>NC_046157.1:148059897-148392814 GCF_011064425.1 Rattus rattus
CTGAGGTGGCACTTTACCTCCTGTCCCTTCTTGTCTTTCGGCTCCAAGATCTGCCTTCAGGGTGAGTCATAAAGTCAGGTCTCTCACTCTCAGCTGAAGTCTTCCTCCCACAAAGCTAACCCTGACATACAGGGAATGGCACCCTTTATCCTTTTCCTAGAAGGGCATTTCTCTATGAAGAACAGGCCTGGATTCTTTCTCATCACCTTTTTTTTTTTTTTTTTTTTTTTTTTTTTTGGTTCTTTTTTTGGAGCTGGGGACCAACCCTAGGGCCTGGCGCTTCCTAGGCAAGTGCTCTACCACTGAGCTAAACCCCAACCCCTCTCATCACCTTTTGACTTTGGAGAAAGACAGCAGCATGAGTGGAGTGTGCAGTACAAGGAAGAGGAAGGGACCTTCCCAGCCCATTGTAACCTGTGGTGCATCTCTCTGTTCCAGGATGGAGAAGCTGGGCAGTGAGGTCGCTACTCTCTTCACCCACTCACACATCGTCTCTCTTGTGGTGAGTTCTCAGCATTCTCCCGTCTTTGCCCTTCATCTGACCCTTTTGGGAGCAGGCAGCCATCCTTCTATTTGCAACTGTTTCAGCAAGTTGCAACATCTTCTTCATGTCCTGGACACCATTCAGGTTCAGCTGTCCCTTCTTTTCCTCTACCTTTCTCACAGAATGCAGCAGCCTGTCTCTTAGGACAGCTTGGTCAGCAAGGGGTGCCCTTTGACCTCCAGCCCCGGGAATGGATAGCTGCAGCTGCACATGCCTTGTCTGCCCCTGCAGAGGTAAGGCATTGGGGAAGACATGTTTCCTGAGTCCAGCACCAGGGCAGCCCTCGTGAGGACAGACAATATCTGGTAATCCCAATGGAAACTACAGGATGGAAAATGAGTCAAGAAGCCTCTCTTCTTCACCTTCGCCTCCAGACAGTGGTTTGCTCTGGGCCTGGGTTGGTCAGTGCTTCTTTTCTAAGTTTTCAGTAGTTCCAAAGATGGAGGCAGGGAAGGGGGAAGTAAAGGAAGCTGCCCAGGTACCTGGGTAAGAGGTTCCCTGCCTGCTTTGGTCCCCTCCAGGAGCTCATGCTCCTGTGGCTGAAGTCCTTCCTGGACTCACCTCTTGCTGCAGTGTTCTGCTCTTTCTCCGTAACTAACATGGGGTAGTGCGTTCTTCAGGAACTCAGGCTACTGTTTTGTTTTTTCGTTTCCTTTCAGGCCCTTTGGAACTCTTTGTTTTAGTTTGTGTTGGTTTTGGTTTTTGGATTTTGGTTTTTGGGTTTTGAGACAGGGTTTCTCTGTATAGCCATGGCTGTCCTGGAACTCACTTTGAGAACCATGCTGGCCTTGAACTCACAGAGATCTTCCTGCCTCTGCCTCCCGAGTGCTGTGGTTGAAGGCATGCACCAGCATTGCCTGACCCCTTTCAAACTCTTCCGTCATTTTGGAAAAAGGAGAGACTTCATATTTATATAACTTGTGTCCTTGTATATGTAGAACTTTTTGCACTTTCTCACTTATATAACACATCTCCCACAACACGCTTGGAAGATTAGAGAGAGCAAATATAGTAATAGCTGCTTCCTTTGATGAAGTTGGCCTTCAGAGGGGTTGTGTCACTAGCTAAAGCACTAACATTTACCCAGAAGCTCTTCCTCCCCATTACCTCCTTAGATGGCTCCCCAGGTCCAGCATTCTGCCTTTGGGTTGACTCCATCTTGTCGCTCTGTGCCCCTCCCAACTGCCCACCTGTGCTATCTCTCTCTAGTCTCTTGCTGACTCAAGGGCTCTGCCCCTATTGTTTGTTCTCTTCACTGCCACCAGAGTGAGCTTTCTAAGGAGAAAATAGTGCCATCCATTCAATCAGTGGCTCTGAACACAGAACCAACCGTGTGTTGAGTGTTTTACACTATTGTAAATTCTGTGAATCAAGAAGTGGATACAAGATTTTATAAAATATTGCTAATTCAGGAGCAAAAGTTGTGCTGTGCAAGTCTTTATTGGCTTCCCTCTGCTTATAGGAAATGCTTCAGACTCTGTAGACCACTGCAGTATAGTCTACCATGGCCTATCTGATGCCAGTGGGCTCCAAAGATTGTTAATCACTTCTGGAATGCACTGTGAACATTTATGCCTACCTGCTTTTTTTTTTTTTCTTTTTTTTCAGAGCTGGGGACCGAACCCAGGGCCTTGCGCTTTCTAGGCAAGCGCTCTACCACTGAGCTAAATCCCCAACACCTACCTGCTTTTGTACTGTGCTCTGTACATCTTATGGTGTCTTCCTTCCTACTGCCACCGTCCCTTGTCTGACCTTACATTTTTATCTACTTATTCTGGAGTGCTGGAGATTGAATTCAGGGCCTGGCACAACCTTTGCAAATGTTCTACCATTGAGCTACATTCCAGCCCTGCCTTTAAAATGGTGGATATGTCTCTGCCTCTAAAGGTGCTGTTAGGCACATTTATTCTCCTGTGTAAACAACTTCTTGTTTAGCACACGTCTTCCTAAACTAGAATTGTTTTTGGACCCAAAAGATTATCCTACTAGACTGTATGTCTTTAGGAACATGAAGGAATAGGCGAAACCCAAGATTCCAAAACTTGTCCCATTCTGCCAGGCTAAGAAAGAGGTTTTTCTACTCATGTAGGTGCTGGGAGCCTGGTCTGGGTTCCTACCTCATCCCTCTTGAACATCTGTGTTCCTCTTACCTCCCTCCAACAGGTCCGGCTGACTCCACCATGTAGTTGTGGCTTCTATGATGGCCTCCTCGTTCTTCTGCTTCAGCTCCTTACACAGGTACAGATGTGCCATGAGACTGAGAAGAAGCAGGGAGAGGACCTAGGTGGAGTTGGAGTCACTAGAATGTAGACGTGAAGAAGCAAGCATGCTTGCCTGCCCTCTCATACTGCTGTTAACTGTTAACTGCCGGAAAATGGCCCCTGCCCTCAACAGAGCCTCTGAAGTGAGCTGCACAGCCACATCCCTAGGGATCCAGTGGGAGAAAAGCAGCTTCTCGGGGTTTGGGATTTGTGGGGGTATTATTATTATTATTATTATTATTATTATTATTATTATTATTATTTAGATGAAAATTCTTATTCACTCCAAGGTAGGAGGGTCAACAAGTTCTAGGCCAGCCTTGGCCATATAGTAAGTTAACTGAGGCTAGCCTGAAGTACCTAAGATCCTGTTTCAACAGAAACAAAAGTGTTTTTTTTTTTTTTTTTTTTTTTTTTTTTTTTGAGTTGGGGACCCGAACCCAGGGTCTTATGCCTTTAGGTAGCGCTTACCACTGAGCTAAATCCCCAGCCCCAAAAAGTGTTTTTAATAAGCCTTATACATGGGGTTGGGGATTTAGCTCAGTGGTAGAGCACTTGCCTAGCAAGCGCAAGGGCCTGGATTCGGTCCCCAGCTCCAAAAAAAAAAAAAAATAAGCCTTATACACTTGGCCTTACATGAGCATGTCTGGACAGGCTAATTTCTTGGTTTTCAATAGGCACAGACATAGGTTGAGAGGTCGGGTTAAGTTATGACCTCGTAGGAACATAAGCTGGGCAAGGTGGTGGACTTACACTCCTAGGGTTTGAGGATCTGAGGCAGGAGGATCATAAGTTTGAGGGCAGCCTGAATACATAGTATTATACATAATTTATCTTTCTTTCTTTTTTCTTTCTTTCTTTCTTTCTTTCTTTCTTTCTTTCTTTCTTTCTTTCTTTCTTTCTTTCTTTGTGTTTTGTTTTGTTTTGTTTTGTTTTGTTTGAGATAGGGATTCTCTGTGTAGCCCTGACTGTGCTGGTACTCACTCAGTAGACCAGGCTGGCCTCAGATCCACCTGCCCAGCTGAGATGCTATTTTCTAAAAAGAAGGAAAGGAAAGAGGGAGAGAAGAAAGATAAATGGAAAATGAGAAAGGAATGGAAGTAAAATATGAAAATATTAGGTGGGGGGGTTGGGGATTTAGCTCAGTGGTAGAGCACTTGCCTAGCAAGCGCAAGGCCCTGGGTTCGGTCCCCAGCTCCGAAAAAAAGAAAAGAAAAAAAAGAAAAAAAGAAAAGAAAATATTAGGTGGGGAAACCAAAGGAATGGTTTCTATGACTCTGTGTCTGGGACAGAAATAACAAAAAGGCATTTGGAGCCCTGCCTTCTGCACATCCTCCTCTCTAACAGGGGAAGCCTGGCCTGATCAGGGACGTGGCAGGTTCAGAGGTGTGGACCATTCTGTGGCACCGCTTTTCCATGGCTCTGAGACTATCTGAGGAGGTGTCTGCCCAGGAAGATGACCTGTCACTATCAAGTCCACCCAGCCTAGAGCCAGACTGGACACTGATTTCACCCCAAGGTGTCTTCTCTTACCATAGCTATGTTTTCATAGGCTCCTTTCCAAAAGGAGGCAGCTTAGAACTGGGTTATCCTACAGTTAAGTGCTTCTGTGGGAGCTTTGGGTGATCAGGGGCATCTGGGACTCTTGCTTGTTTGCATCCTCTGTTCTTTTCAGGCATGGCAGCCTTGCTGAGCCTGGCAATGGCCATCTTCACCCAGGAGCCCCAGTTATGCCTGAGCCACCTGTCCCAGCATGGCAGTGTCCTCATGCTGACCCTGAAGCACCTGCTTTCACCCAGCTTCTTGCACCGCCTGAGCCAGGCGTGAGTCTGAACTAGAAAAACAGTAGAGTCAGGCTGTAAGGGGAGGAGGACGTGAGGGCAGGAGAGGAGCAGAAAGCTAGAGGTGGGGCAAGGACTAGGCTGGGACCTAAGGAGTTGCCGAGATGGGAAAGTGGAACTGCAGTGAGAGAGGCAGCATCTTAAAGGGTGAGTCTGTTTTCCTTCCTAGGCCTCAGGGGTCTGAGTTTCTCCCCGTTGTGGTGCTCTCTGTGTGCAAGCTGCTCTGCTTCCCCTTCGCCCTGGATGTGGATGCTGACCTCCTCAGAGGCATCTTGGCTGACCTCAGGGCCTCAGAAGTTGCAGTCTACCTGCTGCAGGTATGTGGTTTTGCAGGTATGAAGGTGGGAAAGGAAGATGGCCAATGTTGTGTCTTCTAACTCACATCTTAATAGCTCTAGGACTCCCCTAGGCCCTCAGGGAACAGGGCATCTAGCTTGACTGAAGTGTTGCAGTGGAGGCAGCCCTCAGACCCAGACATGGCCTGCAGCTGGCTCTGAGATAATGACTCCCCGTGTTCATTGGTCTCCCCTCTGGTTCTTTTAGAACTCAATAGTGAGGCCAGGTACTGGAGCTCAGTTCCTTAGTCAGGAATTACTGTCCTGCCACTCTAGCATTATACCTTGCATCTTTGGAGGAAGAAATTGTGCCTTTGCCGAGCCAGGTATAAGTGTAGAAAGGATCTGCTCTTGGGTTCCAAGTGGGTTTCATGTTTTATGCTATGGGGCAAGGCTCCGCTGTCTCGTAGGTTTCTTTCCTTGGCTTGGCGAGTCTATCTGCCAGCTTTTGTCTCGCCTTTGTCATTGCAGTATACCTCTCCCTCTCCTGAACTCTCATTTCTTCCAGGTCTGCTGCCACCACCTTCCATTGTTCCAAGCAGAGCTGCCCATTGGCCTCCTTACACGCCTGGCCCTCATGGATCCCACCTCTCTCAAGCAGTTTGTGAACACAGTAGCCACCTCTTCTAGAGCCATCGTCTCATTCCTCTCTGTTGTTCTCCTGTGTGACCAGCCCCTCATGGTCTCTGACCTCCTGTCCCTGCTGACACACACAACCCGGATTCTATCCCCCAACCACTTGTCCTTTATCCAGGAGCTCCTGTCTGGCTCTGATGAATCCTATCGGCCACTGCGCAGCCTCCTAGGCCACTCAGAGAACGCTGTGCGGGTCCGTACTTACAGGCTCCTGGGACATTTATTACAACACAGCATGGCCCTACGTGGGGCACTACAGAGCCAGTCAGGACTTCTCAACCTTCTGCTGCTAGGGCTTGGAGACAAGGACCCTGCCGTGCGACGCAGTGCCAGCTTTGCTGTGGGCAATGCAGCCTACCAGGCTGGTCCCTTGGGACCTGCCTTGGCAGCTGCAGTGCCCAGTATGACCCAGCTGCTGGGAGATGCTCAGGATGCTATCCGGCGCAATGCTGCATCAGCTCTAGGCAATCTGGGACCTGAAGGATTGGGCAAGGAGCTATTAAAGTGCCAAGTACCCCAGCGGCTCCTAGAAATGGCGTGTGGAGACCCTCAGCCAACTGTCAAAGAGGCTGCCCTTATTGCCCTCCGGAGCCTCCGACAAGAGCCCTGTATTCATCAGGTAAAGCCAGGGGGATTATGAGCCATGGTGATCAAAGGCCCTGAAGTTCACACAGCATTTCCTGTGTAGTTTGTGAGGACCCCTAGAAATGCAAAATATTTCCTCAGGGTGTAAGAAGCTCAAAGACAGTGCATCGGAGATGGGTTTCCTAACGTACCCTAGAGGAGGGAAGGAATCTGGAAGGCTCCAGTGGGCTATGGCTTGCCTGAGACCCCAAGAGCCATAACTTCTCTCTTCCAGACACAAAAGAGAAGGGAGATGGGGAAACCAGGAGATGCTGAGGCCGTGAAGCTGCCAACTGTTCTTGTTCTTAGCCCAGAGCTCGGCCTTTTACCTTTATTGTCTAGGTTAAGCTTTTCTTCCCCCCATTTTGCAGGAAACGGAAGCAGAGCTAATTTAGTAACATGTCACAGTTACATGCTCTCAGATGGGACAGGGCTTCTGAACTCCTGAGTCGGGGTCTAGAGCCTATTCTTATGAAATATGATGGTGTTTTGCTTCTACTTAATGTTGAGTCTCTAAAGAACCCAGTGGGATTCACACATCTGAGCTATCACAGAGTAGACTTGGTCAGTGTGGTATCATTAGACCCACAGGCATTTGACAGGACGATACTAACACTAAAAATCTTTCTGGCGGTCCATGTGAGGAAACAATGAAATGGTGGGAGATGAAGGACCCACTGGGAAGCAGAGGTTCTGGCTTACTGTCTGTTATTACTGCTTTCCTTAACCCCTGACTGGGGACAGGTGAATGGGTCACTTAGTGCATTGATTTTATGGCCAGTACCCAAAGAGAGTAGAAATAAATACCTGGGTGTTGTTGAGTCATAGCCCTTGAGATTTCTTGTCTTGATTAGCCTATTCCAAATCCATAAAAGGCTCATTTTCCCGTTTCTTAGTTAAAGGGGAGTCCTTTGCATGTGCCAACACCACCATTTCTCACCCTTCTGTCATGTTCTGTCATTTGCTTTAACCTGCAGGTGCTGGTGTCGCTGGGTGCCAGTGAGAAATTAACCTTGCTGTCTTTGGGGCATCAGTTACTGCCAAGCAGCAATAGCAGGCCTACCTCTGCCAGACACTGCAGGAAGCTTATCCACCTCCTGAGGCCGACCCACAGCACATGACCCCGATGCCTGGGGTCCCCTCCAGCCGTCACTATCCTACTGTTGCAAATCTTCCTTTTTCTCCTACCCAAGCTTCTAACTCAGCCAAGAGCTGAAGCGACTGAGAAAGAGTGCTAAGCTGCCGACTCCCCTGCAAGTGAGAAACTAGAAGAGATTTTATTAAAGCTCCTTCCTCCCTAGATTCATAATGACTTGAATCAGTAAACTCCATCACTGTTGGTGCCAGAGAAAATCCCTTTTGTCTTCATGCGGGGATCTCTCTTCCAGTAATGAGCCCTTAACCCCAGGACCATGCCATCCACCCAGGCCTTAGGAAAAAACCACCTCTACCTTGCTGGACCTCCTCCTTTCTGGATCTCCTGTAATCTGCCTTGCTGTTTTTGCCTTAAGTACACTGGTCTCTATTTCAGCTGTCTCCCATGGGGATAAATGTCATCACCCCTGTTGTTGAGGGGTTCCTCAGCCCTTAGCCCACTTTCCTTCCACGAGTGGTTTGTGTGTGTGTATAATGTATATTTCCATATATATGTGTGTGTGTACATATGTATATATTTATATGATATATACACACATATATAAATTGTTTATAAACACTTAGTGAAAATTGTGCCTCACCCTAACTGAAGCTCCCAAGGTAAGGTGTTGGGAGGCTTGGGCCCTTTTCTAACTTCTCTGACACTGGAAGCCCTGTACCCTGTTCACACAAGATCTTGGTTTAGAGAATTGTTTATACCTTTCAAGGTAAGGCCAGTGGAACTGATACAGAGAAGAGTGGGGATAAACAGAGGTAAATCAAGGTACTGTGAGAATACAGTCATTTTAACATTTAAGGCAGTGTCAATGTGTATGGAATCCTAGCTGATTTGAAAGAACGGCTATTTATGGAGACTGTCGTTTACCAGAAAAAAGTGTTTGACATTCCTCTTAGTTAGAATCAAATGTAACCAATTTACCGGAAAGGATGTTTGGTAGACACATTAGTAAAAATCTAACTGCATGTGTATTAGAAGCTTGACTGAGACAAGCTTCCAGGTCCCTGAATTCTCCATCCAGTAAAAGGGGAGACTCCTCTTGGAGTGGCTCAGCGATGAGTGCTTGCTGCCTATGTATGAGGTATTCTGGGTTCAGTGTCCAGCTAATGGGAGGGAGAAGAAAGGTGTCTTTCTGTCCTTCCTTAACTAAAGATTGTAAGAAATGAAAGATGAGTAAAATTATCTGTATTTTATAAGGAGATTTTCATTATCTACTGTATTTAGTTATGTCTCATCAAAAGAAAGATTTCTCTAAGACCGTTCTTAATTTCTCACTCTCTATATATAATATAATGTATATTATATATGTATGTATGTTTTATATATGTATATACACATATATATTGTGTAATATGTATATAATATATGTATATATATAATTTTTGTTATTTTTTGAGATAGAGTTTCTCTGTGTAGCTCTGGCTTCCTGGAATGTACTCTGTAGCCCAGGCTGGCCTTGAACTCAAGAGATTGACTTGCCTCTGCCCTCTGAGAGCTGGCATTAAAGGTGTATACTGCCACTACCTAGCCCATATTTTCTTTTAATTCATACACACACACACACACACACACACACACACACACACACACCCCACACACACACACAAACACACACACACACACACCCTTCCTGTGTGCCACTAGAGATAGAACTGCACGTGATGCCTGATACAGAGTTTCCATTCTGGCTGGAAACTGGGAAAGCTGTTAAAATAAGTGGAGTGAAGCTGAGTGGAATGGCTGCAACTGAAGAGGCTGAGGCAGGAAGACCACGCTCTCGGGAGTCTAAGACCAGCCTGAGCAACATAGCAAGAGCCAATCTCACAGAGTAAGCTACGTAAATAAACTGTATAGGAAGGTGATTAAAAAGTGCTCTGAAATAAAAGCATGAACCTCCATCACTAGGTAGTCTGAAACAGGATTGTGAATTCGAAGCCAGCTTAGACTATATAGTAAGGCCCTGTCTCAGGAAAGAGAAGTAGGGAGGGCAGGAAGGTAGTGATGGGCAGATGCTGCAGACCTTGTATGCCTTGCAGGGTTGAGAGTTTTTCTAAATGCTTTTGGGATGGATGGGAAGGTTCATCATGGAAGAGCAATAAGATTTACCTCATGCTCTTAAAAAAGGGAGTGAGGGAAGGCTTACTCCGAGGGTTGGAGAAATGGCTATGTGTAAAGTGCTTGCTTCACATAAAACAGCTGGTCATAGTGCTATCTGCTGTAATCTGAGCACTGTGGGGGTAGAGATGGGCAGGTTCTCTGGCTTTGCTGGCCTGCCAATCAAAAAGAGCTCAGGTTCAGTGAGACTCTTTAAAAAAAACAGTGGGAGGCAGGGTGGGCCATGAGGAAATAGTCTGGGTGACAGACGATGGTATCTTTTTAATTTTTGAAATAAAGTCTTATTACGCCTTCCCTGGCTTGGAACTCAATATGAAGACTAAGTAAGCTTCCAACTCGAAGAAGTCTGTGTGCCTCTCTCTGCCTCCCAAGTGCTGGGATTAAATGTAGAGAATGGCATCTGAACTGGGTCTATCGATAAAGTAGTCAGATTTTACACAAGTTTTTTACATAAGGCAAACAATGTCTTGGCTGACTGGACGTGGGATTAAGTAGAGAAGGATAATCTCAAGGTTTCGGCCTGAGTAATTGGAAGGGTGAAACTGAAATTGAATGACTGAAAGGAAGGCACCAGCGGAGTGGTGGTGGCGAGATTCTAACTTTGGACACAGTAAGTCTTTTGGTTAGAGATTTTCAAAACAAGTCAAAGGAGGTAGAGGTGGGGGTAACCCCATCTCTAAGAAGAAAAGTCAGAAGAATTTTAAGTTCAAAGCCAGATTAATTATATATATATATATATATTATATATATTTATTACTGGAACAGGATTCACATATGCATTCATGCCCCTCTCTCGTTGAGAGACAGGGTCTCCTATTACCTCAAACTCAATATATAGGCACAGCTGGACTTGGACTCCTGATCTTCCTGCTTCTACCTCCCAAGACCTGGGGTCACAGCACTATCGCACTCGTCCATACTTCCTTCTGTGTGTTTTGTGTGTGTGCATGTGTGTGGCTTCACCTACACAGATGGTTTTGCAGAGAGGCTGGATAGAGGTTGACATTGGGCTGTCTCCCTCGATTGTTACTTCACCTTATATTTAGGGTAGAGTCTCTCTCACTGAGCCCAGAGCTTTACATTTCTGCTAGAATGACTGCCCAGCAAGCTCCGAGATCTGCCTCTCTCCATCTTGGGAGTGCTGGGATTACAGATGTGCACTGTAGTACCTAGCTTATATGTGGGGTGCCGGGGATCCAAACTCAGGTCCTCATGCTTGCACAGCAAACACTTTACCCATTGAGCCACCTCCCCAGACCCTATATTTTCTCTTTGTCCCCCATAAAAAGTCTGTCTCTAGGACTGGGGTTCACTAACTAGGCTAGGACAGCCAGCCAGCAAGCTTCCCATCTCAGCCTCTCTATTGCTGGTATTACAAGCACATGCCACTACCTACTGCATTTTTGTAGGTGCTGGGAATTGAACTCAGGCCCTTCCTCATCCTTGTGCAGTAAACACTTCACTCTCTTATCAACCTCTCACTTTTAAAATATGGAAATATATCGGTTGTTGAATCTTGGCTATTGGCCACTTAATCTAGTTAAATGATGTCATTAGAAATATCTTTTGAGGGGTTGGGGATTTAGCTTAGTGGTAGAGCACTTGCCTAGGAAGCGCAAGGCCCTGGGTTCGGTCCCCAGCTCCAAAAAAAAGAACCAAAAAAAAAAAAATATATATATATCTTTTGAAAATTTCATTCTTCAGACTGACATGTCTATGTTCAGATCAGAACCCACCTTTGTGTTCCTCTAAGACATCTCTGAGTGGGCAAGTTTTTTTTAATTAGTTTGCTTTTCTCAGTGTAGCTTTGGCTGTCCTGGAACTCGCTCTATAGACCATGGTGACCTTGAACTCAAAGATCTGTCTGCTTCTGCCTCCCTGAGTGCTGGTACTAAGGGCATGCACCACCGCTGCCCAGCTGTATTTTTTTTCATCTAAGATTCATTTGTTACTTACGTGGTATGTTTCTTGCAAGACTTTATATGCACTACATGGATGTTGAAGTCTGCAGAGGTTAGATACCCTGGAATTGGAGTTGCAGGCAGGTGTAAGCCACAGAGTGGGTGGCAGGAAACAAACTCAGATAGTCTGGAAGAGCCATTAGTGTTCTTAACCTTTGAGTCATCCTTCCAACCCATATGTGTATGTTGTTTTTTGTTGTTGTTTTCTTGGTTTTGTTTTGTTTTGTTTTACACAGAATCTCATAGCCCAGGCTGAACTTGATTTTCCTGCTTCCATCTCCTGAGTTCTGGGATTACAGACATGGGCTACCACATAATATTTGGTAGCAGGCATCCAATCCAGGGCTTCATGCATGCTGAATAAGTACTCTACCAAGTGAGTTATCCAGCCAGCTCACAAAGACAGTATTTTTATTATTTAAAAGAATTTTTAGGTTTATATTTTGATCCTATTTGTCTCCTCCCCCAAGTCCTTCCAGATCCTCTCCTCCTCCATACTCACCTGACTTTAAGTTCTTTCTCAAATGAACAAACCAGAAACCTGATATAATAAAATGCTCAAAACCCAGAAAACAATATACATCATCCAAAAAGCAAAAACATCAACAAAACACCAAACTGTAACCAAAGTACGTACACACACACACACTCACACACACACACATTCACACACACACACACACACATTCACACACACACACATACATTCACACACACATACATACACACACACATACACACATTCACACACATATACACACATTCACACACACACACACCCCCCAAAATAAAGAGCCCACATTTTTGTTAGTCAATCAACAGCTATTGCATGTTAGACCCACCCTGGAGTGGTTGATATGCCCAGTGTCATTTCATTGGAAGAACCTAATTTTCCTTCTCCCAGCAGGTATAAATGACAGCTCCATTGTTTTTTGTTTGTTTGTTTGTTTTTGTTTTTGTTTTTTTAATTTGTTTATTTAATGTATGTGAGTACACTGTAGCTGTCTTCAGACACACCAGAGAGGACATCAGACCCCATTACAGATGGTTGTGAGCCACCATGTGGTTGCTGGGATTTGAACTCTGGAAGAGCAGTCAGTGCTCTTAACCGCTGAGCCAGCTCTCCAGCCCGACAGCTCCATTGTTAACCTTTATCCTGGTAGCTAGGTTTACATTCATTCATTCAACAAAATGTAATAAGATGAAACAAAAACTATCACATTGAAGTCAATCAACAGAAGTAAAAGTAAAAGAAATCACAGAAGCCAGAAGCCCACTCATTCACATGCTCAGGATCCTATAAAACCAGTAAACTAGAAACCATAGTATAAGCTCGGAGGACCTGGTGTAGACCCACGCAGACCCTGGGCTTGCTGCTTTGGGCCCTGTGAGTTCATATGAGCTGGGCTCCTGTTGAGTTAAAGGTTCTTGTTCTCTTGGTGTCCTCCATCCCCTCTGGATCTTACACTCTTTCTGCCCTCTGTTCCTCAGGGTTCCCAGAGCTCTGAGGGGAGGGATTTGATGGAGACACCCCATTTAGTACTGAGTGTTGCAAGGATTCTCACTCTCTGCGTAATGTCTCTGTACTGTTCCCATCTGCTGCAGGGGGAAACTTCTCCCATGATGGTTGAACAAGACACTGATCTAAAAGTATAGCAGAATGTCATTAGGGGTCATTTTATCACCATATTTTTTAAGACCAGTATTATTTTGAGTTTTGCCCTGAATCCCTGAGATATTTAGTCTCAGATTCTTGGTTACCTAGTCAGGTCTGAGCTGCTCCGTCTCATTGAGTGGGCCTATGTCAGATCAGATATTGGTTGGTTTTTCCAATGAGCTTTGTGCCACTGCTGCTCTGTCGTATGTAGATAGAGGGTTTGTGACTGGCTCTGTGTTTGTAGTTCCCTTTTGATAGTGTGCTGAGTACCTTCCTATAACAAATGTGTAGGAATATAGGGATGAAGGCTCTAAGTACAGCTCCATATCTTCACCTTCAACTAGTTATGAGGGTGCTGTCTTCAGCAACGGGGCCGTCAGTTTGCAGAGAACCACCTATAGTCTTGGTAACAGTTGTTTGGGGGATCCTGTGAAGCACCTTTGGCAAACAACTCAATTAGATGAATTTTAAAGCCTATTTTTTTTCCATAAAGGATCTACAAAATATTCTTATATTCAGATAGTTCACCAAATACAAGCTTGAAATCATTTATCGGCTTTATTATATACAAATTTGATGAAAAATAATTGACTATAAGGAAACAGTAAGAGAATGGGTTCCTTGTCTTTGGGAGCACATGTCGTAAACGTTTAGCAATATCAACAGCTCCTTTATCCAGCAATTGTTGCTTGAAGGCTGACATAGTGCTGAAGGTTGGAGTAAATGGTCTGACAGTGTGGAATTTGGAGAATGTCTGAAAGGCTGAGGAATTTGCACCGGTGTTGGTTTTGTGTGAATGAGTGTTTTAACTTTTTCAGGAGTGGAAGAAGGCTTACTTTTCAGACACAGAACTAGAGAAAGTGACACCGTCAGTCCCTGACCCGTGCATGAGCTTACACAGTGAACTGTCGAGCATTTTTTCTGTACTGGACTGCACTGTGCATTTCTTTTTTAAAATTGTCACCCTCGTAGTTGAGAAAAACCCATTCAAACTAATCTGAAAGTCAAAGGAAAATAAGAATAGTGCAGGGAACTTCAGCCCACCCTTTGTCCAGGTTCATGCTAACATTTTGTCACAGGGGAGAGTAGCAGGTAGAGGTCTGGCCGCCTGAGTTCAATCCAGGAATCCCACAAGACGGCAGGCACAAGATGGCAGGAGAGAACTGACTACTGAGAGCTGTCCTCTAACCTACAGCAGTGCTGTGGTGGGCATGCACTTTACACACACACACACACACACACACACACACACACACACACACAGACACACACACACACACACACACACAGAGAGAGAGAGAGAGAGAGAGAGAGAGAGAGAGAGAGAGAGAGAGAGAGAGAGAGAGAGAGAGAGAGGAGAGAGAGAGAGTCACCCAGGGCTTCTCTGTGTTGTGGTATCCATCTTTGGCTGTCAGGACCAGAAGATCTGACAGATCTGTGAAGCAGTTAATTTTGAAGGACTGTCACACTTCATCTCGGGAAAGTGAGTCAATTACTTCCCTGTGTCCTTGTGTCCTGATGCCCACAGTTTGGACAGCATGCTGTTAGCAGTCAATATAAGCGGTAGTTTTTTTGCCCAATGGCCAGCTTTGGCACATTTGAAGCAAACTCCAGCTGGAGGTTTCTTTGGTGCCCATCATCTTCAGAGTAGAAAGGTGTTGCCAGGAGCTAACATGTCTGTCAGAAAACCCTTTTATTATTAAAGCATCTTACATATTCTCCAGATCTCTGAAGTCTTTGAGGACCACTTATCCATCTAAAGTATATCTAAATAAAGAAATGTTGTTTCTAGCTGTATACTCTCGGTTTAACTTTGAAAACATATACAGGAGGCTAAATAAAGCTTATTCTAGTAATTAACTAAACTGGTACCTAACATGACTACAAGTTTGATTCTATACATGCGACTAGATACTGACCTATAGTCCCTAATTATCCTAAACAGTTTACAACAGTAGGTTTTATGGGATTAGACCTTTATGCTATGTATTTAAATGAGTTGCACAAGCATATATATTTTGAGCAATAATTGAATCATATATACAGTATGTTGCAGCAACTCTATTCCTATCATCATATAAAAGTTTCAAATCGGGCTGGAGAGATGGCTCAGCGGTTAAGAGCTCCGACTGCTCTTCCAGAGGACCTGAGTTTAATTCCCAGCAACCACATGGTGGCTCACAACCATCTGTAATGAGATCTGATGCCTTCTTATGGTGCGTCTGAAGACAGCTAGTGTGTACTCAAATAAATAAAAATAATAAAAAAATATTTTAAAAAAAGTTTCAAATCAATCTAAAATATGAGACTCATTGCTTTCTTAGTCTCAAAGTAGATGTAATAATCCACCCTTCTTTTCATCATACCCCTTCACCTCCGCTTTGTCCTTTCATCCCCCCTTTCCCCTAATGCTAGATAGAAAAGAACCAAGGATACAGGAGAGAAAAAGATAGAAAGAGATCCCTGAATCTAACCTTGTTTACTTTGTTTCCTCCCTGACCAAGAACAAAAACAACTTACACCAACCCCCCTAAATGACAACTAATATCCATTATCCACTAAAAGACACAAACCGTCCATCCATCCCACTTCTGGGAATGAGTGTGTCATTTTCTTTAAATTGCTTCCTGCTGTCTGGAAGTGAAGACATCTTCTGGGACCCTAAGAAAATTTGGAGATTGGCCAAGCCCTGGGAGAGCGGGCTGTTTCACTTGCTGCTCTGTGGGACAGGAAAGTGCAGGGCTTAACTGAGGTCCTGGCTGAAGCAGTCTGTGTGAGCTGGACCATCTGAGGCTACTTGCTTTGATTTAGTTGGTGTCTGGTCTGTTTTTGCTTTGAAAACACAAACTTTTAAAGGTAATATTGTAAGGGCATTTCTTCATTAACACATATATGGAATGAGCTGTGTGCACCAATCAGCTAATGATGATTCTATGCTCTATGCTTGAGCAGGTGAAAGGCATCTGGTAACTTTATAAGTCCATTTGGACTGCATAACCAAACTGTATTATAAATTTCCATCCATGTCATATGAAAGTATGGCATGTAATAAGTCATGAGGACCAAAACGATTCTTTGGCTTTGCAGAGACATTCGTGTTTCAGCTAGTCTCCTGAGCAGTTTCTGGGTGAGGAATCAGCATTCACTGTCACCTGTCTTCTTGTTCTTGGTCTCATCCATGTCAGCAGCCAAGATTGTCAGGAGGCCTCCCTTGGTCAAATCTAATCTTAATTAATTTTGAAGGAATCCATAACCTTCTGTTTCCTCCTTTTCTCCAATGCAACACATTCCCTGACTTCCATTCCTTAAAGTATATATGCTGATTTAATTCAGCAATGAATTTTTGTAAACCTGTCTTATAATTAATAGACTCTCCTCTTTGTATTTTTTTCAGGAGCAATTTGTAATCGCCAACAAGGCAAAATTCTCTATTTCATCAAACATTTTTTTCTGAATCAACCAGTAAAATATCATCCATATAATGAATAACTAACACCTTTGGAAATTTAAACAGCATTGTCTTAGTATTTTATGCCTTGATTGTGTTTGGTTTAGCTCACCCTAAAATTTTTTTCCCATAAAGGGACCATAAACGATGAGTTAGTCCCATTATTAGTGAAAAAATAAAATAAAATCAAAACCCCAAAACTAGGTGAATCTCCTCTTTGTAATTTTTTCCTGAAACAATTGGTAACTCCCAGCATGGCAGAATTCTTTGTGTTACCTTAAACATATTCTTTAAAATGTCTTTGTCAGAATCAGCAAACTTGTCATTCATTAATGATAAATGATAGATTGAGGGAATTTCTTATGAATTATTTCTAATGGGTGTGGTGCAAAATACTGACATAAAGTTGGACTATTTAACATTTCCTGTGGAATTACCTTCCAGTGGTATCTCTTTAGTGGTTGACTATCATTTGAAGGAGGTACTAAGAAAGCAAACCTTTCCCTATCTTGCTCATGCAAGGGCACTGTGATAAAGCAATCTATCAAGTCAATTATTATTATAGACCTTGGTAACAAAGATGGTAAACAAAGTCCAGACTGTAAAGGGCCCATTGGTTGAATTACTTTGTTAACAGCCCTTAAGTTCGTTATCATCCTCCATTTTCCTGATTTTTTTTCTTTTAAACAAGAAATACAGGGGAATTCCACGGGCTGGTAGACTCTTCTATATGTTGAGCCTCCAGTTGCTCTTGTAATAGTCATTCAAGTGTCTGCAATTTTTCTTTCGTTATGGGCCACTGCTATTACCATACAGATCTGTTTGATAACCGTTTTAGGGGCAAAGTTGTTGGTATTCAGCAATGGCCCCTTTTATAAATTTGGGAATTCAATACCTGTGATGTCCTGGTTTTGGAACATGGGCACAGCTCGTGATTCTTCACCATCACTTGTATCAATACCTTCCCCAGGAGCATCTATCACATCACACTTAATTTCCTCATTTGCTGTCTGTAGAATTGCAGGAATATCAAACATACCCCATTGTTGTAAAAGATCCCTTCCTCATAAGTTTATGGGTATGCCAGCTGCCTAAGGTCTCAGCTTTTCTGTTTGCCCTTCTGATCCCACACAGGTAATCCATCAGATACTTTGTCTTATTCCTCATAATTATCAATTCCTACAAATTGTGTAAATCTTCTAAAGTGGCCAATCTGGATTCCAAGACTTTGGGAAAGTATACTAACATCAGACCCTGTCTCTACCAAACTGTTCATGTCAACACCATTCATTTATACCCATTAATTTTGGGTCTCTGATCATTAACCATTGTTTGCCAGAACACATGTTTTCCACTACTCCCAAAAGCTCCTGTCCTTTCTACTGGAGCAGCATTGTCCTTGATGTAAGGAAACAACAACAGTTGAGCAATTCTATCCCCTGCATCAGTTTGCATCTCCTTTACCACATACGCCATGATTTTAATTTCCTCCTTGCTATCTCCATCTACTATACCAGGATGCACGGTAAATCCTTGAGAAGTTAACCCATTCCTTCCCAAGATTATTCTCACTGTTCCTGAGGGTAAAGGACCATACACATCAGTAGTTAATTTGTAACATTCATGGTTTTGGTATTTGTTAAGAGGTGTTTCTGTGGCCAGATCCAAAGCTGCACTCCTTTCTGTAGCATTTATAGGATCAGAAATACTGATGTTTGATTTTCTTGCCTGCTTAATGTCTTCTGGCTGACCAAAAGAAGATGGTTCATATTGTTTACTGTGGGAGCTCGAGCTGATAGGTTTCTTTGTTCATGTCCCCACGGCAAAAGGTTACCTTGAATGTCTTTCTTGGACCAGAAATCCTTTGACCAATGTTTGTCCTTTCCACAGTGGCTACAATACCCTGGAAACCTTTGTGGTCTATAGAACCTGCTTGTTCTCTTTTATGAATACCATATTCTCTAGAGTCAATGTACCTGCTATTTTGAGCTCTGAATCTTCTAGTCTTACAATCTCTTCGGAAATGGCCAAATTCACCACAATAAAAGCATCAGACATGTTTGATTTCTATCTCCAGACACACCAGAAGAGGGTGTCGGATCCCATTACAGATGGTTGTGAGCCATTATGTGGCCACTGGGAATTGAACTCAGGACCTCTGGAAGAGTAGTCAGTGCTCTTAACCAATGACCCATCTCTCCAGCCCAGCATTTTGATTTCTAGGACTTATATATAGCTATGACTTGCCCTATGATATTAGGATGATGCTCCTGAAAAGCAATACCAGTTCTCTCTCTTACCCATTGGTCTATTGGGGCTCCCCAATCTCTTACATTCAGTATTCATGTTTTCAAAGACCAGTATTTCTATCAATGACTGTCTGGTTTCAGGGTCTAATATGGCTCTATTCACAGTTGAACCCAATCCCTGTAAGAAATTAGTGAGTGCTTCTGTAGGTCCCTGTATTACCTTCATAAATGAGGTGGACTTTCCCCCTGACTCCTTAATCATATCCTAGGCTCTTAAAGCTGCAACACAACATTGTTCAATTACACCATCATGAGATGGGATTTGTTCTTGTAAATCAGCATAAAGTCCTTCACTGATCAGTTTGTTAGTCTTTAGTAACATTTATTCCCCTCACTATGGTGTGTCGTTATATTTTTGTGGCTTTGTGCCTCCACCACGATAACCACTGTAATTGTTGTCCAGCTTCTAGAACATCTGACACCAATCCCTCCAATGGAGATAGCCCTATTCTCCATAGCCCAAGTATCTAACATTTCTTTAACAAATGGAGAGTGTGAGCCATACACCACCATATCCTCTTTAAAATCCTTTGGATCTAGCATTTCTATCAGATGCCAGGTCAGCTCATTATAGGCGGGACCGCATCATTAGCAGGCATTGCTGTACAAAGACTGGGAAGGCTGAAGGTTCGTGTCGTAGGCCCAAGCAGATACTCTACTGTACGCTCAGCTGAACACTATCTGGTTGTACCTGCACCATTTCCTGCTGTGTGTGGAGCGTGGTGAGGTGGCAGTTTACCTTTCAGCTTATCTGCTTCCCTTTTTCATCGCACGGTACATTGCCACTTTCAGACCTCAAGACAACCCTGTTGTTGTCCCACTGGCTCTTTTTACTTCCCAAGCACTTCTAACTCTGTTCACAAACTCTAAATGCGGGCTGGAGAGATGGCTCAGCGGTTAAGAGCACCCGACTACTCTTCCAGCGGTCCTGAGTTCAATTCCCAGTGACCACATGGTGGCTCACAACCATCTGTAAAGAGATCCGATGCCCTCTTCTGGTGTATCTGAAGACAGCTACAGTGTACTTATATATAATAAATGAATAAATCTTTAAAAAAAAAAAAAACTCTAAATGCTTAGCCAACTCTGCAATCTTCTCTAACACAAGAGAATTGTCAGCTCCCCCACCCCAATCTTTTTCAAGAGCATTTGAAAATCTATTCTATTTCCCCTCCCAGGGAGATCCTTGTGTCTCTCCTTAAACCCTCCTTGTTACTAAGCTATTCTGGGTCTGTGGACTGTGGCATGGTTTTCCTCTCCTTTACAGCTAATATTTACTTATAAGTGAATACACACCATGTTTGTCTTTCTGATTCTGTGTTAACTCACTCAGGACGTTTTTTTTTAATAGTTCCATCCATTTGCCAGCAAAACTCATGATGTCATTTGTTTTAACAACTGAGTAATACTCCATTGTTCAAATGTACTACATTTTAAAAAATCCATTCTTCAGTTGAGGGACATTTCCAGTTTCTGTTATGAATAAAGCTGCTATGAACACAGTTGAGCAAGTGTCCTTGTGGTAGGATGGAGCCTCCTTTGGGTATATGCCCAGGAGTTGCATGGCTAGGTCTTGAGGTATGTTGATTCCGAATTTTCTGAGAAACTGCCATATTGATTTCCAAAGTGGCCGTACACGTTTGTCCTCCCACCAGCAGTGGAGAAGTGTTTCCCCGGCTCCACATCCTTGCCAGCATGAGCTGTCACTTGTGTGTTTGATCTTGGTTATTCTGACAGGTGAACGATGGACTCTCAAAGTTGTTTGCTTTGCATTTCCCTGATGGTTAAGGATTTTGAGCATTTCATTGGATAGATAAAACAATACAATACAAAAAAGAACATCCGGAGGTATCACCATCTCTGATCTCAACTCCTGAACAGAACACCAATAGCACAGAAAATAAAATCAACAATTAATAAACGGAACATCATGGAACTGAAAAGCTTCTATAAGGCACAGCACACTGTCAATAGACCAAACAGCAGTCCATAGAATGGGAAAAGATGTTCACCAACTCCACATCTGATAGAGGGCTGCTTTCCAAAACATAAAGGACTCAAGAAACAACACATCAACAAACTAAATAATTCAACTGAAAAAAATGGGGTACAGATCTAAACAGAATTCTCAAAAGAGAAATATCAAATAACGAAGAAGCACTTAAAAATATTATTATTAATATGGGGCTCAAACTCCTGGAATCCAGCGTCTTCTAGCCTCCGTCTCTTGAGCAGGCATGTGCCTTCATTCCTGGATTAATTTGCATATTTATCATACAGAACAGCAGGCTTCACTACAGCATTTTCATAGATACTTTGTTCCGGTTGCTCTGTTTCCTGTCCTCTCTCCCATGCCACCCCTGTAGCCTTCCATCCCCATAGTCACCTTTCTGCTTTCTTTTCTTTCTTTTTTTTTTTTTAAAGATTTATTTATTTATTATATATAAGTACACTGTAGCTGTCTTCAGACACACCAGAAGAGGGCATCAGATCTCTTTACAGATGGTTGTGAGCCACCATGTGGTTGCTGGGAATTGAACTCAGGACCTCTGGAAGAGCAGTCAGTGTTCCTAACCACTGAGCCATCTCTGCATCTCCACCTTTCTGCTTTCATGTGTCATGTGTACTATTATCCTTTCCACCCTCTTCCTTAGACCTTGCTTCTTTGTGGTTTCTGGAGTAGACAGCGATCTCTAAAGCAGTTGGTTCTCAAACTGTGGATTTCCATCCCTTTAGGGGTCAAACAGACCTTTCTAGAGTGGTTGCATATTAGATATCCAGCATATCATCTATTTACATTACAATTCATAACAGTAGCAAAATTACAGTTACAAACTGTCAATGAAAATAATTTTATGATTGTGGGTCACCACAACACAGGTAGGAAGTATTGAAGCAATAGGAAGCTTGAGAACCACTGCTGTAAAGGAACAATATGCATGTATCAAAAAGGACTTATACACTGGCTCACACAATATGGTCTGGGTAATCCAACAATGGCTGCCTCACAAGAGAGAACTTGAAATCCTTTACTTTTTCAGTCATGAGGCAGGGTGTCTCAGGGGTCCCAATGTGGTGTAAAGATCTGGAAGATTCCTGGAGAGCTACTGGCCTTTGGTCTACGTTGGAAGCCTGAGGAAGCTGGTTTTAATATCAGTAAAAGAGTGTAGTATCAGGATCGATGAACTTTCCAGCAAGAGCAGAGAAGAGCAGAAAAAAGGCAGTTTTTCTTCTTCCTTGGCCTTTATCTGAGCTGCACACATTCAGGAGGGACTTTACGATTCAAGTAATCTCATCAAGAAAGTCCCACACAGGGACTTCGAGTTTACATTTTCTGATTTTCGTTTCCTGATTCCAGTCAAGTTGACAACCAAGCTCAGCCATCACACCAGACTCTGATCGTCACCTATGCTTACTGTCACTCCCACATAAATACACACATATACAAACCAGAAGCCAGTGTCACATAAGACAGCAAACACAGAATGCCCAATTTATAGTGTAATTTTTTTTATCACAGCAATATCCAAAGTACATTTTCTTTTGCTTGTTTGCTTTCTTTGTTTCTTTCTTTCTTTTGAAGGTGTATGTGTGTGGGGGGGTGGGTATGATTCAAGACATGGCTTCTCTGTGTAGCCTCTGGCTGTCCTAAAACTCACTCTGTAGACCAGGCCTTGAACTCCTAGAGATCTGCCTGCCTCTGCCTCCTAAGTGATGGGATTAAAGGCGTGTGCCACCACACCAGCTCAAAGTACATTCAATTAACATGATTCATGTCTTGATGCTGACCTTGATCAACCAGTTGAAGTATTTGGTGTGATTTTATTTTTAAGACATGGTCTCATTATATTGCTCTAATCATCATGGAACTTGCCATGTATCCCAAATTGGCCTCAGACAATCCTTCCACTTCAGCCTCCCATGTGCTGGGATTATAGGCAGACAACCCCATATTTAACTTAGTTCATCAGATTTCTCCACTATAAAACAATGTATTTGCCCCTCCCTTCTTCAGGATAGAGGGTCTACATGCATAGATCTCTTCTCTATAGATTTGTCCTTTCTGTTATGGTACCAAATGATTCCATGGACACAACTACTTGGATTAGGAAGTAGTATTGCTTTATTTTGTTCCTTAATTTGTCTGTTGGGAGCTCCTTCAATTAACTTCAGGGACATACTTCTTCCTATCATTGTGGAGTGTGTGTGTGTGTGTGTGTGTGTGTGTGTGTGTGTGTGTGTGGCCATATGTAAGGCTTCTTTCTCTGATGACAAGAGATTTTTAAGCTCATATATTTCCTGCTGGAGCCTAGAGTCATTCTCTTCTCCAAAGAGGCTTGGTTCCCTTTCATGGAAAATATATTAGAATCTATAACCTAAATGATAATTGTGTTCCTTATTACTAAGGTATGTTTTCTGTAGGTATTGGGGTTTTTTGTATGTATGTATGTATGTATGTATGTATGTATGTATGTATGTATGTATATGTGTATGTATGTATTGAAGCAGAAAGTCACAAGGTAATTCTAGATTACCTGGAATTCTCTATTTAGACCATGCTGGCCTCTGGAGTGGTGTGATTAAAAGTGTATGCCACCATGACCAGCTGTTTGTTTGTTTTTGTGATGGGAATTGAATCCATCACCTCATGCATATTCTCTAGGCAAACATTCTACCACTGAGCTATATATCCCTTGACTGTCCTATAGCACTTCATTGGTTATTTTCACTTTTATGTGTGTACATGTGTACTCTGTACGGAGCAGCTTCCTCTAGCACTGTGAATCTTCATTTTTGAGATAGGGTCTATCACTGAACCTAAAGCCTACCGATAAGCTGGATGGACTGGCGGCAAGTTGAAGGAATCCTCCTGTCTCTCTGCCTTCCAAGCACTGGGGTTACAGGCCCAGTAAAAGTATCTTTTATTCTCCTGTAAAAATTGTCATCTCCAAGTCTCACTGCCTCCATCTGCTAACCGAGGCCTCGTTCTGGAAGCATCTAACGAATGCGATCGAATCTAGCACTACAATGTTTTCAGCCTCTGATGCTTGCTGCTGAAGAAGCTCACCCTTTCTTGTCCTTTCTGATCTCTGGCCGGATGGTCAACTCAGCTGTCCTGGCTCAAGACTCCTCTTCAAGGTGACTGATTCAATCTGGTTCCTCTCAGCCTCTGACCTTTTGCTCTGCTTGGCCTCAAACTCTCTGCTCTAATCTTCCGGCTCCGTCTCATTCTCTGCCTCATTCTGTCTCCACCTGTGTCTGTCTAGCTTGTTCTCCTTTTGCACCCTGTCTCTCCATTATTATCCAGTAAAACCACCTCTCTCCTCTTTTTTCTTTAAGTAGCTGCTGCTCCCTTAAGTAGCTTCCTTTTCTTCTCTCTTCCTGTGAGAGTTGGGCATACCCTATTCAGTCAAAATTTTCTCTGAGCCATCACTTTATTTGCCACTCAATTAGACATCACGAACATGGGTGCTTCCTCCTACAAACTAATTGTACCTTTATTATTTGGAATTAAATGCCAGTACTAAGGGCATGTGGGTATTCCAGTCAGAGGGATTGAAGGTGTGTGTTAAGGGCTGAGCCACAGCTCAACTAGAAACAGGTATTTTCAGTAAATAACACATTATTGGGGTTCATTGTGTGATCAAATATCTTGCAAGAGGCCTGCAAAATTGTGCCCACCTTTTTAGGTGGGTGATGGAGATAAGAACTTAATGTTTACTCCGTAGACTAGGCTTGCCTGAAACTCCCAGAGATCAACCTGCTTCTGCCCCTCAAGTGCTGGGATTAAAAGAATGTGCCAACACACCCAGACTGAATTTAGTTTTTCATACTTGTTCAACATATTTTTACAGACTAAGTTACCCTCCCCTTTCCCTTTCTGCATTTAAAACTAGCAAACCTCTAGTACTATGTCACTTATACCTTCAGACTGTCTGTGCTTCTCAGAAAACAATTTCCTATATCACCAAAACGTATTCTTAATTTAATTTCCTGTGGCTTTCATAAAAAGTTACTACAAATGTGTCAGCCCTGGAGGTCAGACGACAACTTTGTGAGGTTCCTTCTCTCTTTCCACCGTGTGAGTACTCAGGATCAAACTTAGATCTTCAGGATTGGTGGTAAGCACCTTTATCTACTGAGTCATC
Organism: Rattus rattus; assembly: GCF_011064425.1. Taxonomy (NCBI): domain Eukaryota; kingdom Metazoa; phylum Chordata; class Mammalia; order Rodentia; family Muridae; genus Rattus; species Rattus rattus. The sequence continues at coordinate 148,084,931 of NC_046157.1, forward strand.
TAGCTGACCTCTTAACATCTTATCACCTAAAACATTTCTCTCCCTTCTTTAAAAGAAAAAGTGTTTGTGTGTGTGCACGTGTGCGTGTGGCGGGTGGCTATGTTCAAGTGACTTTTTCTTCAGTTCTATCTCCCCCATTTTGTCTAAAAAAGTTCATTTATACTGTATATTGGCTCATATTCTGAATTTATCTGATTCTATAGCATTACTCAATTGTTTTTTTAATACCCTATATACTGAAGTTAGAGCCAATATTTGATTAGATTCAGCTTTTAAATTGTTAAAATTTAACGTTTTGTAAAATAAGCCATACTTCATGAATACTACTGTGTAATCCAAATCTTATCAGGAGACAAACTAGACAATTGCCCTAGATTTCCTGATCTAAAATTGATAAGTAATCCTTTCATAGTTCAACATTCGTCAATGACCGTTGCTTAAGGATTTTGCTATGGTTCAAACTGTTTTCATCGAGCTAGTTTTTCCTCTGTGTAGCCCTAGCTGTCCTGAAGGCACTCTGTAGACCAGGCTGCCCTGATAACTCAGGGATCTACCTGCCTCAGCCAACCGAATGGTGGGATGAAAGGAGTGCCCAGGCCTCATCAGGTTACTTTTATCGTTGATTATCCTAGCTTGTTTGAGAAAGATCCTTTTGCCATCCAGCTGTCTTTATGGTTCTCTAAATTCAGTAGATCCAGCAACATCTGAAACAGGCGGATCTACTCTGCGTGCAGAGATAATGAAAGGACTCACACTTTAGTAAAGTTTCTCACTCGAAGCTCATAAAGCTGGTAGTTGTAGTTAGGTCTCGCTTTGTCTCATCCCGCTCCATGGTTGGATTTAGGGAAAGGTGAGTGGGAGAGATTTAAAGTGCCTTGAGCCATCTCCTCTTACCATTCTCAAACTCATGGAATTTTAGTGGGAGTTCTTTAATAGAGTCTGGGCGCGGCATGGTCAGAGAGTCCACAGTGGTTAGGTAGAATGAATCGTGGATTCACAGAACGGAGAGAGCCTTTACTTACAGGACTACAGCTCCCAGAATTCCGCTCTCAGAGTTCCATCATGCTGACAAGTTTGCGCATGCGCAAATTCCTTGCACTTCCCCCCCCATCTTTAAAATCCCTCCCCCTTCCCCCATTCTCTAGGTAGCGCAAGAGCTCGGATTCCGCGCGCTTCCCTCGGGCCTTCCCCCGCCCATCCCTTTCTGGCCTTGCGTCTGTCCGCTGGGGGCGCGCTCTTTGCCGGGCAGAAAGCGGCAGAGCGTGGGTCGCGTGGCGGAGCCTGGTTGCTAGGGACACCTGAGGTCGCCCGCTCGCCCAGCAGGCGCCTCGAGGAAGCGGCGCGGAGCCGACGTCCAGCCACGGTGACGCAGGGGTACCCTAGGTGAGTGTGGCCGCAGAGTTGGCGTCCGACCCTTGTCGGCCGCTCCCGCGTGCCTCGGCCCCAGCCCATGGCACGGGCCCCCAGCCCCGCTTCCGGTTCGCCACCTTGCCTTTCTCCGGTGAGACCGAGGCCGCGGCCTCCTCCCGGACTCGCTCCGGAATCCTTCTCGGCAGCCTCCACGCGGGGAGAACTTCGTTGGCTTCTCCTCGGGCGGCCCGAGCCCCACAGCCTACTGGGTCTTGGTTTCAGCGTGCCCTCTTTCCCGCCGCGCTGCGGTTTAAATTCTGACTTGAGTTGAAATCCAGGCTCTTTTCAAGGCCTGCTTTCCCCCGACCTCACTCTGAATTATCCATACACACTTTCCTACATCCCAGAGTCTATCAGAAGCTGAGATCCTAATTTAACTCATTTATCCGGCCTTCCCCCCCCCTTTTTTTTATTTAATCAGTTAGTTTTTATAAACATCGACAAATAGGTAACGAGCGGAGCCACTATGTAAGTTAAGGTTCCTAGGGAGGGTACATTGGTGAGCAAGACAAACGTGTTTTCGAGAGTTTACAGAACGAGAGATTTTTAAGCAAGTAAGCATTTGCCATACTGTTGTATGTGCTGTGATAGCAGTGAAGCTCTTAATCGAGATTTGTTAGGAAAAATACGTCACCCCACTTCCAGTCTTCACATTCTGGTTCTGAATTTTGGAAATGTTTTAATCAGTAATTGAAACCCTTCCTTTATGGAGTCGTTTTGGATATTCCAAATCTCAATTTCAGCGCCTATTGATGTGGCCTATCAGCAGTAATCTGGAGGAACCTTTGAGAGAAGGTACCACTGGACCCTAATGCTTTGGGTTGTTGCAAATCTGGGATTATTTGCATTAAAACTTATTGCCTTTGTTGTGGGGAATGTTACTAGCTACTTACTGTTTGGATTCTAAGCCTGGCCTTGAAAGTTATCTAATGTTCTCTGAGAGTGAAGAAATGGGAAGATATTCCAGTTACAAAGTTGCTTTAGAAAAGATACAGCATGACCTGAATTGAGATCGGAGCTCAGTTGTGTTTGTTGGACACCATTCTGTGAGCTGGGTATATTAGGGCCCAAGACTTCACTTTAAGTTTAAATGAATCTATTTCCTGACTTGTAGTTTCCAAGTGACTTTCTTTTTCTGAGATAGGGTTTCTCTGTGTAGCCCTGGCTGTCGTGGAATTCACTCTGTAGATCCACCTGCCTCTGCATGCCCCACCCTTTCTGTCTTTTTAAGGTACTAGGGGTTGAACCCTTTGCCTTATTATACTAGGCAATCACTACCACCAAACTATATAGTCCAGACCTGGAAGGTTCCTGTGGGACCATGGGATTTTAAAACTTATTTTAAGTAAAACTTGAGCAAAAGTATTTTGCTCCCCCCCTCTCTCATTTTGTTTCTAGACAGGTTTTCTCTGTGTAGCCCTGACTGACCTGGAACTCCTCTGAACTCAGAAATCCACCTGCCTCTGCTTCCTTCCTGAATGCTGGGATTAAAGCTGTATGTTATCACCTCCCAGCTATGATTCTTTTTTTCTTTTTCTTTTTCTTTTTGCTTGTTTGTTTTTTGAGACAGGTTCTCTCCATGTAGTCCTGGCTGTTTATTAGTCCAGCTTGGAATATATAATTTAAAAAATTCTTAGGGGAAGAGATGGGTATATTCTATGTAAAGGTTAAAAAAGCAGGAAAATAATATCAGGTTTGTGTTTAAGAGTACAGAAAGGGTGGTAGGTAGATTGATCAGGAAAGATTTCAGACTAGAGCCAAGTGAGAGTATAGAAATGATAGTTAGGGTTTTTGATTGGTTCATTTTCTCTGCCAGTTAAAGAATTAAAAGGCAGGGAAAATCTGAAGTACAACAGGTAGCAGCAGAGAAGTCCCAAGCACCACAAAAAGAAAACCAGTTAGAGGAAGACATTTATTGAGGCTGAGGAAACATGCTCACAGCAGAAATACAGGGGGGAAAAAACCCTCTACAACACAGAGGCCTCCACCTATTTCTGCCTCTCAAGTGCTGGGATTACAGGCTTGTTCCAATATTACACAGTACTGATTTTTTTTTTTAAATGTAGAAGGTATATCTCAAGCTTACCATATTATAGGAACTGAAATATTACTTCATTTGGAAAAAATAGTAGATCTATTATTAACACATTATGGATAGTATATGTTTTTAAATGAAAATGTTAAGAAGAATAGAACCGGGTGTGGTTTTTATCGTCTATTACGAGATGATAACTGGATTTTCATACTTATTTCTGCATTCACTCTATTTTGATAAGTTCAGTTTTGAGTTAAGATTTAGGGACTAGTGTGGTTAAGATTACCAGCTGTCCTTCCAGAAACCAAGCTCATTGCTGTTCACAGTTTTCCTGGCCTCTTTGGGCATTGCATCCTGTTGTGCACAGACATACATTCAGACAAAATATTTAAATACATAAAACAGCAGAAATATGAAAAGAGATAATTTAGCCTTAGATGGTTAGAAGAGGGCCCACAGCACTCAAGTTTGTAGGTACTGTGCTGTGGCGTCATAAAAAAGAAGGATCAGCTTCGCTCATTGAGCTTTGTTATTTGCTTGTTTAGAGTTGCGGTTTCACTGGGTAGCCCAGATTTTTCCAGAATTTTAAGATTTTCCTGGATCAGTCTCAAAAAAGTGTGGTATTACCATGGGTGTACACCACCATGCTGGTAGGCTTGTATGTATTCCTGACTCTGTGACAACGTGTGGTAGGCAATGACTATGTTATACAGCTCTACTAAATAAAATATAAAAAATATTTCATACAATATAAAAAAAATCATATTTGAAGGTAGGCATGATGATGGTACCACTAGACCCATTAATCCCAGCATTTGGGGGGCTGGGGCAAGAGGGCTATGAATTTGAGTCAGCCTGTACTACATAGCAAGAGCTTGCCTGAAGACACCTAAGTGGCCCACTGAGGTGGGCTCATCAGCTAAAGGCACTTGCTGCCAATTCTCATGACCTAAGTTCAGTCTTTGGAACCCACGTAATAGGGAGAAGAATCATGAGTTTGTCCTCTGGCCTCCACAATGATGCTGTGACACTCCCACAAACTCAGAATGGATAAGTGAATGTTAAAATTCTATATAAAGTAAAATAAAAAGTCACATTTGTATCAGCATTACAATTTCTAGAAAAGCAGTCACTCTTTGAGTGGCAGATACTGTTTTGCCAAAATTCTGGTTTTCTCTTGGAAGTTTTCTTATTGGCAGTAAGTACTGTCAGCTGTTTTACTTGAAGTGACAGGCTTTCCTTTGTTTCATTTTCCAGAAATGGGTGCCAGATACCAAAGTCTGAAGGACTTCATCACTTACTTCACTTCCACTTTTTCTTTCAAGTAAACATGGTGTTCCACTGAAAAATCTTACAGTTCAGTCACACAAGTGCTTTGCTTAGAGACAGTTGTCTTTATGGAGCTGTAATTGTGTTTTGTTTTATTTGAGATGAGAGTCTCTGTAGTCCAAGCTGTCCTGGAACTGTTTGTGGTTGAGAATAACCTTGACCTACCTGTGCCTTTACCTTGGAAGTGCTAGGATTACAGGCTCGGGCCCCTGTGCTCCACTAGAGTGTCTTGCATGCGCGTTTCCTCCTCCACTCAGGTGCTGGGGATTGAAGCTAGAGTTTGCAACTTGCTGGGCAAGTGCTGTCTGAGAGCTAGACCCTCAGACCCCATCGCTCATTTTGTCACATAGGAAATTTTGTAAAAATTTAAAACGTATTCGTGTTATGCAGTAAAATTGGCATTCTTTCACTGTGTAGCCAGTTAAAACATCCTGTGGAAGAATGGAAGCTGCCATTGTCTTAAGTTGGGCCTAGGTGCCAGTGACTTTCCTCATGGATGGATACTTTCCTTACACCATCAGTGGAAACGTCAGCACAGTGAAAAAGGCAAATGCCCTTTTATTTCTGGTATACAAGCAGTTCTGACCTAGCACAACTTCTGAAAGAGTCTCAGGGCTCCCTCAGGTTCTGTGATCACTTTTTGAGGACCTCTGTTCACCTGAGGAAGTAGGAGGTGCCTGTGGAAACTGATAAAAACCAAAGCTTCAGAAAGAGCTAGTCACCTGGCGATAGAAAGCCTTTACTGGTTTCACTTGTCAGATTCTAAGGAGACCCAAGAGTAGTGTTACCCTCTCTAGTCTGGCTGTTATAACCTGTATCTTTCTTGGTTTACTCTTTCAGTTCACCTTGTTGCACTGTGCTCCTCCAAACTGCCTGAGATTTCACCTTCCCTTTCTTTAAAGCTGGAGTTTGATCTTTCTCTGTATCTTTCAGAAATCCATTTGCCTAGGCCTAAAGCCTATAACCTAAGTGCAGAGGACCTGCCTCCACTTCCCAGCACCCATATTGGGTGGCTCACAACTGCCTGTAACTTCAGCTCCAGGTGCTTCCAAAGGTACCTGCACTGATGTGCACATGCTCAAACGTATACCTAACACATACATGTAATGACAAATTAAAATAAATCCCACAAACATTATTAAATTCATTACTTCTCCAAGTTACTTTAGGGAGCTAGAGCTTAGGATTTAGCTTAGGATTTTGTCAGAGGAAGTGGGTCTGATCCCTGTCTGTTCAGTACCACATAAGTTGCATTTCATCAAGTGATTCCATCAGGGACCTTGTATATAAATGATGAGCCATTTCCAGTGTCCCAAATTTCCTAGGTGACCTACAGAAACATCTAGATGGAGGAGGTAAAGGAAACTGCAGATCTCAGTGCCACATCCAAGAGAGTGATTTAATCAGTATGTAATGAATAATTCTTTTCTGTAGAAATAGGTGCTTGTCTAAGTTTAGCTGGGACTAACCCCTAGAGAGTTGATGGGTCGAGCATAGGTTCTTTGCCATAGGAAACAGGGCAAGTATCCCTACAGATTGTACAGAACAGAATAGATTGTGTGTGTGTCTGTGTCTGTGTGTCTGTCTGTTGTCTGTGAGAAAGAATGATTTGGGATTGAACCTATGGCTTCACTAATAACCGGTAACTAAGGGTTAATCACTAGGCTTCATCCCAGCACTAATTTTTATTTGGAAGTAGTCTTTCAAGAAGTTGCCGAAATTGGCTTTGCATTCACTCTGTAACTCCTGGAATCCTTGAACCTGTGATCATCCTTGAGTAATTAGGATTACAGGTGTGCACTATCAGGCCTGGCAGACTCAGGAATATCTGGCTTTAAGCTGTATTTTAAAAAGAGCACTGTGAGCCATGGAGGATGGGGACAACAGGGTGGGGATGGGGGAGTGGACATGGGACAGGACTGGGAAGATATAGCTCAGTTGGCAAGTGAGGACCTGGCTTTGAGTCCTCAAAACCCATGTAACAACTAGATGGTTAACACAAGCATCTGTAATCCCAGTGCTCCTATGAGGAGATAGGACACAAACAAGAGATACTTAGAAGGTCATGGACCAGCCAGTATGCATAGTAGAAAAATACTGCCTTACACGGGAGGATGTGAGACCCAACACCTGAGGTTGTCCTCTCACCTCACATTAGTACTGTGGCATATGTACTTGGGTGCACACACACTAGCACAAAAAAAAAAGATTGTAAGGAGGCTGAGTGTAGAAATAGAATTCAGCTGGTGACAGATGATGGTGGCTTATTAAGGTAATGACTGGAGATGGGGAATAGCAGATTTAAAAAACAGCTTTGAAGTTGGAAGCACTTGGTGATGGATTGAGTGGAAGAGAGTCAGCAGAAGTCAGGGTGAAATCCTCATTACTCTAGAAGGGTTGGAAATTTCTGTGTTGCCTGTCCCTAGGCTGAGACCCTCCCTTTCCTCTAGATACTTTGTTTAAGGATAGTTCATTCACCATGTAACCCAGGCCTCAAATCCAAGAATGCTGAAATTTCATGCCATTGTCACCACATGGTTTGGATTTTTAGTTTATTAAAGTTTAATGGGGCGGGAAAAAGATGGCTTCATTCTGGTGTCATTGGCTTTCTTGTCCTTCAGAGTGACTTGCCTAAAGGCCAACATTCCCATCCACTTTCAAACAGATTACAAGGTAAGTTGTTCCCCTTTTGAATGACAGTGGGTATAGAAACCCTTGAACTCCCCACTCAGGTTCCTGCTTTTCAACTATGTTAGACAATATCTGGTATCTCTAGACAAGACTTGGGTTTTGTGGGCAGTGAGGTTTCCATGGAGAATCGGGTTTAATGACAGCAGTGAAGACCCCAAACCCATAGCATGTTGACTGGCCTCAGAAAGTGCTTCTGTTAAGTTTTGCCTTGAACCAGATTTTGCAAGTCCACTGGCAGGCAGATTTAGGAGACTTTTCATGTGGCCATGTGACCTCGTTCTGTACCCTTAGAGCAAGACAGGTGGATTCCTCAGTTAATCCTACTTTAGGTGTAGAGTGTATTTTAACATCCTGTTGCTTCAATACCATTGGGTAGAACACAATGCCTTTCTTCAGGAAATTGCTGAGGCAACTTTTAACTGACTGAATTGTAGTTTACTTCTAGACTCTGTTGTGTACTGTTGGCCTACATGTCTATTATTAACACTGATGTGGCCTTGTTCTAGATTGTGAAACAGGCAGAGTACGTCTCCTAGCTGTTCTGTCTCCTAGATCTGTTATATTTGAGACAGATTTTCATATCTGCTTGTCAGTTTCTTCAGGAAAACTTTTTGAAATTTTGATAAGAATTGCATTTACTCTATCAGAAAGAATTGCCAACTTCATAGAAAGACTTCTGATTTATGAACATGTTATATCTTTGTATGTTTTGTATGTTTACATCTATTTTCTTTTTAACAGTTCCTGTATTTTTTATTGTATAGACCTATACTTTTTTTTATTGTTAAAGTTATTCCTAAGTCTCGGCATAGTGGTATTCTTTTCTTAGGAGAGTAGGGCAGAAGATCAGCTTGAGCCCAGGAGATTGAACCTAGCCTGAGCAGCACAGCAAGACCTAAAAGAAACCATAAAACCCAAAAAGAACCTAGGTGACTTAATTCTTTTTGAGGATACTGTAGATGAAACTGTTCATTTGTGTGCATGACACCAGAGATTACAGCTGGGGACTGTGCATTAGCTAAGTGCTCACACTCATAACTATGGTCAGTCTTGGATTGGTTTGGTTTGGTTCTTACAGAGTCTGATGTACCCACATTGGCCTTGAACAGAGAATAACATTTTAAAATTGTTTAGATTTATTAATTAGTTTTTGTGTATGATTGTTTTGCCTGTGTGTGTGTGTACGGGGGCCATGTACATGCCTAGTACCCAGAATTGGTCAGGAGAGGGTATGGGCTATCCTGGGACTGGAGTTATAGTTATAAGCTGCTGTGTAGATTCTGGTAATGGAACACAGGTCTTCCAAGAAGTACTTTTATTTAACAGTTGAGCCAACTTCTCAGCCCTGAAATTAATCTTGAACTCCAGATCCTCCTACCCCCATCTCAGACTACCTACAGGTAAGGGCCACTGTGCTATGTGATACTGCAAATTGAACCTAGGGTTTCTTGCACTCTAGGCAGGCACTCTACCAACTGATCCCCCCATTAGTGTTTGAGAGAAAAACTGGACAGGCAAGCTGTAAGTCTTGGCAACTGCCAGGAGGAGATAAATGGAGAAGAGGAAGGAATAGCAGTGCTTTTTGAGTACAAGAAAGCAGGCAGGTTGTCTTAGTCAGAGTTTTACTGCTGTGAACAGACACTATGACCAAGGCAACTCTTATAAGGACAACATTTAATTGGGGCTAGCTTAGAGGTTCAGAGGTTCAGTCCATTATCATCAAGGTGGGAGCATGGCAGCATCCAGGCAGGCATGGTGAAGGAACTGAGAGTTCTAAATCTTCATCTGAAGGCTGCTAGCAGAATACTGACTTCCAGGTACCTAGGCCTAGGGTCTTAAAGCCCACACCCACAGTGACACACCTACTCCAACAGGGCCACACCTTCTGATAGTGACACTCACTGGTCTGAGCATATACAAACAATCACAGGTTTAGCAATGGTGGTCAACAAGGAGCTGCATGGGGTGAGGCTGAGGGTTTTATTTGATTTTTTTTTTCTTCCCCTCCCCCTCTGGGCCTGGGGAAATGGCTCAGTGGGTAAAAGCACTTGCCATTCAAGTGTGAACTTGAAATGTAAGTTTCAGTCTGCAGAATTCACAAGAAAGCCAGATGCAATAGCTCAGGTTTCTGCAATTCCAGTTCCTACAGGGAGGTAGGAAGCAGAGACAGAGACTCCCTGGGAGTTTGCAGATATCTGACATAGGCAACAAAATCCAAGAGCTCTTGTTTTGAACAAGGTAGAAGCTGACTTCCATACACAGGTTGTTGAATACATGTGTCTTCATACACACAAGTGCACATACACACACACATGCATAATGAATTTTAAAATTTTAAGTTGTCTTTGTGTATCAGTCTTGTACCCTCTAGCCTTACTAAACTTGCTTCTTCATTCTAGTAGATTTTCTTTTGTTGATTTCTTGGGCTTTTTTTTTTTTTTTTTTTGTTCTTTTTTTTGGAGCTGGGGACCCAACCCAGGGCCTTGTGCTTCCTAAACAGCGCTCTACCACTGAGCTAAATCCCCAACCCCGGTATTTTTTAGATATCTTCTTTATAGACATACTTATAGACTTTCTATTATTATTTACATTTATTTTGTTCATGTGCATGTGCAAGTGAGCATGTTCTATGATGTGTGTGTGGAAATCAGGACAACTTGTAGGAGTTGATTCTTTTCCTTTCATGTGGGTTATGGGTTTGAACTCAGGTGGTCTTCAAGCTTGGTAGCGAACCTTTACCCTCTGAATCATTGTGTTGCTCTGATTTCTTAGTTCTATTTCTACTGCCCAAAAAATTATTTGTCCCTTTTCAGTTTGTATTTGACTTCCTTTTGCCTTCCAGGACAGAGTTGACTAACTCTGACAAGTAGCCCTCCTTGCTTCCTTCCCAGTGTTCCCAGGAAAGCACCCATTGTCTCACTATTAGTTTGATGGGTGTTCTGGGATCTTTTGATGTTCCTGTCAACTGTAGAATAGTACCACTTTTTGATTTACCTTTTTCTTTCCTTTTCTGGTGGAACCAAATGTTCTAGCCCGTCCCTTGCTTTTCCTGACACTAGAATCAGCCACTGTCACTGTTTTGTGACAGTCTCACCTTTTTAGTCTAGACTGACCTTACTACATATCCCAGCCTGGTCTAGAACTTGAGACCTTCATCCTAACTCAGCCTCCCTTCCAAGTACTTGGGATTAACATAAGGGAACATAACTTGTCCTAGTTGATTTTGAAATTTCTAGTGGAATAATTATTACCTCTTTCTTGTATTTTTCTCCTTTCATGGCAGCTTATAAAAAGACTGAGAGGAAAGATGGGATCTTTGGGTACTGCCCTAGTTAGCCTTAGATTGCTGTGATAAAATACCATGAACAAGAGCAGCTTAAGGGCTGATAGGGTTTATTTCATCTTAAGCTGTAGTCCATCCTGCAGAGAAGTCAAGACAAGAACTCAAAACAGGAACCAGAGGCAAGAACTGAGATAGAGACCATAGTGGAATGGTGCTTACTAACTTGGCTTGTGCTCCATGGCTCGCTCAACTGCCTTTCTTTCACAGCCCAGAACCACTTGCCCACAGTGGGCTAGATCCTCCCACATCATAATTAAGAACGTGCCCCACAGAATTGCCTATGGCCAGGCTGGTGGAGGCGTTTTGTCAGTTGAGGCTCCCTCTTCTCGGATGATTCTAGCTTGTGTCTAGTCAACAAAAACAAAGCAAAATCAAAAAAGGGACAGATATCAACATAAAAATAATAACTACCATGCTACTGTTATTTATTGTGGGTCAGATACTGTGCTAGTCTAACATTCACAACCCTTTGCTTCTCTAATGCTAGGGTTATGGTTATGGTTATGGGTCATTCTAGTTGGTACACTGTGCTTCATTGTGTCTCATGTGAATTTTCTCACATAACTGCTCAGTGGGGTTATGGTATTTCCTCTCTCCTGTCTTTCCCAGAATACTGCAACTGTGAGGCCCTGCATTGAAAGTGATTAATTGCTGAGCCCTGGACCTAATGAACTGCTGACTAGCGCTTGGCAGGCGCTCCTGTGAGGTGGTGGCTGCTGATGCAGCGAGGTTGGGAAGAGGAAGAGTGCCCTGGAGACTCGGGAAACTTCATACAAGTAATGCATGTTTTTGTTTGCAAATGTCAAACAAAGCAGGTGTTTTGAAGTAAATTGTCAGATAATACCCCCCTTAACATTCCCCTGCTCAATCCTTCACCCCATTCCTCTGCCCAGGATGACTTGCCACTAACAAGGGGGTATGCTGTGGATTTACACAAGTAGATTCAGATGCCCTGAGAGCTGTCCAAGAATCCTTTCCTGGACTACCACTGTGCTCTTGATAAACTTCTTTCCTTTCAGATGGGCAGTTTCCTGTTTGGACCTCTCTGGAGGAGCTTAGCCACAAAAACAGACTTGTTTTCTTTTAAACTTGAACTCTGAAGAGTGTAGCTCTGATCAGTGTTTGTACACCCTCTTCCTCTTAGATCACTGAGCTCCTCAACAATAATATATAGGGACAAGAATCATGTGATTTTATTGACTCTTTAAAAATGTTAGATTATTTAAACTGCTATTTTTCAGGTGAGATCACTTATTGGCTTCCTAAGTAAGGTGCTGATTGGAGGATCAGGCAATGTTGGATCCTATGGTTATAGACAGAAACAATAAGTATGCCTTTGCCTGTCTTTAGGTTTTGGGGGGGGTGTAAAAGTATGCAAATTAAGTGAAAATAACAGAGTTTATGAAAAATTCTTTTTAAAATTATATATATATGACTGTTTTGCCTGCATGTACATCCGTGTGTGGCTGATGCCAATGGAGACCAGAAGAACACAACAGATCCCCTGGAAGTGGGGTATAGATGGATGTGAGCGATCATTCGGGTATTGGGAATTGAACTTGGATTTTCTGAAAGAGTAGCCAGTGCTATTAACCACTAAACCATCTCTTTAGCCTTAGAAAATTTAATTTTTAATTTAATTTCTTTTTAATTTGCTTAATTTTGCTTAATTTGCTTTTATGAAATTTAAGTTGACTAATCTTAAAACACTTTTATGTGTATGAGTTTGCCCACATGTGTGTATGTATACCATGTGCAGGCTAAGTTGTTTGTTGGTTTTTTTTTTTTTTTTGAGACAGGATCTCACTATGTAGTCCTAGCTGTCCTGGAATTTACAGAGCTCTGCCTGGCTCTGCCTCCCAAGAGCTGAGTTTAAAGACACTCACACCATGCCTGTCTATACTGGGTATTTGTCTTTGTTTTGAGACTATATGGCTCAGCTGGTTTAAAATTCAGTATGTAGGCCAGGCTATCCTTGAACTCAGAGCAGCCTGCCTCCTGAATCCAGGTATTAAAGGTGTGCCACTACCACACCCAGCTAAATTGGGTATTGTGAAATAAGATTTCCACCAATAGTCTGTGCATGGCTTTCCTCCCTGTTCTTTTTCTTTTGGTAGCTCATCCTGAAGTTTTGCTTGGGAGAAAGTCAGTCCGTCCCCTGAATCTAAAAGCATACAGAAAGATACATGGAGGATGTCTCCATGGTATACTTAAAAATTTAAGAGTGTGCTGAAGTCAAGAGAATACATCAGAGATCGGTTTGACCCAGTAGAAAGCTATCTTGTGAGAGTATTTGCTGTCTGTCTGGTCTGGGCACCAGGTGTTATTTGCCTATATGGATTTTGACCAGATGACAGAACTCATCAGCCTTTGTTATTTTGTTTTGAGACAGGATCTCTGTGTAGGGCCTGCGTGTCTTGGAACTCACTGTATAGACACTAGGCTGTCCTTAACTCACAGAGCTCTACCTCTGCTTTCTTGGGTGCTGGGATTAAAGGTGTACAAGACCATTCCCAGCTAGAACTCAGCCTTTTTAGTGTGTTAACGTTTGAAACTATTTGGAAACTTTTCAAACTGATTTGGAAATAATTTTATTTCCTCAAATTATTAGGATTTGGACTGTCTCAGGCTTTTTTAAGTTTGAGATCACATTCCTCTGGGCATTGCACATCACATGAGAAAATGTGACCTGTGGCAGTGGTGGAGGACATGGGCTGCTTGAATATTACCACTAAATGTCTGCTTCCCATGACACTGAGCTTTGGTTTCATTAGGAATTTCCACAAAGAGAAGTTGCTTTTAGCAAATACCATTTGCTTGTTTGAGCCAGGAACTGCTTGTGAACTAAAACCATATTGAGGCACCTCTGTGATACTGTTGTGGACTGGTACTATTTACTGTGTGTTCATGGTGCTACTGTCTGCAAAGTATATACATGGCAGATATGTCTTTGTCTGGCTCTTCATACACTGCCGCATTAACCAACATCTTTTATGAGTTGTGGAACTCTTGGTCATGGTTAAAGAAACCATCTCACCTCCCTGGCCCTTGCATACAATTAAAGATACATGGCCTTCCCCCGGTTGTTACCCTACACACCCTTATGAGAGAAGAGGAGGAGGAGTGAAAATGATCATTCCAGAGACATAAGTGCTGGTCCCACCTTCATCAGTTAGAAGAGAACTCACCTCCATGGAGCTGACCCGGCTTGCCAGCTTGACATTGTCCGGGAGAGAACCACCCTTAGACTTTAAGGGGATGGGAGTTTATCCTTAGGCTCTTAAAACACAAACCATCTGGGTATAGTGGCATATACCTTTAATTCTGATCTAGGAAGCAGAGGCAGACAAATTATCTGTGGGCTGGAGGTTATTCTGGTCTACATAATGAGTTTCAGAATTGCCAAAGCTGTATCGTGAGACCCTGTCAAAAAACAAACAAAAAATAACAAAGAACAAACCAGCTGGTGTCTGAGTGTCAGGCCAACGTGTTCAGTGTTCCTGCACACATAATTACCTGGTAGGATGCAGAGAGGAAGTTATGCAGTGGTTCGGACTGACAGCTGTGGAGGAAGGTGGGACTGTCTGTGGTATTAGTAAGAAATGTATGGAGTGTTCTTAGATGTTTCATTCATGAAAGCTTGCACTAGAACTTACAAAGCATGGAGATGAATGTGAAGTCATTAGTTTGCTTTTATAGGGCACTTAGTTGCTTTTGGGTTTTATTTCTGTAGTTCCTGTGTCCTGTTGTGTTGGTGTATCTATCATGTTGCATTGATAGGGTAAGATGTGGGTTCCTGAAAGAGGACTGAGCTGAATTGTTAGCCTTTTGAGTGTACCCAGTATTCATACACACACACAACGTCTTACAAAGTCATCGGTAAGGTGCAACTCCTTCAGTGTTAGGCCTCTCTATTGTACGTGTACAGAGTAATTGTTCCTCATATGCTGTTTCCATGTTTGGACTTGTGTGGAGGTGTACTTTGTCTTGTCTTTTTGAGGACATTGACCTCAATACTGTTTTTAGCATTTACATTGTTTTTTCCACTCACTATTGTTGTTCTGTTGTGTTGTACCTGTTTGTATGCTTGAAAAGGACTGCCTGTGGGTCAACATTTGTTGCCTGAGGGCAACAGCACATGGTTTTTTTCAGGTTCTGCGTTGGTATCCTTCTAGTAGTTGTAGACAGGAACTTGGTTCTTGGATGGTAGTACTATGATCAGAATTAAGTAGGCAGGTGTGAGTTATTTCCCTGTGGGTGTGGTTGTGCAGGTAGACACCTTTCCCTACAGCTTTGAAAACTCAATAATGTTTTGTGAGTCTATTTAGAGAGTTCCATACTGAAGAAGTTGTTGTGAAACAAGACTGGTTCAAACGCTGTTTTAGAGGAAATATTGAAAGAGAAGACATACAAGGCAGGTTCCCCACCCCAGAGAGCAGCCAACTACAGTCTGGGGCCTGGGGTGAAAGCTGCTCCACTCTTGTTGCCTTTCTCTTTTGCTCCCTTATTTCTCAATCCATTATGGCTGCTGAGAATGAAGTTCCTGTAAGTGAGGTAGTGTTAATGATTAGTTCCATCTGCATTCCTGGTTGTCCCACCAATATATGGTTTGGAACTTAGTAGTCTACATGGTTGACAAGATTCTTGAGGAGATGAAATTGCTGTCTGCTCTTTCTGTCTGAATTTTCTTTCCTTCCTTGTTTGTTTGTTTGTTTCGTTCTTTCTTTCAGGCCTAAGGTAAAGGTAAAAATAGTTGAGAGCTGAAGCACAGAACAAAAGAGATGTGTTCTTGAACAGCCTTTGAGCTTTCCGAATCAGTTAAGAAGGGAGTGCAGACTGATCTTTGCTGCTTTCAGACCTGCCTTATAAGGACAAAAGGTCAAGTCTGGGATAGTGATAGATAACTTTTTTTCTTTTTTTTAAAACCATGTACTTTATTTTATTTTTTTTTCTTTGATAGTTACACACACACTCTCTCCTACACACTCAGAGGATGGTTCCTGATCCTATCCAACTAACAACTACATTTCTTTGAAGAGAGGCAAACTTTCTGAGAGTATGGATACATGAGTAGCCTTGTGCTTGTAGACCTTTAAGGGCTTAGTCCTTTTTTTTTTTTTTTTTTTTTTTTTGGCTCTTTTTTTTTTTTTTTTTTTTTCCGAACTGGGGACCAACCTTGCCTTCCTAGGCAAGCGCTCTACCACTGAGCTAAATCCCCAACCCCGGGCTTAGTCCTTCTTAAAACCAGATTTGATCTTAAGAAGGCCTCAGGAAGGCCACTGTAAGCTCCCTGAAAATGTGTTCTTCACCCAGGGCCCCAAATGATGACTAAGACTGGTTGGTAAAGCTGAGGAAAACCCTATTACTTATCTAGCATTGGACCCATCCTCACAGTCTGGCAGTGTTTCTAATCATTTCTCTCCCTGCAGGCTGACGGACTCAAGGATGAGGCTGGTGCTAGAGGTGTGTGGCACCTTACCTGAGCTAGGCCATGAGGCCATGCTGCTATGATGTGGGCCCCTCATGGCCTCAGCAGGAACAGAGCACTACAGTATTGGCCTGCGCCGAGGAAACAGCTTCAAGCAGAGACAACCCTCAGGCACAGTGTCTGCTTCACCATCTGAGAAACCCTCGGAGGTCAAAGTCTGGTCTCAGGCCCATCAGCAGGTGAAGCCAATCTGGAAACTCGAAAGGAAGCACGTAGGCACACTGTCAGCAGGGCTGGGCACCAGTCTCTTGGGAGTCCCATCCCAGCCAGCCTATTTCTTTTGCCCTAGCACTTTATGTAGCTCTGGGACCACAGCTGTCATTGCAGGCCACAGCAATCCCTGTTACCTGCAATCTCTCCCTGACTTGTTCAGCAATACTCTGCTGTACCGCCGCACCAACGTGAGGCAAAAACCATACCAGCAACTGGAATCTTTCTGCTTGCGTTCCAACCCATCAGAGAAAAGATCTTTTTCTCTCCCTCAGAAGGGTCTCCCTGTCAGTGTCACTGCCAATAAAGCCACATCTTCTACAGTCTTCCCCATGGCCCAGCCCATGGCATCTTCACCCACTGATCCATACCTCTCACTGGCAGCAGCTGGGGAAAATCCTTCAAGGAAGAGCCTGTCCTCTGCCATCTCAGGGAAGATTGCATCTCCACTGTCCTCCTACAAGCCCATGCTGAACAACAACTCCTTCATGAGGCCAAATAGCACTAAAGTGCCCTTATCACAAGCCACAGATGGCCTGAAGCCAGTATCCTCACCCAAGATCCAGCCTGTCTCATGGCATCATTCAGGGGGTACCGGAGACTGTGTACCCCAACCTGGTGACCATAAGGTGCCCCAAAGCATTGCTACCGTCTTAGATGATGTCACTGCCCCTATGGCCCCATCTACCCCTAGCACCCTCAACATATCCACAGCCAGTGTTGCCTCTTCCCAGTGCAGTCAGAGTAACTTTAGGAGGGAGGCGCATCCCTGTGGCCTGGATGAAAACACGGATTCCCAGAGTGCTACTAAAGAGGTACACTTCACTGAGGCTGTGAGGAAGCTGGCTGCAAAAGGCTTTGAGAAGATGCCACGGCAAGGCTACCAGTTTGAACAGGCTTGTTTTGTGAACCCCAGCTTCCAGTGGGGTCTTCTCAACAGAAGCAGGCGGTGGAAACCTCTGATGGGCCAGCGGTTTCCTCAGGAGGATATTGGATTAGACAGTGGGATCCTTCCTGGTGCTTCAGACACCTTGGGGTTGGACAGT
This sequence comes from Rattus rattus, assembly GCF_011064425.1. Lineage (NCBI taxonomy): Eukaryota > Metazoa > Chordata > Mammalia > Rodentia > Muridae > Rattus > Rattus rattus. The sequence goes on from NC_046157.1 coordinate 148,102,483, forward strand.
ACAGTCTTTTGTACCAAAAGGATCAGCATTCACCTCCTTGCCTCACATGTTCACGGGCTTAACTCCAGTCCTACCTGTGGGTCTGTAGTTGACCCCCAATTACTTGGAGAAGACAGAGCTCCTGTTCCCCCTTCTTCTTCCCTCCAGCCTCTTGGTGTAGCTGAAGTGGCCACTCGTCTTTCTTCTGTCCATCTTGGCCAGCCTGAGAAGGAACCTGAGGAAGCCAAGGACCTGAACTCTTGTACTAAGGGTGATTGGTAAGTTGCACCCTCTCTTTGGTTTATTTGGAGCGGTACTGTGTAGTCTGGAGACACTGATGCCCTGTGTCTCTGAGAGTTGGCTTTATTTTTTAGCTGTCCTAGAAGTTTTAGTTTTCACTTTTAAGTAGGGATTTATTGTAAGGTGGGGATTAGAAAACTAGCTTGCAGACTAAATCTTGCTTTTTTAAAATTAAGTTTTGCCTGGGAAGCACCTTTGCTTATTTATCTATTGTTGCCTTTGGCTGCTTTTTTGCTGCAACAGTAGAGTTGGGAAGTTGCGGCTGATCTACTGAAGATGTTTACTGATAGGCCCTTTGGAGAGTTTGCCTCTTCCTGTTTAGGTTCTCCCAGGAGGGAAGTAAGAGTTCCAGGTACCACTTCTTAGGGTCTGTTAACTTTCCTACTTACTCCAAACCAAACTGGGTTCCTGGCATTTCTGGGATGATAGCAACTCAGAGTTGGAAGACAGATGTAGTTGGTTCCTTCTCTTGTGTCTTGTTACTTTTCTAGAACCTTCTAGCAAGGCCCACTGAACATCCCAAGAACATGTGAATTACCAGATATTCGTTAACTTTTGTACGCAGAATTTTATATTATATACTGTTAAGAGACTTCAAAGAAAATGGAAGATAGTGATATGCAGATGAGGTTGTGAAGCTGAGGAACTATGGCTAGACCTAAGTTCTGATGACCTAAGCAGTAGTTTATGAGGTCCAGGCAAGAGGTAACACATTGGTGATAAGGAGGCTGTTACTGGGAGACAATGAAGGAATGGGACTCAGAGTGACTTCTTAGGGGTTGGCCTGGGTGGCAGCATTTTTTTTCTTTCAGTTCAGCTACTGACCTCAGGCCAAACCAGCTGGAGCCTGAAGATTCAGAAGATGAACTGGGAGATGGTTTGGAAGACAGCTGCAGTCATGATGAGAATGAAGAAGAGGAAGGTGAGTAAGGAATCCTTTTGCTTCCAACTGTAGGGCTTACCATCTACTAGGGAGCAGGGATGACAGTCTGTGCTAGGCTTGATGACATTATCACCTGCATCAGTCAATTGCTTTGAGGGCCTAACTGGGGATTGGGAAGGGACTTTGGTCTCTACCCTGTTGTCCTACTGGTCTTACCGCCTCTCCTGTTAAGTTCCAGGAATGCAGTGCAGAGCAGGGATGCTCCTTGCTCCCTCAGGTAGGGCAGTGCTCGGGATGTTACAGGAATGGTCAGCTGCCTGGGCTTGGAGAGGAGCGTGCCCATGCAGCACCGCCTCTGCCCGCCCTCCAGTGATGACTGCTCTGTTTTCTCTACAGGAGACTCAGAGTGCTCTTCTTTGAGCGTTGTGTCCCCCAGCGAGTCGGTGGCAATAATATCTCGGTGAGTGCTATGCACTTCTGTGGCAGATGCTCATTTCTGTGGCTTGGAGGTTGTAACGATATTTTCCTAACGGGCCCTGACAACCCTAATTCACTCTTCATCAAGCTCCTTATTTGTTTGCTTGTTTTTTGTGTTGAAACTATAGTTTAAGTGTCTGTTTTGTTTGTTTCAGACAGGGTCTCTGCATAGCCCTGGCTGTGCTGGAACTCACTATGTAGATTAGGCTAGCCTTGAGCTCACAGAGATATGCCTGCCTCTGCCTCCCTCGGGCTGTGATTAATGGTGAGCAATATCATGCCCATTCATTTAAGTCCTTTCGTAGAGCAAATACTTTGGAGTGCTGTGTTAAGAGATATTGAAAGCATGTCATTCTGTAAAAGGACATAGATCTTTTAGACATTTTAAAACACATTTGGACTACATGGTGGCTCAGCACATAATGGTGCTTGCTTCTAAGCCTGACAGTGGGAGTTTGGTCCCCAGAAGTCCCTCTACTGTCCTCTGGCTTGAATGCACATTGGCAGTCATGTATACACACACACACACACACAAACATACACACACACACACACACACACACACACACACACACACCCCATTATAAATACTTAAAGAATGAAAATTGGCTTTTAAAGATTTATTTATTTTATGTGTATGAATACACTGTCGCTATCTTCAGACACACTTGAAGAAGGTGTCAGATCTCATTTACAGATGGTTGTGAGCCACCACGTGGTTGCTAGGAATTGAACTCAGGGCCTCTGGAAGAGTGGTCAGTGCTCTTAACCTCTGAACGTGTGTGCGCTTGCGCTCTTTCTCTCTTTCTCCCCCCCCCCCCGCCTCCCTTTCTGTCTCTCTCTCACACGTGCAAAATATCTGTTCTCACTTTTAATTAAAATCTAGCCTTGTTTGTCAGGGCATCCCCAGTGTACTGCTTTTTTTGTATCCAGTCTGCTTTACCTATAGCTGAGAAAACGCTCTGCCTCTGGGTTAGCATGAATAAAACTGCTCATGTCTCTGTACATGTTGTGTGGCAGTAGCTTTATTGACTGACTCTACAGCACCAAACCAGCAAGGTAGAGGCAGAGGTATTAGGAAAATGGCAGAAAAGAAAACAAAACCACCCATAACATGAGTCCAGATTTATTCATTATATATAAGTACACTGTAGCTGTCTTCAGACACACCAGAAGAGGGCATCAGATCTCATTACAGATGGTTGTGAGCCACCATGTGGTTGCTGGGACTTGAACTCAGGACTCTGGAACAGCAGTCAGTGCTTTTTTTTTTTTTCCGGAGCTGGGGACCGAACCCAATCCCCAGTCAGTGCTTTTAACCACTGAGCCATCTCTCCAGCCAAATTACCAAACATTTTTAGTTAGTTAGGGCCTTCTCTGTTAGTCAAGGGCTCTTTCCAGTAAGATAATATGCCCAGCCTTTAAAAGTTGTGGGGTTGTTGTTGTTGTTAATAAGGTGAAAACTAATCTTGCAGTAATATTTGTGGCTCGTATTTGTTCAATGTAAAGAGGAAAACCTCAGGGTTGGGGATTTAGCTCAGTGGTAGAGTGCTTGCCTAGCAAGCGCAAGGCCCTGGGTTCGGTCCCCAACTCTGAAAAAAAGAAAAAGAAGAAGAAGGAAAAAGAGGAAAACCTCTCCATTTTTCAGTGCTATTTAAAGAAATGGTCTGGGCCAGTGGCTTGTATCTGACTGACAGCTGATGCTTGTGGAGAGCTAGCTCAGCAGTGCAGCCTCCACAGCCCACTGGCCAGTCGGGGTCCCTCTCCCTCTGTCTGTAAGATCTGGACCTGCAGTGCCAGCATTGCTAGGATTCTTGTCCAGGGTGGAAGAGGACATGACCACATTTTTTTTCACATGATCTAAAGCATAAGACAAGGCAGAAATTACGCTGTTGATTACCTTTCTGTTGCTCTTTCCTCATTTAAAACATTTCTGTGCTCTTCTCAGTTCTCAGTGCCCTCCTCTCTCTCTTCTGCTGGGTTGTAGTGTCTCAGACTTCTCGTCTTCACCTAGACTCTCCCTTTCAGAATTCTTTCAGGGTCTTCCCTGACCTGTGGTTTCTCACAGGGTGTATTGGAGATGCTGTCAGGGTGTTGGCAATCTCTGATTCTTGGTGACATTTAGCGGTATATGTAACTATAGAGTGTTGGCAATCTCTGATTCTTGGTGACATTTAGCGGTGTATATAACTATAGGTATATGTAACTATAGAGTGTTGGCAATCTTTGATTCTTGGTGATATTTAGCGGTGTATGTAAACTATAGAGTGTTGGCAATCTCTGATTCTTGGTGACATTTAGCGGTGTATGTAACTATAGGTAGCTCTAGCACTGTGTGAGTCCATGTTTGCAGAATATCAAACACTTATGCTTTCAGAGTTTCATGCAGTCCTGTTAGCACCTCAAAGCTGATGCTTTCCCATTCTCTGTCATGTTTATTTTTCATTACAGGAACTGTGTGGATTTGATGTCCAAATCCATTTCAAATCATGAGAAAGTTGTGCGGCCAGCCCTCATCTACAGTCTCTTCCCCAACGTATCCCCTACCATCTATTTTGGGACTCGGGATGAAAGAGGTAAGTATAACCATATGACAAAATCCAGAGGACCTTGCAGGAGGATCCCAACTAACTTGGGTGAAGGGGACAAGGTGGGAGAGCCCTCCAGAATGGCTGTGCTCAGTTCACACAGGGACGTAGGTTCAGTGGAGGACTTTGCTCTTCTGTCCTTCATTAGCCTTTCTCAGTCTCTAATCTCTCTGGCTTAACTCATGGCCTCTATCCAGTTTCTTTACCCTTCCAACCTTTCTTTTGCTCCTCACTCCTGCACAGCCCCTCCATAAAGTATACTCCTCTAAAACATGACCTGGAACAGTTTGTAGTGATCTGCCTTCCCAGGAAAGGGTGGGTGTGGGCACCAGTGCCATCTTTTTATCTCCTCCTGTGACACTCTTGCTCTTCTCCTTCAATCCTGCCTTGCTTTTCCCCAGTGGAGAAACTGCCTTGGGAACAGAGGAGGCTACTTCGGTGGAAGATGAGTACAGTGACCCCCAACATTGTCAAGCAGACCATCGGACGGTCGCACTTCAAAATCAGCAAGAGTGAGTTTCTCCCCACACTGTGAGCCTGACCCCCTTGCCCTGCCAAATGGGTTTTGGACAGGAAGAGGTCCTGTTGTATGTGAGGATCCTGTCTTGAAGCTTTTAACTTCATGGAAGGGTGTAGCTCTGAAAGTCCTCTGGGCTCACCCAGCTACCCAGAATGGGGAGCCCGAGGAACATTGTTCTGGTCTTGATCCTAAGGCCTCATGTAGGGCAGCTCCATGGTAACCTTAAATCCCTTAAATCAGCTTGGTGGTACAGTGGGGAGGTCTTGTTTTGTCCCAAGTCTGAGCTGTTCTGTGAGACGGACCTCCTTTGTCTTCTGCAGGAAATGATGACTGGCTGGGCTGCTGGGGTCACCACATGAAGTCTCCTGGTTTTCGATCCATTAGAGAGCATCAGAAGGTGGGGGTTTCCAAGAAGCCTGTCCCTTGGGCTAGGCCACCATGAGGGTGTTGTTAGGGTAGTGAGGGGTAGTGTGGGAAGAGCACTTATCTGAGGACAATTACAGAGCAATGTTCTAGAGAGGCTACAGTGGGTCCTGTTGCTACTCAGAGGCTTTTCAGTCCATTTTTTGAGAGGCATTGTCTGTTTTTAGTTGGGTGTATTTCCCATTACCATGGCTAACTGCTTCTACTCCCCAAGCTAGGTATGTGTAAAGAGGATTCTATGGTTCTGTTAGAACAGTATGGCTTCCTGCTCCTAGACTCCCTAGTAGCCTGGTGGTTTCCTATCACAGAAGTATATTTAACAGCTTTATCCTTTGTACTCAAGGTGACTCTCATGTCTGTCCTGGTTTACTTTTCTGGTGCTGTGAGAAAGCACTGACCAAAGCAGTTTGGGGCAGAAAGGATTACTTTGGCTTACAGCTTATAGTCCATCACTGAGTGAAGCCAAGGCAGGAGCCGAGTAGAGACTGTGAAGAAAGAAACAGTGCTTACCAGCTCATTCTCAATAGTTTTCTTATGCAACTCAGAGCTGCCTACTTAGGGATGACTCCACCCAAGGTAGGCCTGGCCCGCTCACATCCATAGTTAATCACGAAAATGCCCCAACAGACATGCCCATAGGTTAGCCTGGTTGAAGCAATTTCTTAATCAGTTCACTCTTTCCAGGTAAGTTTGTGTCAGTGGTGGTTAAAAGATAAAAAGGAACATGATTTGCTGGAGATGTTGAAATGATGACCTGGGGCTTATTTTATTCCTCTCACAGTCTCACCTCTGCTCTCTCCCTCTTTTCCTCTACTTGCCTTCTGTCCCTTCTGCAGCTAAACCACTTCCCAGGCTCCTTCCAGATTGGGAGGAAGGACCGGCTGTGGCGGAACCTGTCTCGCATGCAAAGCCGTTTTGGCAAGAAGGAGTTCAGTTTCTTTCCTCAGTCCTTTATCTTGCCCCAGGATTCCAAGCTCTTGCGCAAGGCCTGGGAGAGCAGCAGCCGCCAGAAGTGGATTGTGAAGCCAGTAAGTGAGGCAAAAGGAGAAGTGGATGGTGGGATGAGAGTGGAGAGACAGCAGATCTCATCTCCTGCCCCTTTGACTTGTAGCCAGCATCTGCTCGAGGCATTGGCATTCAGGTCATTCACAAATGGAGTCAGCTCCCCAAGCGCAGGCCCCTCCTGGTACAGAGGTGAGCCCATCTAGCTCACATTCCTCTTTCCATCTTCCTGTCTTGTTGGTCTCTGAATAACCTTCTTATAGCGTTGCACCTTGTGACCTCCTAGCCAAAGTCCTTCCTTTGTCATCTGTTTAGGGTCATCTGGCTGGAAGTAAAGTTAGCCTTTCCTTCTATAGGTATCTACACAAGCCCTACCTCATTAGTGGCAGCAAATTTGATCTTCGGATCTATGTTTACGTGACTTCTTATGATCCTCTACGGATTTACCTCTTTTCGGATGGACTCGTCCGCTTTGCCAGTTGCAAGTATGTGCTGGTGATGAGGCATTCCCCTGATACTGGGGATTTCCTTTCCTTGGGAGGAGGACACTGAGCAAAACTAACAAGAAGGTGGCTTTTGTCAGTAGCGGGGAGGGTGGGAGGCTAGGAAATGGGTAAAGTTTTCCGGCAGGACTGAGATTGCTGAGGAGATGATTAGTTGTTTTTCCTTACCTTGGCCTTTCAGGAACTGAACGTGTTTGTGCACTTATCCTTTATCTCCTTCCTGGGGAGACGCTTGGCCTGATGCTTCTCTGTTCTCACCGTCTTGCTCTGCTGTTCTTCTCACTTGCAGGTATTCCCCTTCCATGAAGAGTCTTAGCAACAAGTTCATGCACCTGACCAACTACAGTGTCAATAAAAAGAATGCAGAGTACCAGGCCAATGCTGATGAGACCGCATGCCAAGGCCACAAATGGTACTGAGGGCAGTTGTGTCCCTAACAGACTCCCATCTTGAACCTGGGAAGGGCTTTGCCTTTGGGAGGTTTGGGGCAGTTGCTGAGTATTAGTCTGGAAGTTATGTAAGTGCTTGTCACTTCAGAATTGGTCTGTTTGCATTCACGTGTGTCTCTTTCCTATTACAAAATATCATTGGTGAGATACAAAGGAAGTATCTGTATGCCTCCTACTCCTTTTTTTCTTCTCGTCACTCATTTTTAGGATATAACACCAATTAATTACTTACCCTTTACCTGCAGGGCGTTGAAGGCTTTGTGGAACTATCTGAGCCAGAAAGGAATTAATAGTGATGCCATCTGGGAGAAGATAAAGGATGTTGTTGTCAAAACCATCATCTCGTGAGTCACAGTGCTGCTTAGATGTGGGGTGCTCCATGAAGCCTCATGTTCTCTCCTTGCCTCTCTGCTGTGCTCTATGCTGTGCCCATTGTGTTTCAGTTCTGAGGATGGGGTAGGAAGAAGAAGAGTTAAAGTCTTCTTAGAAAGTTAGTTATTTTCTGTTGATGCGATAAAACACCATGACCAAGGCGACTTAGAAATGGAAGTATTTACTTTGGGGCTTAAGATTCCAGGAAGTTAGCACAAGGCAGAGCGAGCTAACTGGGAATGGTTGAACTTTAGAAACATCAAAGCCCACCCCTAGGGACACACCTTCTAATCCTTCACTAAAAGTTCCACCAACTGGGGATCGACTGTTCAAATATATGAACCTATAGAAGCATCTCAAGGAAGGCATAAGGCCCTGGGTTCGGTCCCCAGCTCAAAAAAAAGAAAAAAAAAAAAAAAAAAAAAAAAGAGCCACTGTTGGGGTGGGAAGGGGTAGTGCTTGTGGTTAAGATGGTCAGATACTGCCACAGTTGGCCCTGAACTCCTGACCATTCTGCATCTACCTTTCAAGTGTGGGATTGCATGCATGTATCCCCATGTTGGCTCTGAGGAGGCACTTTGGAAGAGAAAGTTGCTTCTGCTCTCCTAATTGAAGACACCTCACCGGCAGGTCAGAGCCTTATGTGACCAACCTACTGAAGTTATATGTGCGCCGCCCCTATAGCTGCCATGAGCTCTTTGGTTTTGACATCATGCTGGATGAAAACCTTAAACCCTGGGTCCTAGAAGTCAACATTTCTCCAAGGTAGGTGGTATTTTTAGTTACTCCGTAGAATCTTTCATCATTATAGTCTTGTTGACGTAAGAAGGTCTTTCCTTCATTAGGGTATATATTGTCCCTTCATGATCTATATTTACTGACTCACTGGGGTTTTTCTTTGCTATTAAGGATCTGTAAGATTAGAGAAGGGTTATTAAAAGTTGTTGATCCCTACCATTTTCTAGCAAACCAAGGGCACAGGTGTGTTCACCAAGTTGAATAAGGGTACTTGTTGTCTTTGAGGGTATTCATTTTTTTCTGTGTAGTTCTAGCTGTCCTGGAACTCTAGATTAGGCTGACCTCAAACTTAGATTCACATGCCTCTGCCTCCTGAGTGTTGGGATTAAAGGCATGTGCCAGCCACCATACACACCTGAGGTTATTTGTTGATGTTCCACAAATGTGGATCTTGGAGTTTTGTGGTTGTAAGAAGCGCTGGTTTGGGTGTAGAAGCCCACATCATCCTGGAGTGCTACTTTGACCCTGTGTTGCATTCTTGCCCTGAAGCCTCCATTCCAATTCTCCCCTGGACATCAGCATCAAAGGCCAAATGATCCGAGATCTCCTGAACCTGGCAGGCTTTGTTCTGCCCAACATGGAGGATATCCTCTCTAGTTCCAGCAGCCCCAGCAGCTCCAGCGGTTCCAGCACCAGGTCTGCTTCTCTCCTTCCCTGAGGTTGCGATGGTAGCACGAGCAGCCCAGTGTGGTTTGGGGAGGAAATGGGTTCTGGAGCCTCTCTCCAGTTGGTCTCCATCTGCCTCTGCTGTCTGTCCATACACCACCGCCACATCAGTACCCTGCAGTTGTTGCCATATGAGAGAATTTGAAATGGAGCATACAGTCTTTGGCCATTGATCTGTATTGATTGCAAGTAGTTTACAATCTGAGGAGAGAGAGGGTCATAAAACAAAGTTCTGCAGATGGGAATTTCTTTAGGTTCCAACTGAGAGCATAGTTGCCCAGATGACCTAGGCTTAGAGAAGCTCTGCCTAAGGAAGGAGAGGCCTAGGAGAACTCAAGGAAAGACAGCAGGGAGCAAGAGATGGCATAGGTGGGACTGTAGCAAGAGCTGCAGTTCTAGGGGGAGGTGAGAGACAACTAGCTGAGCTGAGGTGGATAAAGTGTTGTTGGGACAAGAATTTCTATCTGGGGCGTCCCCAACAGAATGGGAACCTTGTCGAGCAGCAATGCTCCAAGTCACAGAGGAAAGGCATTCTTTGTCCTTTTGACTGGGACCCAGTGGGAGTGAGAGGAGCTTCTGGTACTCTTGGTGTGGCTTTTGTAGTAATAGACAAAGCAGGCTGCCCCAGGGTGGCACTTACCTGCTGACCAATAGTGGCCATGCAGTAGGCTCTAGGAGATAGAGGAACCAAGAGATGAGGAGAGGTAGATTCTAGAGTTTGAAATGAGGCAAAGCCAGCAGAAACAGATGATCCGTATATACTTTAGGTCAGCAGCTTGGTTCAGCACAGTGAGTCTTTTGGAAGGGAGCTCACTTAAGCCACTCATGGAGCTTTGGCCCCAGATGGATAAAAATGGGCTCAGTAAAGAAAAGCTGCTCCTGGTATAAGGGAGAAGTTTATTCTGAAGTGCCAAGGCTGTCTCTCCCAGGGAAGCAGAGAGAAGTGATGGGGAAAGGTTCCTATGGTCTCATGGAGAGTGAGCTTGTGAGCCTGGGTGGGCCTTGTGAGCACAACTGAATGAGACTAGAGGCTAGAACGGACCTGGCAAGCACCAGTCAGAGGTTAATGAAAGAGCCGGTAGATCCCTTTGCTAGAGAGAAGGAGAATGACTCTTTTAGCAAGTAGTGTCTTTCTCCAACACTGAAGGAATGCTGGGTCCTGTCTTTTGAGAAAAAGAATTTCCTTGTCCCCCAAGTTGAACTCAGGTCATCAGCTTAGTGGCAAGCACCCTTACCCACTGAGTCGTCTCACTGGCCTTCTAGCCATTTTCATATCTCAGTGACCGTAGCCATTGAGTGGCCCATAAATCAGAAGGCAGGAGGATTGACCTGAAATCAAGGCTAGGTTTGGACTACTTGGTGAGTTCCTAACCATCTGGAGTTTCAGGGATAGACTATGTTTCACTAAAAAGTTACAGTGTGTGTGTGTGTGTGTGTGTGTGTGTGTGTGTGTGTGTGTGTGTGTGTGTGTGTTTCACTAAAAAGTTACAGTGTGTGTGTGTGTGTGTGTGTTTCACTAAAAAGTTACTCTGTGTGTGTGTGTGTGTGTGTGTGTGTGTGTGTGTGTGTGTGTGTGTGTGTATTGATATAGTAATCATAGTGATGTGGATAATGAAACTGAAGTACCAGAGAGGAAGTCTCTTGCATAGGGTTCTACACGCTTGGTCTGTAGTGAGTGTTAACTGCAGCATCCCATGATTGGGCTCACTGCAGCTTCTTCTGTCAGATTAGTGAGCCTTGCCGCTTTGGGTCATTGTGGGTCTTTAGTTGTGTGTAGCAAGCTGAGTGTAGTACACTTAGAGTGATGTAGTTAAGGGGCAAGTAAGTATCTCTTTGTGTCTTCATCTGTGCTTGGAAAGGAGTCTTGCACTAGATCCTCTTGAGTTTTCACAGCACAGGAAGCTGCTGACCCGTCTTTTGTTTTTTGTCTACATCTGCCTTAGTCTGCCAAGCTCTCCTAGAGAAAAATGTCAAATGACTCCAGAGCACTTCACTGCACAAAAGATGAAGAAAGCCTATTACCTGACCCAGAAAATTCCTGACCAGGTAGGAAATTTATCTTCCCTCAAGTTACCAACAGCCCTCAGTGAAGCATCCACACTCAGGGAGATCAGCTTTCCTGTCTACAGTTTCTTACCAGGAAGTGGGGTGATGTGATATCAGACATTTGTTAGCATGTGTATCTTTCTGGCAAAGCAGTGGTTTTCCTGGCTCGCTCGCTCTTGTGAGAACCATCAACCTGTAACCCTTTGGACTTCTTCCCAAGAGCCATTGCAGACCTAGGAGGCTTGAGTTTCTCAAAGCAGGTCTAGGGTCTGGGTATGAGAGAGGTGGGCCAGGCTGCCAAATCTGAGCTGCTGGGTGCTATCCTTAACTCAACAACACACACTCCACTCAGCCCAAATGGTTCTTTGGATCTAGCCAAGAGTGTCTTTCTCCAGCAGCTCAGTCCATTGGCTTTAGACACACGTATACCTCAGATCAGGTGTTGCTTATAGTCTCACAAGAGACTTAGAGCACTAGAGCTTCCCTCCCTACCCCAGCTGCTTGTTTCAGGGCTCATGTCTCTCATTGTTTGTCACATTGTCCTTCTCCCTATTCCTTGGGGCACAGGACTTCTATTCGTCTGTGCTGGATGTCTTGACACCAGATGACGTTCGGGTTTTGGTGGAGATGGAAGATGAGTTTTCTCGTCGTGGTCAATTTGAAAGAATTTTTCCTTCCCGAATCTCTTCTCGCTATCTTCGTTTTTTCGAGCAGCCACGATATTTCAACATTCTCACCACACAGTGGGAACAGAAGTACCATGGAAACAAGCTCAAAGGTGATACGCCTTTCTGGCCCACAGGAGGCCATATTTAAATCCCATTAGGCCAAGAAATAGGTTTCTATGACAGAAGGTGGGCAATGATTGTTCCCCATTAAGTCTCAGCCTCTGCTTATCTTGTCCAGGAGTAGATCTGCTTCGGAATTGGTGCTACAAAGGCTTCCACACGGGGGTTGTCTCTGACTCCGCTCCACTGGTATGTGATGCCGTGCAGGAACACAGCTTTTTCTCAGCTCCTGAGTGTAGTGTGTTATGGTTGGCCTTTGGGTACCCTCCTTTCTTCTCTCCCAGTCCCACCTCTTTGTCTCACTTTCAAAAATGTTAGTTACTGGCAGAATGCCCTCAGTGCCTGTCTTTGAAGGATCAAAAAGTGGTCAGTAGCCTTAACTTTCTGATCTTTGGAGAGAGAATCAAGAGTTATTCACATGATTCCATTCATGATGTGGTGTAGAGCAGGTGAGATCCTGTGTTCACAGATGAGAGTGACAGAGCTAAGCAAGAGTCCTAAGACCCTGAGCATGCCTTCGTGGACTCAGCCTGGCCCCTTACACTCACTGCTTCCTTTGTTATAGTGGTCTCTGCCAACATCGCTCATGAATGCCTCAAAGGGTGATGGGACACCAAATGCTGTCAGCAGATCGGATCACAACAAGTCAAGGTGAGTACTAGTCCAGCAAGAGAAGGCTTATGAAGTTGAGGAGTCTCTTCTTTCCCCAGATCAGGACAGGGAGAGAAACTCTCCAGAATCTACAACCACAATATCCTCCCACGCTGTGCTAGTCTTAGCCTCAGCTGTGTTTTCCCCTTCAGAAAGAAAAGTTGCTCCGAGGGAAACTCCGAAGATGGGCCCACATCTAAGCCCAAGAAGAGTCAAGCTGGCCTGTCCCCCATATCCAGGAAGACTTTGTCCTCAAAGACCAGTGAGAACACCAGCAGACAGTCCAAGCGCTCTGCCCAGGGGTTGCCTGTCCTCAAGTACTCTGGGCAGGGCTCCAGACTTTCTGCTTCTTCTGCTTCCCAGTCAATTGCTGACTCCCTCCTGACTGCTGTGAGCCCATGACTGGTCCTACACGGGAGCACTCAGCTACCTCAAGGGAACCAGCCTGCTGACCAGCCTGAGCCTCTACTCCCGCCTCCACTTTGCCCCTCATCAGAGTATTTTTGAAGTGGTTCTATTGTAGATATGGGCATCTGGAAGGCTGGAGGGGTGGTGGTGATGGGGAGAAGGTGAGGAAGGTTCACCCTCTGTCACCTTACTGCCTGGTTGGGCTGGCACCTCATATCTCAGTAGAGAAGCCAGTGACAGCCAAGCAGCCTTATAAAGCAGGGTTTGGTTTCTACACTGAGAGCCATGTGTGATTTATTTGAGGCCCTGGTACAGGGCTTGAGTTGTAGCTCAAGAGGAGAAAACATGCTAAACACAGAAGTCTCTTGTTCTGTAACTGAGAGGAATTCCTTGAAGGTCCTGATTTCCTTCTGTCCCCTACTTACCTTTGTCTTGAAGAGACAGTTTTAGAAACCTTCAGACTTCTTCAGATTAGCAAGAGAAACTACGATAGGCTATACCCATTTCCTGGCCTCCTGGTCTTGGGGAGACCTCCATACCATAATTTTAGTTGCTGCTATGTAGAGGAAGGTGGAATGAGCTGTGTTTTCCTCAATGTGGGGAAATCTTGTAGTCTCTTTTGCTTTGAGGGGTTTGGTGCCTTGGTAGGTAGATTTCAGCACAGTTACTCTTATAGGACAGGCTTCTCATCTCTGACAGTTAATACTCAGCTGCATCTACCTCCCTCGTAGACTCAGTCCACACTGAGCATTGAATAAACACTGAGTGAAATGTGCATACAGATCTCCAAGGACACTGGCCCCTGAAGCACTACTGTTCTCCTCAGTGTGGGGAAGTGGAGCTCAAGAAGGCCAAGATGGGACAGTTTGGAATGGAAGAGGTTTCGCTACCATGGTCTTCCTTAGCCTAGCGTTCTGCAGCGCTCACCTCCATGGGACCTATAGTTGTGTCTACTGTTCCCAGCAGAGGGGCATACAAAAAGCCAATTGGCTCTGTATCTAGATTTGCTCTTTGTACACCAAGCTGGCTGTCTTTGCTGGCCTTGCCCTCATGCTTCTGAGTTTTAGAAAGCGGAAGTCTTCTTTCCACATGACTCCTGAAGTCCTTGGCCAGTTGGCATGGAGCCCTGGATAGTATAAGAGAGACCTAACTGGGTTCAGGGCCACAGAGTAGGTGAACAAGGCAGTCAGTCCTATGCTCTGTTGACAGTTGTGAAGAACTCCGGATAGCAAAGTCCGAGCCAGTACTTCCTGCTCAATAATAAAGACTTCAAAGCCAGACCACAGTGGGAACCTAAGCCATCCTAGAAAATCTGTTCTGACATGAGCAGTTAACACCCTCTCGTCCTGGTTACAGTATTTCAGTGCACATGTGTCAAAGAGGCCTCTTTTAGCTGATTTAATCCTTGAAAGTGACTCTTAATTCCTTAGCCTGCCCTCCAAGAGTCTCCCATCATAGTCAGTTTCCAACTCTGCAGCTGCAGAGAAAGAAAGGCCAGCCTTGACCAGCACAGTATAGCTGCCTGAAGTCCACCAGAGGGAGGATATGGGAACCCCTGACAAGACACAGCAGTATACCGGCAGTTCTGAGATGACACAGGCTTGCCTGGGACTTGTAATCTTTGCCTCAAAAATGCCAGATTGTCTGGGAATATTGTTGTGCTCAGCTAAATACACAGTATTCAGTCTTTGTTACATTTGAAGGCTGATGGATCTGTTTTGCTAGTGGGAGAAAAGGTAGGACTTGAATATCACATTTTATTCTCAAGAGAGTGAAATCTTAAGTTATTTCACATGAATGTTTTAGCATTAGCTAGTCAACAATAGATAGCATTCGGGTGAATGAGGCTTTTTTTTTTTTTTTTTTTTTTTAAGTAATAGCTTTTGAAAGTTTTAAATTTGGAAGAGTAGTTGAAAACACATTTATCGGTGCATCAGTTGTTTTCCCAAGTTGATACGTTACCCAGCCTTTGGAGGAAGGGAAGAAAAGGCTCCTGAGACAAGGAATGAGGTAGTCTTTTCCTTTATAATAGGAATATGAGACCTAATCCTGCAGGGTTGTTTAGTAAGCTAAGCCAAAGTACTGGGGATTGGAGTTTCCAATTTGCTGGTTTATCATCCAAACATTGTTCTGTGCAAGCAATGTAAAAACCTCCCCTTGAAACTGGGTGTGGTAGCTCATGCCCTTACTCCTGCCACTCTGGGAAGGCAGAGGTGGGCTGATAAAACCGTCCCTTTAAAGAAGGAACAGCTACGGAGACCTCAGAAGTGGCCAGAACAGTGTCTAGGTACCTCACTGTCAACCTTCACCTAGAGCTTGCCGAAGCACAGTTTTCATTAATCCCTCAAATTTCACTCCAGTGTGGTCTCTTGTCTGGCTTCATTTTTACAGCATCCTAGGACATGTGTGAGTCAATAATTTGGTTGTCCCAAGAGCCTAGATTGGCAAAGAAGAACAAGGGTGTCTAGGACAAAAACAGCACAGATGACAGACTGTAAGGACTGCTATGTGGACATAGCAGGGGATTGTGTCACTTGAGGCCCATTTGAGGGCGGCAGCTCTTTTGCTGAAAGTGACATCTCATTACCGAAGCCAAAGAACATTCTTGGTGGCTTCTGTGGGCCAGTGATGGGGGCTAATTCACACAGTGATTTCGTCTCCTACTGAATGTGTTATCTGGGATAAGATGAGATAGGCTGCTAGAGAGATTCCCCTGTTGGCTTCTTGTTAGTGCCAAAGGACCCCACTGATTGCTGCTCTAACAAATGTCTAGTTTGCTTTGGGCGTGGAAACAATGGTTTTGAGCAAGCTGCATCTTGTCATTGGGAATTTTGATCCAAGCCTCTCCAGCAGGGCTTAGCCTTGAACATTCATCTGTAGTTCCTGGGAACCAGTGTGTACTCATTTGACTTCCCTCTATTAGCTTCAGTTCAGTGGAAGCAGCAAGCAGACATAGAATTTCCTATGTGAGTGAACGATCATAGCAGGATCAGTAGCCATGTGACATTCTAAGACCTATCTGTGCTTTAGTCATCAAAATGGACTGAGATTTGGAATACCAGGGATTACCACAGAAGTCAACGTTAGAAATGCATCTCTCTAAGTTTCAGTTTATTAGCCAGGGATATCATGTCTTAGATGTAGTTATAGGGATTAAATTGTGTGTACAACATCTTTAAAAGTGCCTCACAGTGCAGATTTCAAATAAATTCTAAAATATCAAGTGATTCCCCCAAACCATTTCCTCAGAGTATCGGGAGCAGCACCAGGGGTCGCAGTGCTCTTAGCGGTTCTGTGACGGAGCTGTGACAGCTCTGCAAATGAGCGAAGGCCTGTGGTAGCTGTGTTAGATAGGACCAGGCTTGTGCGAGCTCCTAAACTGTACAGCTATTTACATAATGTTTACATTGTGTGGGGTATGGTAGTTTTTAAGTCCACAGGAAGATGTGTGCAGGTTAAACTTCAGCAACTCCATTTTACCTAAGGAATTGAAAAATCTGTGTGCTTTGGGATTGAGAAGTCCTAGAACCAATCCCCCACAGAGGCTGGAGAACTGTGCTAAGATTGCTAGCTGTGGAAGATCAGAGCTAGAGATTTGATCGAGATAATTAGCTTAAGAGTTTAGAACCTTGTCTGCTGCCAGAGAGGCACAAGTAAAACTTAACACTAAAAAGTAGAACAGCCCATGTTGCCAGCGATCAGTGAAAGAACAAACTATTTAGTAGATTCTGTCTAAACATCAGAAAGGAAAAACCGATGCTACAACTGGAGTGAGAGAAGCCAGAAGCAAGCGAATATGCAGGTTCCAGTTTAGAAGAGGAAACCTTCTCATAGAAGGCAGGGACTCCTGGGGGAGTAGAGATGGAGGGATTGACTGTAAAGAGGCACATGGGAATATTCTTTGTCTTAATTGTGGCTGTGGTAACAACTGTATATAGTTGGCAGACCTCAAAATTGTCCTGTTGAAATGAGTATTATACATAAATTTTATAAATAAAGCTGATTTTCTTTAATTTTTTTTTATTTTCAGTGCTGGCATCTAACCCAGGGTCTCAAACAGTATTAGACAAGTGTACTGCTGAGCCATACTCCTGGCCCAAATCACACACACACACACACACACACACACACACACACACACACAGCCATTACTACTTTGTTGATGTAGAAATTAAAGCCATGGTTACAATGAAGTAATGGAGTACAGTTAAGATTGAAAGACAGCTGTGACCACTTGGAGTGGACAAAGCCATTGCAGTTTGCACATGTGACTTGTGTGAGCATAAGACGTTGGTCACAATTGAACCCTTGCAGTTATTTGTAAAGAGCACATCTACCCAAAACATTGAGAGAAGCCAGGTATAGGAGGACATACTGTGTGGCTAACTGACATCTGGACGGTTGCCAAGGAGGAACCTTGTGGGGTGATAGCAACCCTATACCTTGGCTGTTGGTTTTGGGGTTAACACAAGTATTAAAACACTGAACTGTGCACATGAGACCTGTGCAATTGTAGGCCTCGTTTTATAACTGAAGAAAAACTGATGTGTTAAATTAGCATTTTAAGTACATTTCAGTGGTATTCATTAAGTTTATATTCTACAACGTTCACTTCCCCTGGTTCTAGAGTATTTTTCTAAACATGAAAGCAAAGTACCCCCTAAGCGAATGCTCCTCCTTCCCTCCCCTTTCCCTGCCCTTTGTAATCACTGACCTTTCGGTTTCTGTAGGTTCACAGATTCTGGATGTTCTACACAAGTAGAATTGTGATCTTTTGCATCTGGCTTATCTGACTTAGCATGACTCCAATGTTGACTTTGTAAAACAAGTTGACACTTCATTTTTGTTACCAGTACGTGTTAGTGGTAGGAAATGATTGGCTTTGCCATGACATTTTCATCATATGTTTATATCTCCCATGTCCCTTTCCTCTTCACTGACAGTCACTGTGTGGATGTGTGTGCTCTTTGAATAAAGGATACACTAGTGTGAGAAGAGTGTGTGAAGGAAGGCATTTTTAAAAAAAACATTTATTTTTAATTTGTGTGGGCAGATGTCCTCAGAAGCCAGAGAGGTCAGACCCCTTTGGAGCTAGAGTTACAGGCAGTCCTGAGTCATGATAGGGTGCTGGGAACCACGCTTGGCTTCCCTGCTACAGCTGGACATGCTCTTAACCACTGAGCCTTAACACTTGGTTTGGTTTGGTTTCACAGCCCAGGCTGGCCTTGAGTGTACAGCGGTCCTCTTAACTTAGCCTTCTGAGTACTGGAATTAACAGGTATGTGCCAGCACACCAGCCTTGGTGTTTATCTTTCTGAGCTTGCCTTATTTTGCTTAACATTACGGTCTCCTATTCGATCCATTGTCCTGCAGATGACACAGCTGCATTCTTGTAGATGAATAAATATTAATGTGTACGTGTGGTGTATTATCTGTCAGCTGATGGACAGTATCTGGCTGTGGTGCTTGTCTGTGCTGTGCGTCACAGAGATGTAAGGGTCTCTGTGCTGTGTGTTCAGAGTCCTCCAGATATATTCCATTGGGCCATTTGGTAGTTCTAGTTTTCACTTTCTGAGGAAACCCCATACTTCGTTTCCACAGTGTTTGCACTAATTACATCCTACCATCTGTGTGAATGTTCTTTTCCCCAACATTTTCAATAGCATTTGTTTTCTTACTAATAGCCAGTCTGACTGGGAGAAATGCAATTTCAACATAGTTTTGTGTTTCCCTGATGGTTAAGGATACTGGACAGTTTTTTAACTTCTAATATGTAATTTTTATTTTTACACAGTCATATCCAAACAGTTTACACTGAGAGTAAAAACTGCTCCAGATATCCATGATTGGCATATTGGGGGGGGTGTCCCACACTGAAAATATTTCCTTTTAGCAATAAGGAATTCCAAGGGTATCCATTACCAGTTGAATAGCTTGCAGGGAATTTGTGATTTCTTCCATATTATCATGCCTCAAAACCCTCTGTGGCTTAAGTCATGAAACTATCCTGGTCTTTATAGATCCTTCTGGTATAAAAGGAAAGCTTATACAAGAATTCTGCCTCTGCTTATCAAATAATCCCTGTAGAGAAGATAAATATGTAAATACGATCAGTGACTTTTGATTTACTTTGTGCATCAAAAGCACACTGCTCTGTCTTCCAACAGCACAGCTAATAAACAGCACGTTCTTGTGAAAATGCTGGTACGCTTCTCAGCAACTCAGTCAGCAGGCTGTCCTCGGTACGCCTGCAGCAGCTCCAGCAGTGTGTCCACACAGTGTTCAGCATCGCGAATGGCTGAGATCATACTTTGCCCCATTCAGCAATGCTTGGACAGCATATCCAACAACTTCCATACAAGGAACACTACGATTACAGCTTTGGATTACAACAAAGATCGCAGAGAGCGCTCCGCTTTCAGTCATGTTCTCACAGCAAAGTGGAGATAACTTGGTAACAACCTCCAGGTTCATCGCACCCAGAGTGGCCGATGAGTGTCTGTATGTGAGCAGGTGATGAATGAAGTGCACGCTCAGTTCTTCTGTACAGCTTGTTTTCCTCCTCCACGTTCCTGCTGACACCTCAGAGGCTTCGTCAAATAGCTTTAATTTCTGTGCAATCATTTTTCTTCCTCAAAGCATAGCCTCTCCATAATGCCTGGATTCTAGTGAGCTGCTAGGAGAAAGTGGCGTACTGCCTTCTGTGTCATGGATGCAGCCCTATCCTGCTGGTGCCAACATGCTGAAACTTCACGTCCAGCCTTTATGATCGTACGATACTGGACAGTTTTTAAGATGTATTTATTGGCTATCAATATTTTTAATTAAGTAGTAATGCAACTGTTTGTAATTCTTTTTGGGAACAGTCTGTTCAGTCTATTTGCCCATTTATTGATTAGCTCATTGGGGATATTGGTGTTTGATTAAAAAGCAAACATTTAGTTCTTTATGTATTTCAAACATTAATCTTATCACAAGTAAAACTGGCAAAGACTTCATGCTCCATGTACTTTGATGTTAGAATTTTTTTTCTTATTCTAAAATAGTTTATTTAAACATACCAGGAAGTATAAGGAAAATAAAGTGTGTGATTTATCACCATTACCAACTTTCTATGTATACTTCCAGTCATGCGAGAGTGGCTGACTTGTTTTTGTCTCTTCTTAATGAAATGTTGTCAGCATTTTAGTGAAACCCATGCTTTCCCCAGTGTCTCTGCATCCACCAGGGCTTGACCCTTCAACCTGACTCTGGCAAGTGAGGAAACACACACAGTGATGCAGAAAGACTGGGTTCACGTGGGCTCTGATAGAGCACACAGACTACACCATGATGGTGAAACCCAGCTTGTTTATAATGTACAGCATAGAGTGGGGGAACAACCAGAGAATAGTCTTAGACTATAAACACCCGGGAGAAGGACACTGAAGTTGCTGGGTTTTACACACACTGGTCAATCATCTCTAAACACTTGTATTTGCACACACTGTCAACATTCACACTAGACTAGAAGGTTTTGTTGTTCTGGAGTGTCTGACTGAGACATTGGGTCCTTAACATGGCTATGCCCATATTAACAATACACACATTCAGAGCTTCCTCAGCTCCCCATACAGTATCTCCTGTTTTAGTAAATTCTTCTGTTTTCAAAATAGGTAGCTTAGCTGGGCATTATGGCATATGCCTATCATCCCAGCAGAGGTAGAGGCAGGAAAATCACAGTAAGTTCGAGGCCAGCCTGGTCTACATAGAGAGTTTTAGGTCAACTAGTGTTATTCAGTGGAATCCTGCCTCAAAAACAAAACGAAACCCTCCAAGCTAGAAGATAGGAAACCTTATCCCTAAGTGCTTAGAACATATTCCCAGTGTCCGTCCGTCCGTCCTTCCTTCCTTCCTTCCTTTGTTTCTTTTTAAACATTAACAGTTATTTTTATTGTTACACAAAAAGGCACCTTTAGCAAGTCAATTTCTACATACAAAAACTATGATTTTAAGTTTGTCTTGGAAGACTTATTATCTACACAATTCTCAACCATAGGAAACTTCTTGGTTTACCAGTCATGAGTCCAGACTGTATTCTACAAATCTCTTAAAAGGATAGCCTCATAAAAATCCAGAAGTCATTGACAAAATGACACTTCAAAGCTCGGGTGCCATCAGTCCATCATGCCTGTTGTTCAGCCCTGTGCCACACATTTAAGGCATGTCATTAAGGCCTTCTCATCAAGGGTAATCTGTACTCTTTTTTTAATTATCTTTAATCTTGTTTTACAATCCAGTTGTCATTCCCCTCCTGGTCTGCCCCTGCAGGCCCAGCCACGGAGGGTGCAGTGAGTGGTTGGCACATTTTATGGCATTCTCTTTAGACATGTGGGTCCTTAACATGGCTGTTAACAAAAATAGTTAACTTGGTTTTGTAAAAATTGAGGATCAGACATAGAACTGTTGGGAACAAGCAGAAGAAGTGTGCTCTAAATATAAGGGGAACAAAGTTTAAGGTCCCAGGCCCTAGGGGAGTTGGGGACTTACCAATAGCTGAGAAACTTCTGTCATTAGGAGTCAGTTGTCTGAGTCCAGCTATCTCAAACGATTTCTTCTCGCTGGCAGAGTTAAACAAGTTCATGTTCCCAGGCCCAGGAGCCAACTCCTATCCTGATTGGTGCAGAATTGTAACAATAACTTGGCACAAATGTTTGAATTGCCAGCTTTCATATTCTGTGATATTCTGGCTCCTTGTTGCAGTTATCTCCCGAGTCTGTTCTGAGGCCCTAATTGATGATAGCGGCTTGATTCCAATAAATGTCATCTGCATTGACCTTGTGTTTGAGTTATGTTGCATTTAAGTGGATCATATGGCAGAATGAGATATTTAGAGCAGAATAAATGAAGGGACTCTGGCCAACTCGAGCAAAGCACGAGTCACACACGGCTCTGGCAGGCCTTGCCCTTCCCTCCAGTCCTCTGCCTTGCTACAAACCTGTTAGATTACATTCCTAAAGCTAGGCGCCAAGATTTTCTCTTATTTGGCCACTTCCAGTCCTGATGTTGACTACCAAGATCCAAATATCAAAGTCCAACAATCAAACCCCCCTTTCGCTTACCTAGTCAACATACCAAATCAAAATTAAACACCCCATCCTTACGCAGGGTTTCCCTCTTTACCTTTATAAACCATTCTCCTATAAGCCATGTCTGTCTCCTCTCTATCCAGACACACTCCTTTGTCCCTTTCCAGAACAAATACTCCTTCCCCATCACCCTCATTCCCTTCCCCTTCTCCCTTGTCCTCTATCTCCTGTCTTTGTCTCTCATTCCCTGCCCTCTGCCCCTCCTTTGTGCTCAGAACTTGGTCCGTAGAGTCCTGGCCTCGTGCAGATTCTTTCAATAAGCCCTACAAACTATTAGATTATTGACAACCTGTTTCCCTTGCTCTATCTAAATCAGTGGTTGTCAACCTGTGGGTCACATATCAGATATCCTGCATATCAGATATTTATATTAGGATTCATAACAGTAGCAAAATTACAGTTATGAAGCAGCAACAAAAATAATTTTATGGTTGGAGGTCATCACAGTTCGAGGAGCTGTATTAAAGGGTCTCAGTGTTAGGAAGATTGAGAACCACTGCTCCTAAGACTAGAAGAATCATTTGGGTTGTAGAGTTGAGGTAGGAAAGAAAAGTACAGAAAAGTCACAGAAGCTATGTGTCTTGGGTCCAGCTTGAGTAAACTAACAAAAATAGTCTGATAACAGGCACAGAAATAAACATGGAGATCAATGGAATTGAATAGGAGACCCAGACAACCCATGCACCTACATGGAGATCAATGGAATTGAATGGAAGACCCAGATACAACCATGCACTTATAGCACGTGCACACACACCCCTTTTAAAGATGTCAAAATACACATTGGAGTACAGTCTCTTCAAAGGAAGATCTCTACAATGAAAACTTTAAAATGCAGAAAGGTTGAAGACACTAGAGGATGGAAAGACCTCCCATTCTTAAAGCCCGGTAGAATTAACATCATAAAGATGACTAGTACCTAAAGTGATCTACAAATTCCAATGAAAACAACCCAAAACCATATAAATCACCATAATAGATTAGAGAACCTAGAAATAAAATCATGTGACTGCATACACAAGATGTTCAGAAAGATACCAAAGAGATGTTTGGAGAAAAGACAAGACTCTTCACCAAACAGTCCAGATAACAGGACAACTGTAAGTAGAAGAATGGAGCAAGATCCCTGTTGCCTTCTATACAGAAATGGACACAGGGCTGGAGAGATGACTCAGCACTTTGCACAGCTTGCTGCTCTTGCAGAGGACCTAAGGGCAGTTCCCAGCATCTATGTGGTAGCTTGCTAAAGTCTGTAAATTCAAATTCCAGGGCACTTGATACCCTCTTCTGGCCTCTGAGAGCTGTACAGGTGTAGTGCACATTGTAGGTATGTATACATACATACAAGCAGCTACATGCCCATACACATAAGTTAAATTTTTTTCTTCAGAAATGACAGAGACAAGGACCTTTTTCCTTTTTCCCTTCCTTCTTTTCTTTCTTCTTTCCTTCCTTTCTCCCTCCCTCCCTCCCTCCCTCCCTCCCTCCCTCCCTTCCTTCCTTCCTTTTCCTTCCTTTCAACAGGGTTTTTTTGTCTATGTAGACCTGGCTGTCCTAGAACTTGCTTTGTAGACCAGGCTGGCCTGGAACTCAGAAATCTGCTTGCTTCTACCTCCCTAGTGCTGAGATTAAAGGTGTGTATCATTAAGGCATAACAAAGTAAGAACTTTCTGAAAAGGACTCCAATAGTCCAAGAAATAATAAGATTGACAAGTAGAATCGCAAAATTAAAAAGCTTTTGAACAGCAAAGGAAAAAGAATGAAAAGACATCCTGCAAAATGGAAAACTACTCATATGTAGAAAATTGATATCTAGAATATACAAACTCCCAAAACCTAAAAATGGCCAGTAAATGTATTTTTTAAAAACTAAATAAATAAATAAATAAATAAATAAATAAATAAATAAATAAGTAAATGCTCTTCTAGTTCCCAGTGTGCTGGGAGCTGCTTGCCCCCTGCTTGTGGATCAGGATGCAATCTCTTAGCTACTGCTCCAGCTGCCTGCTACCCTGTCTTCATCATCATGGACTCTAATACCCTGGAACTATAAGCACAATTATACTATTTTATCAATGGCCTTGGTTATGGTATCTCATCACAGCAGTAGAAAAGAAACTAATGCAGTTGCCTCTATATGTCCACTTATGAATGGGCATAGACACACAAAGAGTATATGTGTGCATTGAGTGTGTGAGTGTGTGTGTGTGTGTGTGTGTGTGTGTGTGTGTGTGTGTGTGTGTGCGGTGTGTGTTTAATACATAGAAGTAGAAGGGACTGTTTGGGGAAAGGGGGACAGGCAGGAAAGAGCAGGTAAGAGAGTGAGGGAAGTGAATGGGTGTGCCCACTGCTACATGCAATGAACTTTTCCTTTATAAAGATGCATAACTTGTGCCAATAAAGAGCCCTTTGTTTCTTTGGGGCGAGTACTGCCTTGAGGACTGTGCCCAATGCTTTTCTCACTTGCTGCAGGTAATGAGCTTCTTTTATTGTCTAGTTGTGCTTACATCTCCTAGGAGGCTAACCCTCTGCATTGGGTTAAAAAGATGAACCTTAGCATAAATAAGAACTCCACACCTAGCCACATTAGCTATCGGTCCAGTTATTGACATCAGTAAGCCTGTTTCCTCCTCCTGGGTGGCTTCCAAAAAAAAAACAACAACAACAACAACAAAAAAAAAAACCCAGGGTTGGGGATTTAGCTCAGGGGTAGAGCGCTTGCCTAGGAAGCGCAAGGCCCTGGGTTCGATCCCCAGCTCCGAAAAAAAAAAGAACCAAAAAAAAAAAAAAAAACCCAAAAACTTCCTCATGTTATTAGAACCTGCTTTACCCTCTTTCTGGTTCCTACATTCCCTGGTTAAATCATCACCGAGCCTGTGTTTGTTCCTTATTCCCTTTGGGACAGGGTCTCATGTAATGTCTGATGGCCTCAGAATTTGCTGTGTAGCTGAGGATGCCAGGGATTAGGCATAGGACTTCATCATACTAAGGACGTTCTCCTCCACTGAACTCTATCCCCAATCCCTGTGTTTAATTTGCACTTGCATGAGTCTTGATTTTCATTAAAAAAATAAAATCAGATTTATTCATTTTATTGTATGTGATGTTCTTCCTTGTATGTATGTACATGAACAATGTATGTGTTAGGTTCCCGTGGAAATTGGAAAGGTCAGCTGATCCCTGGAGTTATGAATGGCTGTGAACCACCACACTGGTGCTGGGAATCGAACCCAGGTCCTCTACAGCAGCAGCAAGTG
Organism: Rattus rattus; assembly: GCF_011064425.1. NCBI lineage: Eukaryota > Metazoa > Chordata > Mammalia > Rodentia > Muridae > Rattus > Rattus rattus. The sequence goes on from NC_046157.1 coordinate 148,127,721, forward strand.
CTCTTAGCTGCTGAGCCCCATCTATAGCCCTATCTATAGCCCTGTATTGTTTTTAACGTTTTGAAAACTACACTTCTGGCCAGGCACGGTGGTGCACACTTTTAATCCCAGCATTTGGAGACAGAGGCAGCCAGGTCTCTTGAGTTCTAGGCCAGTCTGGTCTACAGAGCAGTTTCAGGACAGTTGAGGCTACACAGAGAAACCCAGCTTCAAACCAACCAATGACCCAACAACAACTAAAAGAAAGCTATACTTCTCATACACATAAAACAAAGAGTTCAGGAAACGACACTTTTTTTTTCTTGCAGCAAATTTTTTGTCCCATTTTATTCTTTTTGCTTTATTGAAATAATCTTGAAGCCAGACCATGTGGTGGGCAGTCTTTTTTTTTTTTTAAACAAAAATTTAAGAATTTATGGTTTGTGTATAGGTGTGTTTCCTGCATATTGTCTGTACCACTTGCATGCCTCGTGCAGGCAGAGGGGTTTTGAAGGCTGTGAGCCACCCTTCTGGAAGAGCAGCCGTCTCTTTAGCCCTTCCTCCTTTTAAAATTTTGTTGTTGCAGTTAGGTTTTTTGTTCTTTTTTTTTTTTTTTTTTTTTTTTTTTTTTTTGGGTGGGGTTGAACCCGGGGCCTTGCCCTTTTTAGGCAAACGCCCTTCCCCTGGCAAAACCCCCCCCCCCTTTTTTTTTTTTTTTTTTATTTATATATAAGTACACTGTAGCTCTTCAGACACACCAGAAGAGTACAGATGGTTGTGAGCCACCATGTGGTTGCTGGATTTGAACTCAGGACCTCTGGAAGAGCAGTCAGTGCTCTTAACCACTGAGCCATCTCCAGCCCCCCTTTTTTTTTTTTTTTTGAGATAGAGTTTGACTAACTCTAGCTGACCTGGGACTTGCTATGTAGATCAGACTAGCCTGGAACTCACAGAGTTCACTTGCCTCTGCCTCACAAATACTGGAATTAAAGGCTTATGCCACCATAATTGGCTCATACAAATCTTTAATCCCTGCACTCTGGAGGTTGGGGCAGGAAGGTGGAGAATTGAGCCCAGCCTGGCCTACATGATGAGACTATGTGTTAAACAAAACAAAACATAACAAAACGGGAAAAACGAAAACGAAATCAAAACCCAGGGAAATGAAAACAAAATCAAATCCCTAAATCTGTTCTCAAAAGCGATGATGACGCTTAAAGAAAAAAAAAATCCCTAATACCGCAATTTGTTTTGTTTTCCTTCTCCTGGGCCTCACATTACCTTGGCTGCTTGAACTGCTCTGGCTCTCCAGTTCCACAATCAGCCTCAGCGTCCGGGGAACAACAGCGGGTTCCCGGGCCATCTGGAAAGTGAGGGACACCAGAGATGGCGCTCTGCAGGTCAAGCAAAGGCGAGCCTAGCTGGGTGGGGCCTGAGGGACTTGGAAGTTGACTGCTGTGCTCCCCCTCACAATTGGGAGCCAGCGACGTTCTTGAGAATCCGTGGAGGAGGAGGCTGCTACCGCCAGAGAGCTCCGGACTTTTCTAGGCCACCTTGTCCACCTCTGCCTGCCTTCTTAGTAGGGGTCTTGCAGCTGGAGAAGGTTGCATTTGTGTGTTCGACACATCCTGATTGGAAGGGGTTATGAAAGGATCTGGCTTGTCCTCTATCGGCCCGCCCCGGGATCACCTCTGCCTTAAAGTCGCCAGGTCGCGCAAAGCTGGAGTTCTGCCTCCTTGCCTGGATGGGGCGCGTAGTCTCTGGATCTAAACTCTTGGCTTCTCAGACACGATCTATGGCTGTGTTGAGCCGCATGAGACTGAGATGGGCGCTTCTGGACACTCGTGTGATGGGCCATGGCCTCTGCCCACAAGGGGCCAGAGCCAAGGCCGCGATCCCTGCAGCCCTCCGGGATCACGAGAGCACGGAGGGTCCAGGAACAGGTCAAGACCGACCGCGCCTGCGGAGTCTGGCGGAGCTTCCGGGACCCGGAACGCTACGCTTTTTATTCCAGCTATTTCTACGAGGCTATGTGCTGCACTTGCACGAGCTCCAGGTAACCACCCGGCAGCGGCATCGCCACCCAGGGCTGGGCACTGGGACAGAAAAAGAAGCTGGACATAGGAGAAAAGTGGGATAAATAGTAAATAGAATGTAGCTCGCCACTGTCTGGGCTCCAACCACAAACTGGAAGGTTGTGCAGGGTGCAGAGAGAATCCTTTGAGCTAAAACAAGCGATGGGTGTCACCGATCAAAAGACCACCAGCAATGTGGTAGACACAAGTTGGGAGAGGAAGAGGTTGTGTTGGGAGAGAATGGCTCATGTTAATGTATAAACTGCCCGATGTTGGGGAGCCCTGTTACTTCAGAGATGCCGCTCCCCTCCTGCTTCTTCCAGAGGAGTTAAATTTGGGAGCTTCTTTGCAATCTTTGGGACACATTTGTCCACAGGAGGAAAAAGATTGCTTCTCGGGAAGTGAAAGAAAACATGTTAGGGAGCAGTAAAAGGAATTTCTGATGTAATTGCACCTCTACCATGCCAGGCTGAGAGGGGTTTGAGGATGAGGGGCACAGAGGAGAAAATGAAGTCTCTGGACAAAACCAGCAGCCAGGAGAGCTGCCACTGCTGCTGTCCCTGTCAGGCTCAGGAAGTACTGAGAGATGATTTTAAAAAAAAAAAACAAAAAACAAAAACAAAAAAAAAAAAAAACAAAAAAAAAAACATCCCCTGGGACAGGAGAGAGGGCTCCGTGGTTAGGAGTGGGTGTCTCTCTGTTCCAGAGGACCTGAGTCAGTCAGCAAGTACCCTGGTCAGTCAGTTTGCAACCATCCAGGGCAGTCTGAAGTCTCTGCCCTTCCAGAACCATGCACTCATGAGCACGTACCCGCCGACACACATATGCGTAATTAAAAATAATACAAATCAAGGCCCTGGGTTCCGTCCCCAGCTCCGAAAAAAAGAAAAGGAAAAAAAAAAAATACAAATCATAGCAAGCAAGCAGGAAGCCTGGCATGGTGCAATGCACTTTGAATCCCAGATATCAGGAGACTCCCAGATATCAGGAGGAGGGAGAGGCATTAGAATCTCTATAAATTGTACTAGAGAGAGAGAGAGAGAGAGAGAGAGAGAGAGAGAGAGAGAGAGAGAGAGAGAGAGTATAAACCATTCCCTGTAGACCTGATATCTTGATATCTCTAGGCCAAGAGACAAAGTCCTCTAACAAAACTGAAAAGTCCTCTAGTTTGATTTCAGTCTCCAGAAATTGAGAGGCCTGGGGAGTGCCCAGGGGCTAGGGACTGAAGCTTTCTCAGGGGGATTTGCTCAAGATGTAATTCTAGATGATTTTATAAGGAGACTGGGGAAGCAAAACCATGAATATATAGGGTTTTGTCTGCTTGTTTTTGTTTTGTTAAGATAGTTTCCCTACATAGTCTAGGTTGACTTTAGCCCTGTCCTCCTGCCTCAGCCTCCTAAGTGCTGGCATTGTGTATTTGTGCCATCATGCCCCAGAGATAGATTTTTTTAAAAAAAGGATTTATTTTATTTCCGTGTCTGTGTTTGAGTGTTCGTGTCTGTATGAAGAGGCCAGAGAGGATCTGTTAGAGCTGGAGTTACAGGTAGTTCATGGGTACTGGGAGCTGACTCAGGTTCTGTGTGGAGTAGAAGAAAACTTAAGTGCTGCCCCGCCCCTCCAGCCCTGCAAATTGTCTTTTAAATGGGTACTGAGGGTAGCAGTTTTAGGACTCTCGACGTCTTGTTGGTATGAGTCTGAGCCGCCCATTAACCGTCACTTCCTGTGCTTGGGGCTGCTGTGATTTAGCAGAGGGTGGCACATCCATCAAACTCGGCAACAGCACTGTGGAGGAAGTCTGTGTGTTCCCATAACTTGCTTTGTATTGTCAGCACTGGCTTGTCGTTTAAACAGTCTTAAGTGCTCAGGTGGCGAACTCCTATAGTTCAGTCTCCTTTGGCTGTGATCTGCTCCGAATCTGGGGCTGTTTGGTTTCACTGCAACAGTGCTGAGGAGTGACTACATTGGAAAGAAAAGGTTCATATTATGTTCATGATTTAGCAAATTGAAAATCAAAATGGGTGGCTCCATTAGCAAGCTATCTAGCTTCAGGTGAAAAAGTCTTGTTACTGTATGTATCCTAGTGGGTGGCATCACATGGCATGCGCTTGCCTGTGATGTGCAAGAGAGAGGTCACATGGTAAGAGGGTATGGGAAGAGACAGGCTTTTTTTTTTTTTTTTTTTTTTTTTTTTTTTCTGAGTCAGGGTTCTCTGTGTACCCTGGCTGTCCTGGAACTCACTCTGTAAACCAGGCTGGCTGTCCTTGAACTCAGAGATCAAGATCCACCTACTTCTACCTCCAAGTGCTGGATTAAAGGCATGTGCCAGCAAGCCGGGCTAGGCTTGTTTTTTGTTTTGTCTTTTTGCTTTGTTTTTTTTTTTAGATATTATTTTATTGTATATGAGTACACTGTAGCTGCCTTCAGACACACCAGAAGAGGGCATCAGATCTCATTACAGATGGTTGCGAGCCACCATGTGGTTGCTGGGATTTGAACTCAGGACCTCAGGAAGAGCAATCGGTGCTCTTAACCACTGAGCCATCTCTCCAGCCCCTTGTTTTGTTTTTTAATAGCATCCTGTTTTTGTGGGAATTAATCCACTCTTGGGAGCCCAGGATGATTATAAACCTAAACCCAAACTTTTTTAGGTCCCACCTCTTAGAGGTCCCAGAGCCTTTCCATACTGTTACATTGTGGATCAAACTTTCAATACACACGCCTTTGAGGAAAACAGACCACATCCTGCGCTATGGTATTCCACCCGACACCCCAGTTTCATGTTCTTCTTATAAGGAGAAATGCATTCGATTGTGCCAGTAGTCCCAAAAGTCCTGTTTGAGCACCAAGTCAAAAGTCTAGAGTAATCCAGCCCTCGAGCTGACTCCCTCCTGCCGTTAGCCTGCAAAGTGAAAAGCTCATCTGTATCCGGCACACAATGGGGGGAAATGGGCCAGAAGAGAGAGGTCACAGAGCCCTGTAAAACTGAAACCCACACTGTGGACGCGTCCTAAAGCCCCAAGCCCTGCGTCCTGGGTTGGAGATGACCCCCCCCCCCAATCTTGTCTGCTGTGCTTCTCTAGTAGATGTTACCCTGCTTGTCTGGGTTCTCAGTTATGGCTCCCTTAGGCCTTTAAATGATGACTGGTGGTTCGACCCCTTTGGCAAACTCCTGCCTGTCTACCTACGCTTCTTTTTCTATTTTAAGTTACAAGATTTTTTTTTTTTGTACATTTAGTGTGTGGGTGTGTATGTGTCTGTACGTGTGTACACAAATGCATGAGCATAACATGATACATGTTTAGAGAACAACCAATGGCTTTTTCCTATCATGTGAGGGCCAGGGATCCAACATAGGCCATGAGGCTTCGAAGCAAGTGTCCTAACCAGCTGGGCCAGGTAGTTAAAGGATCCTTCCTCCTCCCCCTCCTCCCCCTCCTCTTCTTCCTTTTCTTCCCCCTCCTTCCCCCCCTCCTCTCCCCTCTCCTCCTTCCCTCTAACACTCTGAATCACTGTGGTACCAAAGCCACTGGGTTCTGTGTGCATCGAATATAAGCTACACTCGCTCTGCTAGGACTTTTAATTTGCCTTCATGCACCAACGACACCAGCTATACAGGAGTCCATTTAAGCAGTGACTGGGAAAGAAGAGCCCAGGCATAGGTGTCTCTGGACAGCAGCCTCTAGGTCTACCCTACAACCATTCTACTCCAGAACATGTGGATCTGAGGAGAGTAGGCAACCTTTGTTATAGCTTTTAGCTTTTTATAGCCTTTTAGGCAAATGTTCTCTATGTAAGAAAAAGTTACTTTGTAGATAAAATGTTACACAAAAGAGGCGTTACAGAAGGATGTCAGTAGTAAGATCAAAGCAGTGTTTCATTCTATAAGCTCATTATAAGTTCAAATAACAGTTTCATGTGGCCTTGCTTCATCATAGTGCACACCTATGGCCTCATCCTTGGACCTGACCTACAAAGTATGTTTTCCTTGATAATAAATTTGTCCCAAGCTTCTTTTTCTTACTGCATTTTATGAAAGCTCATTGTATTCCTTATTATGCAGCCTTTACCTACCTATTAATCTATGAGGAGAGGACATTCTAGTCCTGATTCCAACTTACATTTTTATGGCAAATAACTAAAACCATCTCCTTAAACTTTCTTTATAAAAGTATTAGAGTCTAATCAGGACTTCTATAAAGTTATTAACTCATCTAAACAGCATTAATTCATGGAAATTCATCTTTATGCTGATCTGCAGGAAATTTTCCAAGTAGGGTGGGCTATTACCTACGAAGTAATCACACCAGGCTATAGATAGTGAGGGTCTCTGATGTCCACTCACACCAAGCCAAATCAATGATTATGGCAATGACAAACATGAGAAAGCACATCAGTAGCAAGATGCAAACCTGAGACAAAGTTCCTGGGGCTGTACCTCACCAGAGTGCACCCATTGCAGATAAGCAAGATGGTGGGCCATCTCTAGAAGCTTACTTGCCTACTGCAGCTCCTCCTCCATGGTGTTCGCCAGGTTTCTTTGAATAGCCTTGGATGTCCTAGAATTAGATCTGTAGACCAAACTGGCCTTGAATTTACAGAGATCCATCTGCCTCTGCCTTTCAAGTGCTGGGACTACAGTCGTGTGTCACCAACACCTGGCATAGTGCCTCTGTCCTTGAGTGCTAGTCTCAGTAAGTGGCACTTCAGCTGCCTCTTGTCATATTTCCATTCACTCCTTACATATAATTTCCATTTCCACATTTTCCGCTGTCTTGCAAGTACACACCCTTTAAGAAGTTCTGGGGAATGAAACCTGGACCTTCTGCAGGCCAGGCAAGCACTGTACCGATGAGAGACACCCCAGTCCCTTTACACTCATCTTCTTTTGTGTATCTGTGGGGTTGAGACAGAGTCTCACTAGGTAGACCATGTTTGCTGCCTCTGCCTCTTGTATGGCAGGAGGATTAGGTATAGCATTGTATCCAACAGCTCTGTTCTCTTAATGATAAATTCTACCTTAGGTCATCACATTGATCCCAAATCTTACTGAGTGTGGTTTGTATATTGCTTAACAGTTTCTTTCAAATGCCCTAAGCTATCTCCCTTAAATTCAGCCTTCTATAGACCCTGGACATGAATGCAATTCAACTAAATTCTTTGCTGCCTTAGAACAAGGTGACCCTACTCACCTTTGCGCCTTGACGTTGTCAGCGTAGCCTTTACAAACACTACTCCATACCAGTAGAAGTTTCTGTCTGCATACATTTTGTGTTAAAGCAAAGCTTCTGAGGCCAGTGTCTCTAGCCAGCTTGTTCTAGGAACCCCCATCTCCATCCTCCAAGGTTGGTATTATATGTGGGCCCCCAAAGCTGTTCAGTATTTACATGAGATCTGGGCACTTACACAGAAAGTGTTTTAGCCGTAGCTAGCAACCCAGCCCTTACTATAATTTTTTTAACACCATGAATTTGAGACCCATGCTTCTAGTTCATTAACCTTTGGGAGAATAAAACTTGTCCACAGCAAGATTGATGGGGTCACAGAACTCGTCATTTGGTTTTCCTTCCAGTATCTTGGCTCTACTATATTGCAGAAGTTGGTTGAAAGCCTTGGTGTAAGTTAGTTGCCCCTCCCTGGGCCTATCATGCAGGCCAGGCAGAGGTTGTCTTTTTCCATGCAGCCTCACCCCTAAAGCCAGGCTTAGAGCCCCTCCTACCCAAACAAGGTGGTTATCACACAAAGAGGGAAGCCGGATAGGTATTAGGGGCAGCCAGACAAGCACTATGCCAGTTACACATCGGACATCAGAAAACGAGAAACCCTGGCGGAATAAGGCAAGCAGTACTGTGTAGCACTCCCCTGAGAAGCCGAAGATGTCAGCATACTCAGAGCCCTGGGTTCTAGCCACAGCTCTGCAAAAAAGAAATAAGAAAAAACACTCCAGGGCTGGGAAGATGGCTCAGTGGGTAAGAGTGCTTATTGAACAAGTGTGGGATCTGAATTCTAATCCCAAACACTTGTGTAAAAAAAGAGAAAAAGAAGAAAGAAGGTGAGCAGAGGAACTTTAGTCTTTTCCTCCAGAACTGGCTTGGAGCTCAGTGGCCAACCAGCCTAGCTGAAATGGGATGCTCAGGGTTTGTGAGAAAAACCTGTCCTGGAGAAATGAGGTAGAGAGTAAGAGAGCAGGGCACCAAATGTCTTCCTCTGGCCTCTGTGGATGAACACACACAAGCAGGAGGACAAACCTACATGCATGCCTGCACACACACACACACACACACACACACACACACACACACACACGTCCTTACACACATGTACATATACCACATACACACAAAATAAAATTGGAAGCATCTTTGTCTTTTGTAGTTCTGAGCTATAACCCTAAGCCTGCATTTTTCTTCCTATTAAAAATAATATTGAGCATCCTGGGAGGAAAATACAATGTGAACACATGATAAATTTACATATAATTTTCTTTAAAATATTTACTTAATTATTTTATAGGTATGTATGTGGGTGTGTCTCTCAGTGTGGGTGCTGAACCCCAGTCTTCCTAAAATATAGTAAGTGCCCCTCGCCACTGAAATATATGTCCAGCTGCAAATTTACATGTAAGTTTCTATTAAGTTAAAACCTTTTTGAGGTCTTACTTTTATTTTATGTGTACGTGTGTTTTCCTGAATGTATATCAGTGTAGCATGTGCCTACATTATCTAAGGGGACCAGGAGTTGGCATTTGCTCCCCTGGTACTGGAATTACCGATTGCTGGGATGCTGAGGAACTAGGAATTGAACCCAGTTCCTCTGGAAGAGCAGTCAGTGCTCTTAACTGCTAATCTACCGTTCCAACCCCTCTATTAAATTTTTACCTCCCAAAAATATTGATCTTAAGCATAGTAATATTCCATTTAGTTAATATCTCTTGTTCTAAAGTCCCTGGCTTGAGGTCCTCCCTTGTGGCCCCCCAAGTCACATCTACACGTTTGTCATTTTGTGGATTGGGTTTCTCCTCACTGTTAATATGGCTGAAAAACCCGTTGTAAAATGAAGGGCTGGGCCTGTGTCTGTCCATTTCTGTCCTCCGAGTTCTGGGCACTGGGATCTGCCTGTCTCAGGGTTGAGCATCTGTGAGTGCTCTGCTCCTTGTCCTTGATCCCTGTCGACAAAGCCGCACTTTGCTCTGCTGAGCTTGCTGTCAGGCTGTGAGGCTGTGGTGCCCTGGGAGTTGAGTGTGGTCATAAGCAATGCTCACACCCAGGAGAGCGAGTTATAGACAAGTCACCCCCAGGCCCTCCTCTACTCTCACCGCTTATATCCCACTGTTTCTCCGGGTTGCAAAATGAGTGGGCCATTTTTTTCCTGTCAGGCTCTCTGGTATGAATCTTTGAAATCTATGACAGTTCTGTCTTCTTGCATTAAAAAAAAAAAACAAAACAGACATTTTAAAAAATGGAGTAATTGCCGCACAATTGCACAAAAATGACTATTTGTAGGGACTGCCTAGCCTGCCCTAGGCCCTCCTACCATCCCCAGCCCTGAAAACTAGTCATGATAAAGAAATAATGAAAACGCCAAATATGGATTCTATGTAACAATTGTAGTGAATATATAACTGTTTCTGTTGTTGATTTCTGTTTTGTTTTGTTTTTCACACACAGGGTATTTGTACCCTGATTGGTCTGTCCTCAGACTCTCTCTGTAACCAAGGCTGGCTTTGAACTCGAAATCCTCCTGCTTGCTTATGGCTGAAGTGCTGAGATTACCACCATGCACTCCCATCTCCAGCCCTCTCTCCTTGTGTTGCTGAGGCTGCTGCTGGGCTCCCGAGCTCCAGTGATCCCTGCCTCAGCCTCTGACTGTTAGAATTATAGTGGTGCTTGGTTTGCATGTTATTTCACTCACTTTTCAACAGGACCATCTCCAAGATGTCCCTACACACAATGCCACTTGCCACAGTGCCACTGGCTTGGTTTGGTGTGGCAGGAGCTCATCCAAGCCCTGGTTCAGAGCAAGGAGAAGCTGGAATGCTGTGAATTATTTAGCACCTCTGGTTACTTGGAGATGTGGATTCTGCTTGTGTGAGGGGTTGGTGTTACCTTCCCATGGCACTCTGACAGCACTGAGGCAGGCTGTTCCATCTGCACTCCCCTGCCTGGGATCCAGAATGAGCATTAGGCAAAGGAGCAACTTGTGCCTGAGGTTAGGTCACTCTTGTTTATCCAACTGTCAACTCTCAAAGGCCTGGCTAGTTGACTTGGCAAAATAGAACTTGGCCTTTGTGAGTTTACTTTGGTTGTCAGGGCTGTTGGCTGGTTTGAATGTTTTCTGCTTTGCTAAGCTCATCATCAAACCAAATAGGACCTGACTAGAAGAGGTAAAAATGCAACTGTACAGTTTTTCTTTTTTGGAATCTAAAGATCTTTTCTTCTCTCTGTCCTTCCCTCCACCCCCGCCCTCCTGTGTAGTGCTGGACATCAGGCTGCAGAGCCGCACACATGCGAAGTCCACGCCCTACCACTGAGCTGCACCCTTAGCCCATGAACAAGTTCACTGGGATAATCACATATTATGGCCCTCAGTCATTTAACACTTAATTTTTTTAAGTAGGCTTATTGACTCATGTAGTTATCATCCCCCAGAGAAAGAGGATTCTATGTAGCAGGCATGCCTTGTTTCTTCACTGGAAGTCAGATTTATGCCTTCTAGGCATACTTAACAATTTAGCTAACAACCTCCCAGACCTGCCTTCAGCTTGCCCCTCTCAATATATAGGCTAGCTACTGTGCTTCTCTGGGATTAATTCCTCGAACAATCCCCTTTAACTGACAAGGACAGGTGTGTGTGTGTGTGTGTGTGTGTGTGTGTGTGTGTGTGTGTGTGTGTGTTAAATTCATACATATGAGTCAACCAAGGTTCGACAGATTTAGTGGGTAAAAGTACAAAGAGGGACTGGAGAGATGGCTCAGCAATTAAGAGCACTGACTGCTCTTCCAGAAGACCTGAGTTCAATTCCCATCAACCACATGGTGGCTCACAACCATCTGCATGTAATAGCATCTCATGTCCTCTTCTGGTGTGTCTGAAGCTACAGTGTACTCATATAAATAAAAATATAAAAATTTAAAAAGCCCCCAAACACAAAGAGATAATTTTAGGTTTAGATAGTTACTTAATGTAAAAAAGAATAAAATAATAGATAAACAAATAAAACAGTAAAAATTAAATAATTAAAAACACAAAGAGCTCTTTTGGGTTTAGATAGTTTGTTATTTAGTGTAAAAAAGGATAAGCCCAAGATGCTTATTCTTCAAGATTCTTGCCCGCCTGCCCCAACACCCCAACACCAGGCAACTATGAACTCAGTGTGTGTTGCAGGAGAATCTCCAGTCTAAACCCTTTCCAGGATTTTTTATTCTTTACTTGCTTTCTTTCTTTCCTCCTCCTCCTTCTTTTTTTCTTTTTTTCTTTCTTTTTTTTTTTTTTTTTTTTTTTTTTTTGAGACAGGTTTCTGCTGGGTCCCCCTAGCTGTCTTGAACTTATTCTGTAGACCAGGCTGGCCTTGAGCTCAGAGATCCTGCCTCTGCCTCTGAGTGCTGGCTTTGCAGCAGCTTGTTGCAGGATATTTGATCACACTGTGAACTCCAAGATTGTGTTATTTACTGGAAAAACCAGTGGGTTGGCTCAGCCCTAGCACACTTTAATCCAAGAGCTTTTTGTTTATTGTAAACAGGATTAAATAAACTCAACCATAGGTCAAGAGTTGGAGCGAGCAACCAGTTGACAGGAAGTGAACATAAGGAAAAAAAAAAAACAGATAGCAAGTTACAGGAAGTTGAGAGGAAGGATAGAGAGATGCACAGGAAATAGAAGGGAGGGACTTTCAGTTTGAGGGGGTTTTGAGTTGTAGAGAAGGAGAGTTCCCTTTTGGGACATCGGTTGAAGAGGAAGGTCAGCTGACTGCTTTCTCTGCTTACTGAGCTGGCGGCCTTTCACCCCAACATCTAGCTCCTTCGTAAAATCGAATGTTTGAGAGTTTTGCTAAAAACAACATCTTCTTTCTAAGATGAATAGGGCAGAAAGTCTCAGGCCACCTCAGAATCCAATGAAATAACACCAATCAAAAAGTTGCCTCATGGTAGCTGCAGCCAGGCCTCTGATTCTGTCCTGTTCCAGGAGGTTCACACAAATCCAGAGTCTGAGGTTCAAGGTGTTGTTGGCATAGGTATTTACAAAGCTGACAGGTTGGGAGGTCATTCTCTAGTAATTTTCCCATGACGTTTAAATCAGAATGCTTAAAAAATTCTAGAAACAGGTCATTCTCCTCGGATAATTCATTTTACTAATAGGGGCTTGTAACAAATCTGCTGTTTGCCTTAAATAACATCTGACTACATTGTATACAACATGGTCTTGTAAAGCTTGGTTGGGCCTGCTTAGGGAACAGGTTTTGTCCAGCATTTTTTTTTTTTTTTTTTTTTTTGAGAATAACTAGAGCTGTTGCCAATCCTTACTCAGCTGGCCCTTAGGTGGTTGCCAACCTCCAAAAGACCTGTGTGGGACAAGGCCAAGTAAGGTGATGCCCACCTTTAATCCCAGCACCCAGGAGTTACAGGCAGGCAGATCTCTGTAAGCGTCCTGCCAGCCTGGTCTACACACTAGTTCCAGGACAGCCAGGGCTACATGCCTCGAACAACAAACAAGCTGTGACAAAAATATCAAAGAAGTCAATAGCGGGGTGACATCAAAGAGACCAAATCAGAAAATCGATCTTGGCAGGCAAGGTTGCCTAGGATCAGCAAGTCAGAGCTAGCCATTCACGTCCTTATCTCTGCTATTGACAAATTCTCATAGTTTCGGTTCTCAGAGTGTACATGGCATGAAAAGGAGCTGGGTGTTTCCCAGAAGCTGTCCCTGGGACACTCCTTGGGCTTGTGCACTACAACCTGGGTTCTGTGGCCCAGGATGGAACTGACTGTCCTGTGCCCTGAGTAATGGTGCATCCAGCAGATGATGGTCTGATCAAGTTATTCACTCCTCCTGTGTGAACCCCAAGCAGGCTTTTCCCACAAATAGGTAGCAAGGGACTTGAGTAACTGTGATACTGTTACAATGTAATGTTCATCCTAGAAGGGGCTGAAACTTCTCATGTCATCCTGTGGCTAGCCACCAGCCCAAGCTGCCAGGAATCAGAGAAGGTTGGATAAGGTACATTGTTGTAGGCTTTCCCTAGAACCGTTGCCATTGCCGTAGACTTGCTCACTAAGCACAGTGTACTTTTTTTTCCAGTTGTGAGGCGAGGGTGTTTTGAGACAGGGTTTCTCTGTGTAGTCCTGGCTGTCCTGGAATTCACTCTGCAGACCAGACTGGCTTTGAACTCACAGAAATCTGCTGTGTCTGCCTCCCAGTGCTGGGATTACAGATGTGAGCAACAATATTTTGTGGGTAATTTTCCCTCAAGTGGAGCATTCTGGGCAATGATGTCAAGCAAATTTCAGGTCCACAGCTGTTGTGTATGTCTCTTTGACAGTTAACTCCTGCCCAAGGAATAGAGAGTCCCTGACACCGGTGGCAACTGTGGTTGCTGGATATTCTTTTCTTTCTTTTTTTTTTTTTCTTTTCTTTTTCAGAGTTGGGACCAAACCAGGGCCTTGCGCCTAGGCAAGCGCTCTACCACTGAGCTAAATCCCCAACCCTGGATATTCTTTTCTTAATAACAGGGCCTGTACTAGTTTTCTCATCAACACATGGTTTTTCCTTCCCCAGCTTTTTTTTTTTTTTTTTTTATTAACTTGAATATTTCTTATATACATTTTCGAGTGTTAGTCCCTTTCCGGTTTCGGGCAAACATCCCCCCCCCTCCCCTTCCTTATGGGTGTTCCCCCCCCCACCCTCCCCCCATTGCCGCCCTCCCTCCAACAGTCTAGTTCGCTGGGGGTTCAGTCTTAGCAGTTCCCCCAGCTTTTGTTGTATTGTTGCTGTTGTTGTTTTTCAAGACAGGGTTTCTCTGTTTTAACCCTGGCTGTCCTGGAACTTGCTCTATAGACTAAGCTGTCCTTGAATTTGGAGATCTGCCTGCCCCTGCCTCCCAAGTGCTGGGATCAAAGGCATGCACCAAGCCCAGTTAGCCTGGGCTACTTAATAAGACCTTGTTTATAAACAAACAGACAGACAAAGAAAACGCTGCAATCAACTCAACTTTCTAGCATAGAGTTTATAACTGAGTTTATTACTGACAGCTGATAGCTTCGAGGAGAGAGTCAGCTTTCTTTTTTTTTTTTCGGAATTGGGGACCGAACCCAGGGCCTTGCGCTTGCTAGGCAAGCGCTCTACCACTGAGCTAAATCCCCAACCCCGAGCAAGCAGTTTTTATTTTTTCTTTTTCTATATAGAATTTGAAAAACTAACCGTCTTCTCATCTTCCCTACCTTTCTCCTCTCTTCTCTCCTCTCCCCATCCCAATTCTTTTCCTCCCTACCCCTCACCCTGCCCTTCCCCTCCTCCTCTCTTGGCTAAAAGCGTATCTCCTTTTCCTTTCCTTTCTCTCTCTCTCTTTCTTTCTTTCTTTCTTTCTTTCTTTCTTTCTTTCTTTCTTTCTTCCTTCCTTCCTTCCTTCCTTCCTTCCTTCCTTCCTTCCTTTCTTTCTTTTCTTTCTTTCTTTCTTTCTTTCTTTCTTTCTTTTCTTTCTTTCTTTTTTCTTTCTTTTCTTTATTGAGACAGGGTCTCAGCTGTGTAGCTCTGCCTAACTTGAAATTTGCTATGTAGCCGAGGCTGGCTTCAAACTCCCAGCAATTCACTAGCTTCTGCCTCAAGTGCTAGGATTAAAGGTGTGTGACACCATGTTCAATCTGAAGGGTATCTTAAGTAGAAAAGTAAAAAGTGCCAGGGCTGTGAATGTAACCGACACAGGGACTGCGCCCTCATGCAACCTGTGTGCATGAAGCTGGCCTCACTCAGCAGGACCCCTGTCATCTCAAAATTACTCTTTTTCTCAATTTCTTATGCAAAAAAAATTATATATGGTAATTAGAATGTCGAAGTCTTTAGTCCTTTACTTTTTGGTGAAAACCCTGAAAGATACCAGCACCCAAGTTTTCCATAGGTTACCAAACTCTGGAAAAACATGGATCCAAACACATGGTCTTTTCTATAAAATTTAAGCCCAAAATACCTGAATTCCTATGACTTTTTTTTTCAGTTTTTTAACTTAGAAATCACTCTGATGTTTCCTACCTGTTGCCTACTTTAATGTAGCTTTAAGGCCTTAATGTATGTGAGGAGCTGACTTACAGGTGTTTACGTAATTGATTCTTTATGACCACTGAGGACATGAGATGTCTCCTTGCCGAAGCCTAGCCCTGAAGCTAACCTGCTACACAGGATGCAAGGAACAGAGTGTTGGGCGCTCATTTGCATAGTTATTTTTAGGTCGCATGTAGACTTCTGTGATCTAAAATAACCAACACAAGAAAGTTGTGTGTCTCCCATGCATTTCATGCTGACAGCTCGGGAGACGGATTTTCATTAAGCCAAGAGTATTAGGCTTGTTTACCACAGAGTTACAGAAGAGATCATTTTGTTCCAGCCTGGAGTTATAGTTTTATGACTTTGGGTCAAGCTCTGACATGTACGCCCTAGCAGAGATAAACATAACCTTCAGGCCGGGACACTCAGGCCTGGAAAGGTGAAGACACTTTCATTTTTAGTGCACCAGCCAATTTCCACCAACTCGTGTACGGAAAATTTACTCTTCATGCGAGCACAAGGCATTTGGTTTAATTCCACAGTTTTAGTTTCTATGCTTTTCCCTCTGTAAACTGAAAAGAATTAATTAGAGAGTTTATTGTGCCTATAGACACAACATTTTATATGTATGTGAGAGTAACACATGTCAGCACACACATACATAAGTTGTTTTGCTTTTAGTGTTGAGGCAGTGATACAGCAATATAAATTTGCAAGTTCATGAAAAATCTTATTTTCTTTTTTTTTTCGGAGCTGGGGACTGAACCCAGGGCCTTGTGCTTGCTAGGCAATCGCTCTACCACTGAGCTAAATCCCCAACCCCACAAGTCTTATTTTCTTGAGACAGGCTCTGGGCTGGTCTCAAATTTGCAATGCTCCGGCCGTAGCCTCTGGAATGCTGGGATTACAGGCATGCCTGACCACCATTTTTATGTTGACTTGATGTTTGGGTGAAGCAATTCTGAAAGGGATAGGGGGAGAATGAGTCACACAACACGTGACCTTTGGTTCTGCCTGTCCTCTTATCACTTGTGTTTAAGATTTGCCCAAGCCATGGCTTGCATCAGCTTTTGTCTCATGACTGAACAACACCCCATTGTCCGAGTGTAACCTTGTTATCTGTTCATCCAGTGGTGGCTGCCTGGGCTGGGGCACCATTTGCTGTTCCATTGTTTGCTGTAAACTTTGTGGAGAACTCCGTGCAGGCACATTTTCAGTTTCTTGTGTTCGTAGGACTGAAATTGCTGGGTCACATGTCCTTCTGTGTCAAACTTTTCCATGGTAAGGACCTTCCTTATCTGTACACTCCACTAGCAATATACAAGCCTTCCAGTTTCTCCTTCATCAACGTTTATTTCCTGTTTAGGTTTTGTTTGCTTGAATTTTTCAAGCTATTCTAATGGGCATATCATGATATATTATTCTAACTTTGATTTGGGGTACGTGTATGTGTGGCACGCGTGTGTATATGAGTGGGGAGAATGGTGCACATGTAGAAGTCAGATGACAGGCTTTATTTATTTATATATTTATAGTCATTTTGCTTGTGTGAATTTTTATTTTTTCCAATAATTTATTTATTTTTAGTTACTTTAGTACAAATGATCGCAGCCCCCCTCCTTCCTCTCCTCCAGGTCCCACTCTTACAAATCCCTCCCCCAACTACCTCCTCTGAGGAGAAGGGGAAGGCCCCCTTGGGGACCACCCCACTCTGAGTCATCTAGTCACAGCAGGACTTAGCACATGCTCTCCCAGCAGGCAGTCCAGGTAGGGGAAGGGAATCCAATGGCAGGCAACAGAGACAGAGACAGACCCAGCTCCAGTTGTTAGGGGACCCACACAAAGATCAGGCTGCACATCTGGTACAAATGTGTAGGAGGCCTAGGTCCAGTCTACGCATGTTCTTTGGTTGGTGGTCCAGTCTCTGTGAGCCCCCATGGGCCCATGTTAGTTGACTCTGTGGGCTTTCTTTTGGCTCCCTCAATCCTATCCCGGACTCTTCTACAAGACTCCCCAAGCTCTGCCTGATGTTTGGTTCTGGGTCTCGGCATCTGTTTGCAACTGCTGCTGGATGAACCTCTCAGGTGACAGTTTAAAGCAAAAACCACCACCACCACCACCACCACCACCACCACCACCACCACCACCACCACCACCACCACCACCACCACCACCACCACAGACATCTACAAAATAATGAGGAAGTAAACCGGGAGCACATGTAACCCACTTCTCATCTGTCTGTCTATACACTGGGGTGTGGACGCCGTCTTTTCTGCCATGCTCGCTGGGGTCTGCCTGGGCCCAGGGTGGGCTGGGAGCTCCACAGTGAATGCTGATGAACTCTGCTCCCTCCACCTTTGGGGGTCTCACCAGATGAGGACCGGCCCACTCATCCATCTCAAAGACATGTTAGCTGAGCAGAGTGGCTGTGAGGCAACACGAGCAGCACCCTGTATGAGCCCTGGAACTGGCCGGCTGGTTCAGGTTACCTCCTAATGTTCGGCACACAGGGCAGCGCACATCTCTCAGCAAGTGTCCCGATGTCTTTCTAAAATAAGTCCTTACATAAGGAGGTCCTTGTTAAGTGCCACCAACTAAACTGACCGAGAGAAGGCTAAAGAGAAAAGGGAGAAATCTTCCAGAAACTTCTGCATGGTTAGCCAGGGAACCTTGGAAGCTCTAGGCTGCAGGGAAGGTACTTGTGCCCAACTCTGTGGCTTTTTATCTCGTCTTTTTTTCTCCCCCTTCAAAATGTTCACTATTTTATGTGTATGAGTGTCTTGCCTACATGCATGCTGTGCCCCATGTGTGTGCCTGGTGCCTATGGAGGCCGGAAGATGGGGTCCACTTCCCCAAAAGTAGATAATTGTGAGTCACTATGCAGGCTAAGAATCAAACCGGGGTCCTCTGAGCAGATGGCCCTTACTACGGAGCCTTCTCTTCAGCCCTTTTACCAAGACTTTTAAAAATGATTTCTCGCTCCCCTGATTCCAAGATTGTGATATAAAATTTGGAAAATAAATCACAGTATAAAGAAGGAAGTAAATTTATCTACAAAGTGGTATTTATCAGTGCAGAAGGTCACCACCATTCACATTGTAATAAAAATGTGGACATTTTTGTTCTTTTCTTTGTTATGTGGCCCAGGCTAGTCTTGAACCTGTAATCTTCCTGCCTCTACCTCCCAAGTGCTAGGATTACAGGCTTTTGCCACCACATCTATTCCAGTTTTAGTGGTCTGTGCCCTTGTCCTCTACTCTGCCCCCCAGGGACCAAACTCTGGGCCTCAAGTGAGCTGGGTAAGAGCCCCCCTCGCCCCCCTCGCCCCCCTCGCTTAGCTATATATCTCCAGACCTTTATTTATTTATTTTTTACTGGAAACTTTGAGAAAAGTAAAAAGGAAACAAAGAACTGAAAAACCAAACCAACAAAAATCATTCACAGGCAAGTGGATACAACTAGGGCTCACTTTAGGAGCGCTTGCATGAATACAGGGGTTCAACAATTTCTCTGTCTTCTATCCAAGCGATGGTTAGTGACTTGCACTTCAGAAAATATTGTTTCCTTTCTTCTCTTAAATTAAAAAATTAGACATTTCTATAGTTCAAAGCTTAAAACAACACATTATGCTATGCATTAAACAGTCTTACTCTCTGTGAGGATTTGAATGAGAAATGTTCCCACCAATCTTGGCCATCTGAGCACTTTAAACACTTGGTCCCCGGTTTGTAGTGTTGTTGGGGAGTTTTAGGTAGTAGGGCCTTGCTGGGGACAGTACATCACTGGGGGTGGCCTTTGTGTGCCCAAGGCCTTACCCTACTGCAGTTCACACTTTCTGCTTTGGCTTGTTGTTCAAGACATGAGGTCTTAGCTTCCTGCTCCTGCCACCAAGCCCCACCCCCATCCCCAGCCGTGATGAACTCATCCCTCTGGAGATCTTGCTTATAGAAGTTTTGGATTTGTCACAGCAGCAGCAAAGTCACTAATACATTCCCTCCCTTTCCTCTATGCCCTGGAAAACCTCTTGTGTCTATAGTATCCATTTAGTATTTCTCAATGAAATTGAGTATTTATTTTGCTTATTTCCACCCCCTTCTTTCCTCCATGCGTATGTGTGTGTGGTGTGCATGCATGCATTTATGTCGTTTGCAGGGATCCAAACTCTGGTCCTTTTGCAGGGGCTTTCACCGCTGAGCCATTTCCCCAGCTCTGCCCTACTCTCTTAGTCAGGAGGGGTTGTGCTGTTTTGTTTGACTCTCTACTTAGGGTATCTTTCTGTGTTAGTAAAAGAGGGGCCACTTCATACTTTCTTAGTTGATATTGTATTCTGTTCTGTGGATACCCTGTACTTCCTTTATAAACTTGTAGCGATTAAATACCTTATACTGAAAAACTTGTAACTATACTATACTTTCTACAAGATTATGTATACAGTAACCAGGTATCTAAAACTGTTTAAAAAGGACCCACTGTAATTGTTAATGTGCTTGGTATTTTGAGCAGTAAATGAAATGATGAGTAAATATATATCAATATAAATGTATTGATCAATATATAAATATTGATGGTTGTCCCCCAGATGGGGATGAGCCATTTGAGACTCTCACCAGTCAGGCCTGCGTAGTTAGACTTTTCTGGCGGAGGGTTGGTGGGGGGGAGCAGAAGTATTTGCTGATGTTGAACCAACTCTTCAGGATCCGACTGCCCCACTGAGGCCCTGTCCCTGGGAGGCAGAAGTGTGGAACAAATGGATCTGGGAGCTTGGCAGGACTGGCTCCCAGGCAATGGGCAACCTTGACTATTATTAACTCAGGATGGATTCTAGACAACTGGGCAATGAACTGGGGGCAATTATGTTGTCATGGTTCTGAGAGAAACCATTTTAAGGCCAATAGTTCGGACTGGTAAAATTGACATTTTCTGGACTCTACACAGATCAGGAGTTCCCTTCTGTAACCTTGGAAATGAATGGCTTCTCTGTAACTCTCCTGTTTGTTTCACGGACACCCTCTAGCTTAACTTCCTTACTGATTCTTTCCCATTGCCAAGACTCTTCAGCAACAACTGGGAAAGAAGAGGGGACCGAAAGAGCATGGCTCTTTCTTTCATGATGTGGGTGTAACTTAGCCAGTGGATTCTGATTCACATTTGTGGGTTCCTTTTGGGCGTCCCCTCTGTCTTCCTTTCTCTCTCAGTTTTCAGCAACAGTTAATACATTGTAGCAGCCAAGGCCTTGCTTAGAATAAGCCAGCTTTGTACCACAGAATGACCTTAACAACGCCCTTAGCCTTGGCAATGCTAATTTCTCAGTTAGCAAGTGCCTTAGATAGTCTAGGATATAGACTATATCTATATAGATTGGTAGAGGCCTCAATCCTAGCACTTGGGAGGCAGAAAGGGAGGTTGATCTCTGTGAGTTCGAAGCCAGCCTAGTCTATAGAGTGAGTTTTGGGGTAGACAGGGCCCTGTTACACAGAGAAACTCTGTCTCAGACCCCCAGTCTCAGATGTGTCTGTGCAGGGTCCATGAAGGGTGCTGGGCTTTCTTTCGAGATACTTTCTCTGCCTTTGAGCTACTTGCCCGGCTCCTTGCACCTTCAAAAGACTTAGGAATTGCATAACACACATTACTTTGTTGTTCTTTAAAAACAAACAAACGAACGAACAAAACACAGGCTACTCTTTATATTTGGCTTTGCATTTCCACTCTCAATTTATGCTTTTCTTAGAATTCCTTTTTTTCCCCTTAGAATTCCTAATTGTGTTTTTTTTCCCTTTCTCTTGGTAATTATATAAGATATTTGTCTTCCACTCAGTGAGGCTACAAGATGCAGTAGGCTTATTTCTTTCTTTCTTTTTTTTTTTTTTTTTTTTTTTTCGGAGCTGGGGACCGAACCCAGGGCCTTGCGCTTGCTAGGTAAGCTCTCTACCACTGAGCTAAATCCCCAACCCGGCTTATTTCTTTATCTTTAACATTTTCCTATCTAAAATTTAAAATATTTTACTGTGTGTGTATGTGTGTGTGTGTGTGTGTGTGTGTGTGTGTGTGTGTGTAACTCAGAGGACAACTCGCAGAAATGGGTTCTTTCCTACCATGTGGGTTCAGGTCATGGTTTAACAGCCAGCACCTTATCCACTGAGCCATCTCATTGGCCCTATTATGTTATTTTTATTTTCCTCTAAGTTGGTATGCAAAATGATGGGTTTTGTTATGGCATTTTCATACATAATATGTCATTATACATTTCTGCCATAGTAGATTTCAGTGCTACTTCAGGCTTAATAAACTTCAGGCCTACTAAAGGGCTCAGATTTTTTTTCCTTTTCTCCATCTTTATTAAATTGGTTATTTCTTATTTACATTTCAATTGTTATTACCTTTCCCGGTTTCCAAGCAAACATCCCTCTAACCTCTCCCCCTCCCCTTCTACATGGGTGTTCACCTCCCCATCCTCCTCCCCTTACCGCCCTCCCGATCATATTTCTTAAAACAAATATCTACATTTAATCTTCAACAGCCCACAACCCCAGTTTCCCATATATCCATATTCCTCCCCGGGCCTCAGATCTTCCCACTCCTTACAGGTAACATCGGTCTCAGTAGTCTTGTTCTTCGTGAGGCCACTTATTCTGTCTCTGAGAATGGAACCGCTGGCCACCACTCTACCTTCCTCTTGCATAATGTACTTTTGTACTGCCCACTGGTTCTGGTGTGGCCATCAGACCATCTCCCACCCCATCTTTCCTTCCAGAAATGTCATCTCAACTGGACCCCAGTTATACCGCTCTGGTTAACACCCACAGGCGCTGAACAAGGCCAAGTACGGCCCAATGTGGACAACCACCTTTGAGACTCGCACCAATGTGAATCTGGCTAGCGCCCCGCTCTTGGAGCAAGTGATGAGACAGGAGGGCAAGTACCCCGTAAGAGACAGCATGGAGCAGTGGAAGGAGCACCGAGACCACAAGGGCCTCTCCTATGGGATCTTCATCACGTGAGTTGGGGCTTAAAGGGTTGGGAGCGTGGCCACAAAGGATCAGGTGGGAAGAGATGGGGCACAGACAGCCACTCAAATGCTGCGCGGAGCGGGACCTCCCCGAGCCTGCTATTGGTCTAGAAAACATTGAAGCGGGCTGAAACCCAGGGACAAGGCACTGTTTCTTCTACCAACACATTGTGTCGTTTTGGACAAGTAAATGATTTCCTTTTTCTCATTTTGTTGTGTTTCAGATCTGTAATATAGGGTGTTTGGACTAAAATAACTACCAAGGCCTTTTCGGATTGGTTTGTAGTAATAGGGATAAAACCTGAGTCCCCCATATCGGCTGGGCACTTAACCACTCAACCACTGAACTACATTCCCAGCCCTTCTTGTGACTTTTTTTTTACACTTTTGGAGCAGGGTCTCTATCACTAAATTGTCATGAGTATCTTGAGATTACAGGCCCGAATCACTAGGCCTAGCTTCCAATCTGTTTTTCTGCATTGTGGTTGAAAACACGTCAGTTTGTCATTGAGGAAAATGTCATTATTACTCAGTTGGGAAGGTTCCATTAATTTCATCAAATATGTCTTAGTGTCCTGTATTACACATTAGTCATTGGCTACAAGCCTCCATCTACATGTAGACAGACACAGATTTCAGTTGTGCCTAGAAAGGGTAAAATTATTCTACTGGTGTCATTTGAAGGATGGATTGTTATTTACGTATGAGCTCACTGAAGTAGGTGGTGGAATTATCGGTGCTAACAATTCCCAGTGCCACAGGTTGTAACTGGTCATGTTCAGATATCTCTTAGCTGTGTCAGTACAACTCCAAAGGCAGTTAAGTGGTTTTTCCCATCATGCTTTAGTATAGCTTCCACATTGATTGTAACTATATGTTTTGACAATGCCAGACACCTAGCTTGTCTCTGGACAGCCGTGATGTGATTTCATTTTGCCCTTACGACAAGCCCTTGAATAGAGAGTATTATTATCTCCAGTTTACAGCTGAAGAATCCGCTGTAAAAAACCAAGGGAGGTTTTATATCCCATGTCAGAGCTGATACACCTTGCCGATGATGAAGTAAATCTCCCCTATTCTGGAACTCAAGGATGTATTGTATAGCCTTGATACTGTGGGGGGAAAATGATCAGGTCACAGGTGATATGTTTATAAAAAGATAAAGGGGGGGATATGTTCTATGGAGATCTGGCGAGGTGTGGAGGAAGGGGGTGCCTCTGTGGGCCCATACTGAGGCATCCCTTCCCCCTGAGAGACCAGCCACATGACTGTATAGTATAGAGTAGAGTTTATTCAGGGCATGGGGAGGGGAGTTAAGAGGGTAGTAGAGGAGAAGCAGAGAGAGGAGTAGAGGAGTAGAGGAATAGAGGCCGGCCATGAGCACATGGGGGTTGGGGAATGGGATGAGAGTGGGGGCAGGAAGGCAAGAGCAAAAGAGAAGCAAGAGAGCAAGCAGGGGCTCCAAGCAGCCCCTTTTATAGCGACAGCCAGGTAACTGTGGAGTAGAGCTTAGACAGAATGCTAACAACAGGTTCATTGTAGCTGTCTCTGATGTTCAGAGATTCAGTGTCTCAGGTTTTCTTTCTTGTTTCTGTTTCCTTCATAGGTCAATAGTTTTGTAACAAAGATAATAATTCTTAAGACTTTTATTCCCAATTCTGAAACTAGAGAATACTGTTTAAGACCTCCTTAACCTCCCTGATCCTGTGGGCTAGAGGGAGACTACCTGGATCTGAGTTGACAACTCAGCTGAACCCAATGTGGGACCCTTGGGGAGGGGGGGATTAGTTATGTCTCTTATTCTGAAGTCAATTTTCTATGTGTGCCACTGGTATGTATTTAAAGGCAACTTGTATGAGGTGTGGTAGCACATGCCTCTAATCCCAGTACTCAGGAAGTGCAGGCAGGAGGATCAGGAATTCAAGGGCAGCCTGGGCTACATGAGACCCTTTCACAAACAAACAAACAAACAAACAAACAAACAAACACCAAATAATCAATCAATAAAAGCTACTTTGCAAAGTCATGCTAGGTCTTTTTTCTGCCTTGTTTTAACTGTTTTTAGAATCTTATTTTACATAGCAGCTCTTTCCTGAGGGATAGTTTTTTACTGGGCTGTCATTAAAGGTCCGCACCTTTAGCTGCTTGAAAAAACATTTAACAACCCGATGGGTCTATTCCGACTGTCATTTCTTTTCACCAAAACTTTTATTTTATCTTTGTGACAGCATTCCTTAGACACAAACAAAATTCCTTGGGGGAAGGGTTGGGGCTTATTTCAAATTTTAAAGTTTCTTTTCTCTAATTTTTTTCCCTTAAGATTTAACAGTATTGTTACGTGTACGGGTGTTTTGTCTCCATGTGCTGTGCTCGTACTGTTTCTGCAGTGCTGGTAGAGGCTGCTGGGTCCCCAGAAACCGGAGTTACAGATGGTTGTGAGTCACCATGTGGGTGCTGGGAACTGACCCTCTGAAGGAGGAGACAGAGCACTTAACCTCTGAGCTACCTCTTCCGCCATTTTTTCTTTTTTGTCTTTTAAAAACTTAATTGTTTTAACATTTTTGATAGTAATATTGGTGTTTTTTTTTTTTTGCTTGTTTGTTTATTTGCTTATTTGCTTGAGACAGGATCTCCTGTAGCCCAGGCTAGTTTTAAATTCAGTATTCGGCCAAGACTAACCTTAGTTATCTTGATTCTCCTGCCTCAGCCTCCTGAGTGCTGGGATTACAAGTATGTACCACTACAGCTGGCTAATAGAAATTGTTATAAAGTGAAATTTCAGCAAGGAATGGCTAAGTGTCCCCTCTGTCCTTCTTTAAGATGTCAGTGCTGTTAACTGAAGCTCATTCTCACTTTACACAGAAGTGTGTAAACACACCCAGCTGGGGGCATTTCCTCTCTTCCTCATAGCACTGGGCTTTTGCATAGCACACAGCATTTGTTGCCCTGCAGCTAGCTTTAGAAGATGGATTTGATGTAGCTTGCTTAGGGAAGGGATCAGGCTTGGGAGTTAGCGGATTGTAGGACTGTCCTTAAACATGACCTTGGAGCATGTCCCCTACTGATTTGGGCATCCCTGTTAACAAAGGGAGACATCTAAGCGTCTACTCTGTGGCCGTAGCAAGAGGCTTTGAGCTTCAGTTTTGTGGGGTCTCCTGTCCCCTTGACCCACTGAACCAAGAAGAGAACCAATGCCTGTGACCTTGACAACAGAGGAACCCCCAACTTGTTCCTATTTTTTTCTTCAACCTTTCCATAGAAGGCCTGGGTGCAGCTCTTGGCATCTCACATTCAGAAGATTCCAGAGTTACATAATTTAAAGATACTTACAGTCAATATTACTAACCACCATGAGCCTAGCACTCATCTGGACACCTGAACAACCTGGTTATATAGGCTTTGGATCACTCTTCACATACAAAGGCAAAACTCAAGCCTGTGAGCGTTCAGCCACCTTTTTGAGCTCACTTAGCCAATCATGTGTAAACCTATGGTTTTTGTCGGTTTGCTTTTATTTTAAGACAGATCTCATTCTGTAGCCCAGGTTGGTCTCTAACTTGTGATGGCTCAGCTGACATAGGGAATGCAGGTATGCATCACCAGCCTAGGTTAGACCAGCGATTTGATTCTAGGTGGTCTGATTCTAAGGCCACTTTACCCATTCACACAGTGCTGAGGTCTTGAGATTCATTCTCGATTCCTTTTTCTTTTCTTTCCCCTACAGACAGGTTTCTCTGTGTATCTCTGACTGTCCTGGAACGCTGTAGACCAAGTTAACCTCAAACTCAGAGGTCTGCCTGCCTCTACCTCTTAAGTGCTGGGATTAGAGTCATGCACCACCACCACCTGGCCTTGATTCCTTACTTTTTTTCTCTCTTTTTTCTTTTCTTTCCTTATTGGATATTTTCTTTATTTACATTTCAAATGTTATCCCCTTTCCCAGTTTCCCCTCCAGCAACCCCTATCCCATCCCCCCTCCCCCTGCTTCCATGAGGGTGCTCCCCCACTCACCCACCCACTCCCTCCCTCCTCCCTGCCCTGGCGTTCCCCTACACTGGGCATTGAGCCTTCTCAGGACCGATTAATTCCTTTTATAATCCACTCGCCACAGACACGGTCTCGTGAAGTCTAGGCAGCAATCGAAAACACTTCATAGTAAAGGGCTCTCTCAAACATCTGATCCTCCTGCCTCTGTCCTCCAAATGCTGGGATTCACAGGTGTGTGCAGCCATGCTTGCTGCTTTATCATTCTTAAATTATATCAATTATACTTGGTGATTGCCTAATTCTAGATTTCAGGAGTCTGAGGAACCTTGTGGGTGGATGGGAAATGTCATTTCCTTGAATCCCATACTTACTCGTGCCATTCTCGTCGTCCCCCAGACAAGGACAGCAGTGGTACCATCTGCGTCATAGTTTGAATCAGCGGATGCTGAAGCCTGCTGAGGCTGCCCTCTACACAGATGCCTTAAACGAGGTCATCAGTGACTTTATTGCCCGGCTGGACCAGGTGCGGGCAGAGAGTGCATCAGGGGATCAGGTGCCAGATGTGGCACATCTTCTCTACCACCTTGCCTTGGAAGGTAGCCTCGTTGGGACAGCAGGGGTGGGGGTGGGGTGGGGGTAGGGGTGCGGGGGTGCAGGGGCGGTGGCAGGAATGGACTTTAATGAGGACCCTGGATTCTCAGCCCTGTGGCTCAGCCTGCTGTGACGGCCTCTGTACTTTGCAGCCATCTGCTATATCCTGTTTGAGAAAAGGGTTGGCTGCCTGGAGCCCTCCATCCCTGAGGACACCGCCACCTTCATCAGATCTGTTGGACTCATGTTCAAGAACTCAGTCTATGTCACTTTCCTTCCCAAGTGGTCTCGGCCTCTGCTACCCTTTTGGAAGCGATACATGAATAACTGGGATAACATTTTCTCCTTCGGTGAGGTGTCCTAATCTGGGGCCAGGGAAGGAAGCTGGCCTCTCCTGTGACTTCCCTCACAGTACCTGTTCTTAGGGTGACTTAAACACACTCTTCTTTGTTTTTCATGCAGGGAAGAAGATGATTCATCAAAAAGTCCAGGAGATAGAAGCCCAGCTAAAGGCGGCTGGGCCAGATGGGGTCCAGGTATCTGGCTACCTGCACTTCCTGCTGACCAAGGAATTGCTCAGTCCTCAAGAGACTGTCGGCACCTTTCCTGAGCTGATCTTGGCTGGGGTAGACACGGTACATCAGATAGGGACTGAAAAGGGGGAGTGGCATTTGGGACGTAAACAAACAAACAAACAAAGGAAAGGCTGACAAGGAGACTAAGGGACTGCTTGATTTTATCTTGTGCTGTTCCCAACACCCTCCCCTCTCTATTCCCTGACCCTGACCTAGCTTCTCCTGTATCACTGTGGTTGTTTGTCCAGTTGAGGCAAACAGGACTGGACCTTTTGTTAGGGGGGTTCCATAAACTTCTGAGCCCCTGGGGCTCTCTCTGTCTCTGTCTCTCTGCCTCTGTTTCTCTGTCTCTCTGCCTCTGTCTCTGTCTGTTTCTCTGTCCATCTCTGTCTCTCTCTGTCTCTCTGTTTCTGTCTCTCTCTGTCCATCTCTGTCTCTCTCTCTGTCTCTCTGTCTCTCTCTATCTCTCTATCTCTGTCTCTCTGTCTCTCTGTCTCTCTGTCTCTCTCTCTGTCTCTCTCTCTCTGTCTCTCTCTTCTCTCTCTGTCTCTGTCTCTCTCTCTCTCTCTCTCTCTGTCTCTCTGTCTCTGTCTCTCTCTCTCTCTCTCTTTGTCTCTGTCTCTCTCTCTGTCTCTCTGTCTCTCTCTCTGTCTCTCTGTTTCTGTCTCTCTGTGTCTGTCTCTCTCTCTGTCTCTCTGTTTCTGTCTCTCTGTTTCTGTCTCTCTGTGTCTGTCTCTCTCTGTCTCTTTCTCCATCTCTGTCTCTCTGTCTCTGTCTCTCTGTCTCTCTCTTTCCTCTCTCTCTGTCTCTCTGTCTCTCTCTCTCTCTTTCTGACAGCAGAGAGATCTCTCCCATAGGATTCCAGTTTCCTTGCTGTAGTTTAGGTAAAGAACTGAAAACTTGGCCACAAACTCCTACTGTACCCAGGGAACCCATTTCCAGCATTTCTGTGTCACGCTTCTTTTCATGGACCCCTCTGAGGTTGAAATGCAGTCTTCCTCCATGTTGGTCCTTACCCCACCTCTGAGCTCATGTTTACTATAGAGGTCCCCTGGAGCCCTTGACTCTTTTTCCTGTTATCCCAGCGGCAAGCCAGCTTTCTTTTATATTGTATCCATGTCCACTCACAGACCGTCCCACCACATAGCTAGCCTCTTCCCTAGAAATTCCCGCCTTACTTCATCTTCATCTCCCATTCTATTTCCTAGACATCCAACACACTGACCTGGGCCCTGTATCACCTTTCAAAGAACCCAGAGATCCAGGAAGCCTTGCACAAGGAAGTGACTGGTGTGGTACCCTTCGGGAAGGTGCCCCAGAACAAGGACTTTGCCCACATGCCCCTGCTAAAAGCTGTGATTAAGGAGACCCTGCGGTAGGACATGAGTCTATATGGGAGTTATAATCAGACAGTAATGGATTGTGGGGACTCCTGAGGCTGGAGGTTAGGGACAAGAGTGCTATGGGTAGAAAGTCTAGCACCAGAAGGTCAAGGATGAGCAGGACTTCCCTTCACCCAATCTGGAAGCAGAGTGCAGACTTTCTTTTCCCTGCAGCCTCTACCCTGTGGTTCCCACAAACTCCCGGATCATCACAGAAAAGGAAACTGAAATTAATGGCTTCCTCTTCCCTAAGAATGTGAGTGGAGCTAGAGTACCTGTGTGCCCACGGATGCCTGCAGCCTTGGCTGATGATCACACTGCCATTCTCCCTCTGTAGACACAGTTTGTGTTATGCCACTACGTGGTGTCCCGGGATCCCAGTGTCTTTCCTGAGCCCGACAGCTTCCAGCCTCACCGATGGCTGAGGAAGAGAGAGGACGATAACTCCGGGATCCAACACCCATTTGGCTCTGTGCCCTTTGGCTATGGGGTTCGGTCCTGCCTGGGTCGCAGGATTGCAGAACTGGAGATGCAACTCCTGCTGTCAAGGGTGAGCAGAGAATGTGTGGAGGGCTGTGTGGGTCAGGTAAGATGGAGGGATTTGGGGAAAGGAGAGGCAAGGAGGTCCAGGATAGGAGCCTACAAAGGGAACAGGAACTGGAGATTAAGAGTCTGGTGGCCCTGCCCTCTCTCCCTGACAGCTGATACAAAAGTATGAGGTGGTCCTGTCTCCCGGGATGGGAGAAGTGAAGTCTGTGTCCCGCATCGTCCTGGTCCCCAGCAAGAAGGTGAGCCTACGCTTTCTGCAGAGACAGTAGTACCAAGCTGGGCTCCTGTCTCCATGGGACTTGTCCAGAAGCCCTGGCACAGAAGTTCTTGGCCAGTCTCATGTCACATGTCACAATGCCAGATTCAACAGGGGACCTCTCTGCCCTTCCCATAGACACCAGACGTCTGACACAATCTCTACTGAGCAGCACCCATTTAAGACATTAGAGCACCTCATATCACAGGACGGTGCTTGGGTACAATTTAAAATAAAATTTAAAATTCAAGTTTGGGGGAGCCTTTGTTGTTCTATTGGCTTACCCAGCATCTGACCCTCTTTTTGTGAGCAATATCTTTTTGTACCTTAGAATCATAGTGGGTGACCCTCTTGGAGCCTGTGAGAGCCTCGTGCTTCCCTAGACCTCAATGGCAGACCTATTATGGGCACCCAAAAAGAGCACTGTGACAGTCCCACTTCAGCTATAGATGGTAAAAGTTACCCACCAGACACGAAAATGAAGGCCTATAGCCCAGCTACCCTGGAGGCTGAGCCCAGGAGCAAGAGTGGGGTATCTGTGTGTTGTAACTGGGGAATTGGGGTTTGAAGGTCAATGTTCACAGTCTATAGTTCAGGTAGTAATGGCCTGGCCATTATGGTCAACAGTATGAAGATTCCCCTCCCTTAGAAATAAAAGTGGAGCTACGGGGTTGGGGATTTAGCTCAGTGGTAGAGCGCTTGCCTAGCAAGCTCAAGGCCCTGGGTTCGGTCCTCAGCTCCGGAAAAAAAAAAGTGGAGCTACCCAGCTGGCCATGGTGGCACATAACTTGAATCCCACACCAATTGGGAGGCAGAAGCAGGTGGATCGCTGTGAATTTGATGCCCACCTGGCCTGCATGGTGAGTTAGGCCAGTCAGGGATATATAGTGAAATGCTCTCTCAAAAGAAATTTTTGAAGGAAGGGGAGAAGGAAGAAAAAGGAGGAGGAAGAGGAAGAGGAAGAAGAGGAAGAGGAGGAGAAAGGAAGAAAGAAAGCAAGCAAGCTGGGAGGCAGCTCAGTGGTTTGTAAAACACGTGTCACAGAAGTGTGAAGACTTGAGTTCAAGTTTCCAGAGCTTATGTAAAGCTCAACAAAGTGGGAATGGTGGGGTCTGGCCTCCTGGTTCTCCAGTCCCAAAAGATGGGCAGTAAACACAGGGGACCCCCAGACACACAAGTGCTTAACGACAGCAACACAACAAAGAAACCCTGTCTCAAAGGAGGTAGAGGGGATAACCACACCTGGGGTTGTCCACTGATCTTCACTGTGGGACGCTCACACCTCCATGCTAACCCCACACTCACACTCCAGTACAGCACACTTATGCTTGCAAGCACACATGATAAAATAAGAGGATGAAAAGGAGTGTCAAAATATGAATCCACTCTTTCTGCATTGGACCCCTGGGTCTGAGGGCCCAGGTCGTCACAGGGGAGGGTAAAGGCAGATGAAGAGACCCAAAATTGACTGAGATTAATTTCTTTCTACCTGGTGAACGGGGGCCATGGCAGAAATTACATCCAGTGTTACAGGATCAGTGATGTTTCCTGCAGACTCCCACTTGTAGACTGGGTTTCACCTACTATGTGAATAATTAATTAATACACACTCTTCTTATCATTTTGTTACAAATCAAAGATTAAAAAAAAACTGTTGGCAGAATAACATTCGATGCACAAAAGAAAGGCCACGTGCAGCTTTTGCCACGTGCAGATTTTCCTTCAAGTCTTTGAATTCAGGAGACATAAGGAGATTGGCACACGTTCACCTCAATGACTGTAGCAGTGGAGCAAGCCTATGGCCTCCAAGGCTGTGGCTCGCTCCCTTGTTTCTTTTTTCTTGATTGTTCATTAAGGATCTGAATACAAGATCCTCAGTCTGGTGGGAAGAGACCAGGGGGATGGAACAATGCTCATTGGTGAGAGCTAAGGAGCCCCCGCCCCAGCCCGTGTAACAGTATCAGGAGCACCCACTCCAGCAGACAGCTCTAGACTCCAGGGCTGTTCAGTGTTGGCCTCAAGCATCTTGGGAGTTGCCAGGAGAGTAGGCTTGTGGATGGTGGTGACACAATAGTGGCTCCCACAGGGAAAGAACAGCCAAGGCTCCCAGGAGCTGGGAACCTGAGTGTACATGGTCCAGAAACCAAGCCTTTCAGGCCCCCATCTAAATCCATAGGCTCACTGTCCCACTGAGCTCAACCCTGACCCAGGAGCAGGGAAAGGAGTGAGTAGGGACAGGGCACACAGATGATCCAAGACTGATTGCAGGGTCTCTGGTTCAGGGACTTGCAGGTCTGACTCCATTGCTCTTTCATTGTCCTGGTGCACCGGGCATGCCCGAAGGCTTCTGGGAGTATAGGTATAGCAGGGGCAATTAGGAGGGCTGGAGAGCCTGTGAGAAAAAGAGGAAACAGTGACCAAACCAGGAAGAGGAGGTGCCTTCCCAGAAGGAATCTCACCATCTACTGCCAGACGGATGGAATGTCTGCCCCATCCTTTGGCAGTGCCCACACAACCAAGCAGGGTACGAGGACAGTCTGCAATCTGTCAACCTCGGAGACGAGCATAGGTGGATTCCCTTCCTGTGTTAGCCCATGATGATGGAAATGCATCCAACATAAGTTTGTTAGCTTCCTTTATTCTCAGAAAGTGGGAAGTGAATGAAATGACCAGAGAGGAGGCAAATGGATGTTCTGTCTCCACCCATCCCTTCCAGCAGGACCACAATGGCCTCACCTGCAAATGGGATTAAGCAGTGGTCTGTAAAACCTTATGTTGACAGTTACTACGGGCCTGTGCAATTATGACCAGCACCACTGCCATCTTTGAGGTAACATAACTTGAGATCTAGGAGCTCAGGAAGACTGAAGGACTAGCCCTATGGTTCATGGCAAAGCCTACCTGTACCAGAGCAGAACCAGCAGATGGGGTTGAGAGAAGGTGAAAGCCAATTCCCCTTCAGGTTCC
Organism: Rattus rattus; assembly: GCF_011064425.1. NCBI lineage: Eukaryota > Metazoa > Chordata > Mammalia > Rodentia > Muridae > Rattus > Rattus rattus. The sequence goes on from NC_046157.1 coordinate 148,160,339, forward strand.
AAGGTCCTTTCATTGGTTTTCAGGTGAAGAAGATGGCTTGGGTATGAGGACTCAGGTCTCAGGCACTGAGGGCATCGATGCCAGCAGGGCTGAGTACCAGCGCTTGAAGTATGTCAGAGAGGGAGACCACACCCAGAAGATGCTGGGTCTCATCCACCAACACCAGCCTATGCACCTGTGGGTCCACAGGGTTCAGGGAGGGGCAGAGTCTTTGGTTAAAGCAGCTAATAGGGCCAGTCCCATGAAGCAGGGAAAGCTTAACACAGCCCAAGGAGAAAAGGGCATCTCCTGGGAGCAGCTGGTCATGGCTTTGACCACTCAGCTGGCTGTGGATCTTGGCACAAGGGCCCTATGAACAGGACCAGACACCTACCAATGCAGATGCCAAAAGTTGGTCACGAAAGGGAAGGTAGGCCAAGTGCCCAGGATACAGGCATGGCGAGAGCTATGCAACAAAGAATTAGGCCATCTGTGTTGAGGGCATGCCCAGCAGGGTGCAAGGTACCTGTTCCCGTGCAATCCTGTCAATGACTTCACCTAGGCTCTCGTGAGGCTGGCAGGAGAGAACGCCCTCCAGACACAGTGTCCTCTGCCTCAGAGCTTCTCCCACACTCATGTCTAGGTGGTTGTAAGTTTGTTGTGCAGCCAAGTGCTGGGGCAGGGAGAAGAGTCATGAATCAATCTCATCACCCAGACTGCAGTCTGATACACTTGCAGAGGGTAGTCCCATTGGTTCCCATACTGCAACCTCCCTGCAGTATCCCCTGTAAGTGTCCCCACTTACAATGACATCAAAGCGGGAGTAGAGGCCCACGACTTGACCTGCAGTGAGGATGGAGGAGAAAGACAGGAAAGAACACACCTCAGTACCAGAGTGCTCTTCAGGGGAAATAAAGTCTTTGAAATTCGCATCTTGACAGTCCCACAAGCTGCTGCTTTAATCATGGGGCCTCAGATAGGTTTAGCATCACTAAGATGCCCGACTTCAGGAGTTAAACCATTAGACCTTTAAGTCCAATTTCTGGTTCACAGGAAAAAGGGCCTGAAGAACAAGGCATAGCCTTGGCAAATGGACAAATTTGAAGACAGAACTTTAAAAAAAATATTATATTTCGTGTGCATTTGGTGTTTTGCCTGCATGTATGTCTGTGTATGTGGAGGCTGTTGGATCCCCTGGAACTGGAGTTTCAGATAGTTGTGAGTTGCCATGTGTGTCTGGGAATTGAACATGGGTCCTCTGAAAGAGCACCAGTGCTCTTAACCACTAAACCATCTCTCCAGCCTAGGACTTTAAAAAAAAAACAAAAAACATTTTAAATTATGTTTAGTGTATGTGATTGTGCATGTGTGTGTGTGTGTGTGTGTGTGTGTGTGTGTGTGTGTGTGCGCGTGTGCCACAGCATGTGTGGGTGGTCACAGCAGGACAAGTCTCAGGAGCTGCTTCTCTCCTTAGTGTGTATTCTGGGAGTTGAACTCGGGTCGCCAGACTTGATTGGTAAATGCCTTTACTGGCTGAGCATCTCACCTGCCCAGTCATTCACAGTTGTGTTGGGGAGTATAAAATATGCTCACTGTAAGAGGTATAAACTGAAGGATCCAGGGGTGATAGCATCCAACGTCTGTAAGTTACCTGGTTACTTCTGATGAGTTGATCACGGCAATATGTTGTTCTCTAGTATTGTATTAAATTTTGAAAATTTTCATATTTAAGTATAAGTTTAAAGTCCTTGGGGCTGGAGAGATGGCTCAGTGGTTAAGAGCACTGACTGCTCTTCCAGAGGTCCTGAGTTCAATTCTCAGCAACCACATGGTGGCTCACAACCATCTGTAACAGGATCTGATGTCCTCTCTGGTGTGACTGAAGACAGCGACAGTGTACCCACATACATTAAATAAATAAATCTTTTTTAAAAAGTCTTTCATAATATCCAGCTGCATTCCAGTGACTGTAACTAGAGAGTTATGTGTGGGCTACATACCTCTTTTTAATGTAGTGTGTAGTGTCTGTGTGTGTTGTGTGTAGTGTCTGTGTGTATTGTGCATGTGGGGGGGCATGAGTGTGTTGTCACATGTGTGTATGCTCTTGCATTTGTATATGTGTGTGTGGGCTTGTGTGTGTTTGTGTATGTGTGTGCTCCTTCATGTGTATATGTGTGTGTGTGTGTGTGTGTGTGTGTGTGTGTGGGCTTGTATGTGTATGCTCCTGCATGTGTGTGCATGTGTGTGTATTTCTACATATGTGTGTAGTTCTACATATGTGTGTGCACACGCGTGCACTCTTGTGTGTGTGTGTGTGTGTGTAGGCTGGGAGTTGATGTCAGCTGTCTTCCTCTATTGCTTCTCACTTTGTTTATTCAGGCAAGAGCTCTCACTGAACCTGGTATTCCAAGATTCAGCTAATCTAACTAGTCAGCTTATTGTCCCAGGGATCCTTGCTGCCATCCCCTGAGCCCCAGAACTACACACCACCCCCATTTTTTGAGACTCTAGTCTTTATGCTTAGAGTAAATCATTTAACCCACGGAATCATTTCCCAAGCTACAACTTTAAATACCTTGTGGCCATAGTCTAACTAAAGAAATACTCTGTCTGACCCTTTCTAAAGCAGGACAATGAGGTCTGGCTGGGTGTGAAGGATCCCATGGTTCATTTTTAGGTGCGCACGAAGGATCTGCTGTTTCCTCTGACCACCATCTTATTGCGAAAAGCGTTGTCAGTCCTCCTTCAAAGGCAGAAGGACCAGTTCCCTCCACACATGGGGCATTCTGGGGCATGATGGTGCATTCCCACGATTTAGCATTAGGATGCAGAGGTAGTGTGGGCTACATAGTAATCTTCTGTGCAACAGGATGAGACCGTGTCTCAAAACAACACCCCTAGCACAATTCCCTTCCACACTTGGGGGACCTGGGCCTCAGAAAGGTTAAGTGAACAGCCCAAAGTTCAAAGTGTGCAGGGGCTCCTAATTCCACTCCGTCTTGGGCCCTCCAGTTGATGACCCAAAGATTCTGGCTCAATGCTCTGCCCACGTCCTTCAGTCAGGCCCTCCCTTGCCCACCCTTTCACCCTGGATGTACTACCAGATTCATTGACCACAGGCAGTGCAGACACTCGTCGGTCCACAAAGATGTCCAGCGCAGTCAGGATAGGAGCTGTTTCCAGAACTACAGCTAAATCTCGGAATGTGCCAATGCCCAAGTCTTGGATAGTGCGGCAGAGGAAGGAGGGCCGGGGCAACAGGGCACCCTGTTGGGATGGGACACGGTAGTGATCTCATCAGATCAAGACACTGGATCTAGAGCGTCTCCCGAGGCTCTCCCCTTGCTCCCACCATCCCAGGCTCACAAATATATGCAGGAACTTGAGTAGCCTCTTGTGTGTGAGTATGTAGAGCACAGTGCCGGAGACAGGGTCCAGGACCGGCAGGCGGTGGATTCGGTTCTTGATGAGGGCATAGACAGCTTCAAATAGACTTTAGGGAATAGAAGCAGTGAGACCAGGAGCAACATGGTAGAGGCCCTCCATCTGAGGTCCCCTAACAGGGAACCAAGGTTCCCTCATCCCTCTGCTTCCCAGGAAGAGATAGCACAAGGCATGATTCAAGAGTCAGACAACATGGGTCAGCACATAAAAGCCCTCATTGCCAAGCATGTTGACCCGAGCTCAATCCCTGCTGTCCTGCTGGTGGAGAGCGAGAACCAACTTCTGCAAAACATGCTCAGTTCTCCACATGTTCACTGTGATACACCACACACACACACACACACACACACACACACACACACACACCCCAAGCAACAAATATCAGAACAAAAATCTTTAAGAGAGAGAGAGAGAGAGAGAGAGAGAGAGAGAGAGAGAGAGAGAGAGCAGGCTCAAGTGAGCAGAGAAGATGTTTACCTGTCATTTGGAGAGATGGAGACCAGAGGCTTGAAGCAACCTTGTAGGTAGATCTCTGCAGAAAAACCTGAGTCAGGCCACAGTAGTTCCCAGTGGCCTTGCGCTGTCTCCTGACTGCTTACCTCCCTGCAGGCACTTAAGGCTTCCCCATTGCCTTGTACCCTCCCACCTTCTGTCTCAGGCCTTGGGCCCCAACTTGAACCCCTGCAGTCTTCTCCGACTTACCCCTCCAGGTCTCAATCTTGTGTTCTTCAATCTCATAGATCTGGACCTAAAGACATTGGTGGGATTTTGGGGTCAGACTTGAGCCCTGGAACATCAGGCCTCCTGAAGATGTCCCTATCCCAGCCCACCAGTCACCCCAGAACTCACCAGGGGGGATCTGTAGTAACGGTGCAGCACCAGGATGAAGTCCGTGATGGTGAGCATGCCTACAGGGTTGGCAGGTGACAAATGTGGAGGAAGTTAGGCCTAAGTGCAAGGCTCAGTGAGGACCCAATGCCAACATTCTTGCACCACATGAGGTCCAACCGCCTCTCCTCACCCACAAAGCTCTGCTTCTTGCTGTCCCACAGAGGGGCTGCCCTCACACCGTTGGCCACCATGGCAAAGAAAGCTTTCTTTATCTGAGGGGCAGGAAAGAACAAAAGGGGAGGAGTGAGGACTGACAGCAGTCCATCCTCCCCTCTTGTTGTCCCCACCAGGCTCCTCCCGTGGGGTCTTCTCCATATGAGTCTGCCTCTTTCCAATGGCAAGGGCACATTTGCCACGCAAATATGGCCGCTTGTGCCCAGAGGAACTGAGGGACCATAATTAGACACAGCAGTGTTTCCTCCACAAGGAGGCCATGTGCATACAGACACGATGCTGTTTTACTTATCTAACGACTAGAGGTAATACTTAGTCACCCGTTGCACAGCTGCCTCAGTTTCCCCACTAAATTTGAGACTAACTTGTTTTGACCTGTATCCTAAGCAACACTACCCATATGTGCTGGCTCTGCTTGACTTTCATCTTTCCTTCCTTCCCATCTCTTCTTCCCTTTTCTTAACTCTTTTCTCTTCTCTCCTGTCCTCCCTATGTTTCTGGTGTGTGTGTGTGTGTGTGTGTGTGTGTGTGTGTGTGTGTGTGCGTGTGTGTGTGCGCGCGTGTGGTGTTGTTGTTGTTCCTTGGTTTAGAGGCCAGCCTGGAACTTGAGACCTCCCTGCCCCAGCCCCCTCAGTGCTGGCATTACACACGCATTCTACTGCAGCCAACTCTTTGACACATATCAAGACTTAAGCAAAGCTTTTCCAATAGTATATTTCTTTGTAAAACACCAGAGCCAGATTGTTCTGTGGATGACACATGTACCAGGCCTTGAGCATGTATGCATCATGCCTCGAACATCATGCAGTAACAGTGCTAAGGACAGAGTCAGTCTAGCCTAACGGAAGAGTGGTTATCGCAGCCGGTACCCTCCTCTCGGTCCTGAGTAGCTCTGCAATGTCTTAGGGTATTCTTACTTTGCCCTGGGTTGTTTGAAGACTCCTTTGAAACAAGGGAAGCAAGCTTCTGATCCCCATTTTAGAGATGATGGAGATAGAGTAGCCAACCCCAGGTTTAGCAGGTTCTAGGCAGCAGAGATGTGATGGCGATTAGGGGATCCCCACAGAGCATGCTCTCTCCCTACTGTGTGTGATGCTAAGAAGGAGTCCCAGAAAGGGGCTTTCAGACACTACAACTTGACAAGACATCCAGGAGAATGTGGGTGGTAGCTACAGAGGCAGGAGGCTGAGCCCTGTGGTTAAGTAGAGTCACCCAGAGTCTTACCTCCAGTGTGGTGTCAAAGATGACCAGTTTAGAGCTGGTGGCCATGGCATCATAACAGGTGTGCTCTTGCATGAAGTGCATATAGACCTGGGCTCCGGGTTTCTGAAGTTCATCGTCCCAACTCAGGCTGAGAAGTGGAGCCTGCGGGGAGGGGCAAGGCCGAGGCCTGTCCTGCCCCAGGCCTTTGAGCTCACAGTCCCAGACCTCTGGGCCTGGGAACTCTATGGTCAGCTCCAGGTCACCTGTGCTGGAGCCCACTGCTGAGGCTGCACAGTCGGGCAAGAGCAGGTCCCACCCTGTGGTGGAGGTCTCCGCGTCAGCCAAGGGAACAGCTTGAGCCAAGGGTGTGGCCTTTGGGAATGTGGCCTCCTGCCTGGTGGACTCAGCAGCTGGTCCAGACTGGGCACCTGTTGGGGGAAGGAAGCAGGGAGGACAGTAACTTCATCTTCCAAAGCAAATACTCTCTGTGCTTTCAGTCTTTGGCAGCATTGGGGCACAGGGATATTGTAGAGTCTCAGAGTCCTAGCTGATAGTAACTCTGTTCCACCTTTCCAAGGTGGCTGCCCTGGGGCCTGGGGTTGCCAGCACAGGTATTGCTGTCTCGTTTAGGGAGACAGAGGCCATGATGGGACTGGGTTTAAGTCCATGTGATGGAGAGGTCTGAGGTCAAGCTCCGCTCTGGAATTCCTGCTGACCCTGTCACCATAACCGACCTTGGCCTCACCTTCTCCCAAACCTGGTGGCTCTGCTTCCTCTACGGCCTCCTGTCTCGTCCATCTGGAAGCTTTGACTCCCCGTATAGCACAGGTTCTCTCTGAGCTGGTGGCCACAGTTGGCGATGGCCATGAGTTTTCTTCTGGTTCTAAGAAGTCCATCTCTGGAAGGAGGAAAGGAACGTCTTTGATTAGTAGGGAATGATACAACAAACCAAGTCTGATGTCATTAGTGAGGATATTGGCCTTTCAAAGCCCCTCCCACCCACCCCCCTCGGAATATTTTTCGTTTTCTATTCATAGGAATCTTCCAAGGCACACATTGTAAATAGGAATAGCCTTCCTCCTAGTTAGCATCGGTGGGGGGGGGGCAAAACTATGAGAGGTTAAGCAATTTATCACAAATCACACAGCAAAGGGGAAAGGGGAGATGGGGGACACACACTGGGGAAAGGGAGGAGAGGAAAAAAAGGGAGAAGGCTGAGGGGGAAAGAATTTCTCCTGACAAAAGCCAAGCTAGGAGTTAAGAACTGGAGTTCAAAAAGGCAGGAGACAAGGGAGCTAAAGAGAAAAGGCGAGACCCACAGGGAGCAGCACTCCACCCACCTGGGCTCTCTGGACCCCCACTGTGGCTCCAGGTCAGGGTCTTTGGGAGAAAATGTCTCAAGTGAAAATGCTTTCTGATCTAAAGTCCCTGGGTTGTCCCCCTTTAAAAAGCACACCCACCCCAAACACCACAGGTATACAGATATGCACAACTTGCATGCCCCAGGCACACCTGGAACCGTACACAGGCACATACACGCAAAATACATACATACATAGCACCGACCACAGAATAGAGTGCACAACAAGCACCCGGGGCCACGTACCCGGGCCACACACACACACACACACACACACACACACACACACACACACACGGCCACGCGCTTGCTGTCCTTTTCCGCGGCCCCCTGGGACCCCGGTACCCCAGGCAGTGTGTGCTCCAGCTCGGGCTCCATGTGGCCAGCTCTAGTCTGTTAGCAAATGCGCGACAGGCGGCGGCGGGGTGGCACTATTCTGGGCCGGTCCCTGGCGGCAGGCCCTCGGGGTATCGGGTTCTCTCTGATTGTCAGGTCTTGGGAGGGAGAGCTCAGCCCGCAGCTGTTCCCGCACTGCAGCTTGGGGGCGCTACGGAGGTGGAACTCTCATCTTCGAACTGAAAGTTCTAAGGAGGAAAGTTGACTGCCTTTACCTTCTCCTCCATGCAAACTTCCCTAGCCTGGGTGGGATGAATTAGGGAGGATACACTCAAGGATGGAGGTGGGTGAGGGTGTTGTGGGTGGTCCCGAGAGAGGAGCCAGGGTATGCCGAGACTTCCCATTTGGGGTCCCACAAACCTATTCCCTTCTTTAGTGAAAGATGAAGGATGGAGAAAGAGAATCAGACCAGTGGGCGCTCTGCTGGTCATCACAAAGGCGAGAGATGGGACTGAGAGCTTGGGCTCATACCTGTGTGCAGAGGGAGCAATACCTGAATTGACCTGTGCCAAGGCGAGATGAATGGGTATGAAGGAGTCCAGCCCCTAACCCACCATGAGTACTGACTCTGCATCTCTCTGTGCCAGAGGGGAACCCAGCCTGGCTCCTGTGCGGCGCGCGGCTTTCTTTGGCATTCCTAGGGCCTGAGTCAGAACCCAAATGCGGAACACTGACCCAGCTGCTCTGGCTTCCCTCTCCCTGGCCCTCCCTTCGTCGTGTCATTCCAGTCTCTTCCACCGCGACCCCCTGAGTGGAACTCAGGAACGGACTATTGGATTCCTGCTGGATCTATTGAACATATTTTCTTCTCTCCTTCAAAGCACAAGCACCTGCAACTGCCTTTAAGGAGGGTGGAGACGAACTGTGTAGGAGGGAGGCTTTTGCTTTTCCTGAGTGTCTCTGAGACCTGGATCTGTTGCCAGAGAGGGGAACTCCCGAGGCACAGCGAGTGGGCCCACCTCAGTGTCCATGAGGCTGTGTTCTATTGCCTAGGCATGACAGTCATAGCCTGTATGACTTGTGACTGTGGCCCACAGCTGGCCCCTGTGCAGTATTTTCCTTGCTAGCGGCTAGTCAGTCTCTAAACTAGTATTTGTTTTACATTTTAAGTAGCAGCACTTCCAAACAAAAGTTGGTTAGGATAGACGTTTGGTTGCTGTAACAAAAACCCACTTTAAGAATGCCCAGGAGATGGGGTTGGGGATTTAGCTCAGTGGTAGAGCGCTTGCCCTGGGTTCGGTCCCCAGCTCCGAAAAAAAGAAAAAAAAGAAAAAAAAAAAGATGCCCAGGAGCTTGAGAGGTGGCTTAGTGGGTGAGAGCATTTGCTGGGCAAATGTGAGGACCTGAGTTCAAGTCCCCTGGGCCCACATATAAATCTGGATGTGGAGGTGTGGAAGCAGGAGGATCACTGGGACCTGCTGGTCTCCAGCTTAGTTTCAGGTTTAGTGAGAGGCTCTGTCTCAAGAAAAATTAAGACAGCCTGACAATCCAGGACACCTCAACTTCTTCTGGCCTCTGGCACCACCTCTCTCTCTCTCTCTCTCTCTCTCTCTCTCTCTCTCTCTCTCTCACACACACACACACACACACACACACACACACACAGGGAGGGGAGAGGGAAGGTATTTTAAACAACAATAGTCTATAGACAGTCTAGAGCTGGTAAGGTAGCTGTGAAACCATCCAAAACAACTTTCTTCTTGAATATCAGATGACCATTCTAGCTTCTACCCTTGCACTAGCATTCTAGCTGGAAGAAAGGAAAGGAAAAAAGAAAAGAATTCATGCAGCTCCTAAGACCCAAAGTGGAAGCTACTCCCTCACTTTTGCTCTCGTCGAATTGGCCAACTTTAGCCACGAGGCTTCAAGGAGCAGGGAATTGGTGATCTCAGTCATTATGATGGGCAGTCGTTCCAGTTCAAATTCATTTAATTCTACCACTAAAAGAAAAGAAAACTAGAGAGTCTCATTTGGCAGTCTCCATTACATAATGTTTTCATTCCATCACCCAGGCATGGAAAGGAACTCAGAGAAAACAGACAGTGCTTTCCAAGGTCATTTGGCAAGCGAACAACCAGCTTAGACTTTAATTGGATCTGGCCGATCCCCGAAGGAACTTTTCGTCACTTCCAGCCAACATGGTTTGGCCACCCAGGGGCCAGAAATCAAATGAGCTGAAAGATATTTGCACACGGAAGGGTAGCTCTGTTCTGAGGAGGGTACAAAGGTCACGTGCGATAGTGAACGATGCACCAGTTCTGTGTGTTTGATGCAATCAGGGCTGACTTTCCAGGGGAGGAGGTCCTATGTGGAACATGGAGAATGGAGCATTGAAGAGAAGGCAGAGGTATGAGATTTAAGCCTGCTCTGAATCCGTGAAAGGGATGGGAAGTATACTGGGAAGGTCAGGAGTGGCCTTTCCAGGTTTACTGCATCATGTGCCCTTGGGATTGGACCACAGAGCTCCTAACTCGTTTCAACCAGTGTAAACACTCAGACTGTTGCTGTTGTTATCAAAGTCCTACAAAAGAGGTGTACTCAGGCTACCAGAGGGAGGAGGATGGGAGAGATAGCAAGGGCGGGCCCGGACTCTAGTCCTTGTGCAAATGGTTCCAAAGGTAGTGGGGTTGTCCAGTGGCAGACAGGTATTTACCTCGAATGTGTGAGAAACTGAACTCCATGCCTCAAAGCAGGAAAAGAAAAGAAAGGGAGAGGAAAAGAAGAATGGTCTAGGGAAGTACCTCAGAGTGTTTGCCCAGCCTGTGTGAAGTCATGGTTTGACCTCCAGCACCTCATAAAATCAGCATGGTGGTGTATACAGTAATCTTAGCACTCAGGAGTGGAGGCAGGCAGATCATAAGTTCAAGGTCATCCTCAGCTACACAGGGGGTTCAAGACCAGTCTGGGATACATGAGACCCTGTCACACACACACACACACACACACACACACACACACACACACGACAAACCCCAGATCACAAATGTGCAAAGGAAAGGAGAGTTCCTTTTAGAGCAGTGGATCTCAACCTCCCTAATGCTGTGACCCTTTAATACAGTTCCTCATGCTGTGGGGACCTCCCAACCATAGAAGTATTTTCATTGCTACCTCATAATTGTAAGTTTGCTACTGTTATGAATTGTAATGTAAATCTGTGTTCTCCGATGGTCTTAGGCGACTCCTGTGAAAGGGTTGTTGGAAATCCTGAAGGGGCCACGACCCACAGGTTGAGAAAAACCAAGCAGGTTTTCTCATACTCATCTAGAGAGTCACATCAGTGTGAAGGAGAACGGGTAAGAACTCCAAGTCTGGAGAATCCTGGGCATGTGAGCAGCGCTTACACAGCACCATCGGCTGTGGTTGCTCAGATTTGGAGCCAATCAGCCTTCTAAGTTTTGAGGATACTGGATTGGCAAAGAATCCATAAGCCTACTCGGAAGGCCTCATGCGACCCTCCTCTCTGGTTTTCATCCACCGGTCTCCAGCAGATGGGAAAGGTGTACCACTCCCACGCAGCCGCAGTGGACACCTGGTAAGGAACAACTTCCCATGGGCAAAGCTGCCCGTACCGGAAGTCAGCTGTGCTGCCCACACTTAGGGATTGTTAATATCCAGTGGCCTCTGCACGTTGGTCAGTTGGTCATCATTTCCTAGTTCAGGATTCTTTTTTAAAAAAGAATACATATATATTCTTCAGAAGCTATGAATGTTTTCTTCCTGTTGGAGGCAGGCAGACCCATGATTCTGTTTTCTTTCTTTTTCTGTCAGTAAACCCCCACAATTATATTTCCCAGCTTCCTTTGCAGATAGTGTGGCCACGTGACTAAATCTGGCCAATGAGATTTCAGCAGCAACATCATAAGGGTGCCCTTGAACGGGGGAAACATCCCCTAGGCCCCGATTGTGAAATGGTAGTCAGCACTGGAGCAGCCATTAGGTCACCATGACGGAAGACGTAGGCTGAAATGGGAGACCCTCCCCCACCCTCATCTAGAGCTTCCTGTCTTTATTTAGTGTTGCCCTGACAGAACATCCCAGACTGGATAATTTACAGTGAAATTTATTCCTCATGGTTCTGAAGCCTGAGGAAATCCAAGATCATGAACCTTCAGCCATCAGGGACTTTATGGCAGAATGCAGAAAGTAGAAGGCATACTTCAGTGCAGGAGGACCCAACTCACTCCAATAGAACAGACCCCATTGCCCCCAAAAGCCTCCATCTTGACATTGCTGTACAGGGACTTTGGGGGACACAGTCAGATTGTAACATATCCCCACCCTCATTCCTCATCCGGCCTTCTCACCTCTGGGCAGTTACATTAGAAACAAATTGCTGTGTTTAAGCCACTGAGAAGTTGGACATTTTGTTAAAAGCCTTTCTCTAGCTAGCACACGCACACTGTGGGGTGGGCTGGACTTAGCGGTTGCCGTGTGTTGATGTAATGCTTCCACGGTGCTCAGTATCTCCCAGACATTGCAAAATGCACCCTGGGCAGTGGAGCCCGTGGCCCCTCGCAGCCCTCTGAGATGAAGAGTTTTATTACTTCTGTTTTGCAGAGGAGGAGGAAACAGAGGCAAAAATAGATTTAGTAACTTGATAAAAATATCAAGTGATGGGGACAAGGCTAACATTTGCCGTTTCTGGATTCCGTCAGCCACAACTGACATGTGAGAGGACGTGTGAGAAGCTCAGGTCTGGCAGGTACTAGACGCTCGGTAAATCCTTCCTATTGTCATTCGTCACCCCCACTTGCTCCCCCCATGTCGTCAGGCGTCCAGTTCCAAGACTCTGAAGGCAGACCTTGTCTGGCAGCGTGATTCTCACCTCACACAGCCATCAAAATGGCTCCAGCAGGGGCAGAGCTGTACAACACTGAAACCATTGTGGTTTTCATTTTAAAGAGTGTGCTCCTCTGCCCTGCCCTGGCCTGGCCTGACCTGGCCCTGCCTCTACCCTGCCCTGCCCTGCCCTGTGCTAGCCCTGTCCCCACCCCTGCACCTGCTCCTGGACCACTGTTCCCACACCTGCTCTTGCTGCCAGCCCCACCCCCACTCATCCCCCTGGGCAAGGCGAATCAGCAGAAGGCACTGGCCCCATCTGGGTCATGCAAACCTCTTTGGTGCTTGGTTTTCATCTCTGGCCATGGAGTTATGTTTCTTGTAACCCTACTTCTTGGCTCTCTTGCACACTCGATTTATAATAAGGGCTGTGCACTTTGACCCTAGTGTGGATTTGGCTGCCATTCCTGCAGAGCAGAGTTGTCTGGTACATGAAGTTGGAGATCCTGTTTAAGTAATTTTTCTTTTAATCAAAGCGGGTGAAAACACTTTGAAGAGGTTGAGGGGAGTACCCTGGTTGAAACCTACCTCCGATAAGCTGCAGGTGGGGTACCCTGGGCCAGAGTGGCTCAGACACTGAGAAAGTGGCCTCTGTTGCTTCATCAGACACAGACGTTGGAAGCTCTGTCCACCCTGTCTATGGCTGGACAACATCATGAGTGCTAGAGCCCCAAAGTCCTGGACAGAACCAGGACTGTGTTGATAAGTCCCGGTGGCCTCATAGTCCCTCTGTGGACCGCCTTCTGGAGGGGTACTGGGAATAGTGTTGGGTAGGTGCTGTTGGCGTCTGGAATTTCTTTGCATCTCTATGGGAAAAACCTCACATCTGCTTTCAGTATTTACAGTGCTCTCCCTACATGTGTGGTGTGTGTGTGTGTGTGTATGTGTGTGTGCATATGAGGGGCACATGTGGAGGCAGAAGTTGATGTCAATGTCTTTCTCAATTGTTCTCCATTTTTTCTTTTAAATCTTTGTCTCCCACATTTCCAGCCTTTTAAATATTTATTTTTTTTGTTTTAATTGTGTGTATCTGTCTGTGCAACTGTGGGTGGGTATCTAAGAGTGAGTGCAGGTGCCTGTGGAGGTCAGAACGGGCCACCGATCCTCTAAAGCTGGAATTGCAGGCGTGTGTGAGCTCCCCAGCATGGGTGCTGGAAATTGAGCTCTGGGCCTCTGGGCGAGCAACAGGTGCTTGATAACCACTGAGCCATCTCTCTGTCAATCCATCTCTCCAAACAGGGAGTTCACCGATTTGGCTAAACTGACTGGCTTGTGAGGTTTGGGGTCTGCCTTTTCCCCACACCTACCTCCAGTGCTGGTATCACAGAAGGTAAACCTAAGTGCTGGGGATCTGAACTCAGGCCTCATGCCTATATGCCAAACACGTTCCTGACTGAGCCTTCTCCTGCCCCTGCTCTTTAAACTGTTACCTAGCAACTTTAGTTATTAAAGAAACCGTAACCGCCCCCAAGCTCAGATCTCATGACTTTCTGAGAGTTCAATTATAGTGGGTCCCAGAACAGTCTGCTGCTCGCTCACCTAACTGCACATCGAGTGCCTCGGGCGAAACGGACAGAATTACCCAAAGGGAGCAGGTTACACTTTTGCTGAAGTTAACAGAACTCCTTTCCCTGGATCTGGTATTGAGAGGTTGAAATGTGGGGATCTCCGAGGTTGCTCTGCAGAATTAAGACAAATTAAGACAAATCAGCACCAAAGAGCCCTTCTGTCAGTCACACCCGAACCAAACCACCTGAGCTCCCTGCGCTCATAGAAGACCAGGTTTGGTTCCCAGCTCCCAGCACCACACAGAAGAAGAAGAATTAAAGGTGTGACTCTCTTTAACTGTTCTCTGACTTCCAGCTTTCTCTCTTCTGCCCCCCACCCCCATTTCTTTAATAAATAAGTGAATAGTGTATTTAAAAAGACAGAGAGCAGGGCTGGAGAGATGGCTCAGTGGTTAGGAACACTGACTGCTCTTCCAGAGATCCTGAGTTCAATTCCCAGCAACCACATGGAGGCTCACAACCATCTGTAAAGAGATCCGATGCCCTCTTCTGGTGTGTCTGAAGAGAGCGACAGTGTACTCACATATGTAAAATAAATAAATCAATCTTTTTTTTTTATAAAGATTTATTCATTTATTATATATCAGTACACTGTAGCTGTGGTTGCTGGGAATTGAACTCAGGACCTCTGGAAGAGCAGTCAGTGCTCTTAACCGCTGAGCCATCTCTCCAGCCCCAATAAATAAATCTTTAAAAAAAAACAAAAAAAAAAAAACAAACAAAAAACAAAACAAAACAAAAAAAACAGAAAGCAGAAGAATGTCTTCAGTACTTAAAGTACCAACTTGCAATTTTTCGTGGGATAGAGTGGTTTGAGATAGGGTTTCTCTGTGTAGCCCTGGTTGTCCTGGAATTCACTCTGTAGACCAGGCTGGCCTCAGACTCACAGATCTGCCTGCCTCTGCCTCCCAAGGCTGGAATTAAAGGTGTGCCATCGTATCCTGCTGCTAACTTGCAATTTTATACAAAAAGAAAATTTGTCAAAAAGGTAGAAGGAGAGCTATAGAGATGGCTCAGCAGTTCAGAGCACTGGCTGCTCCTTCAAACGACCTGGAGTCAATTTCCAACACCCACATGGCAGCTCACAACTGTCTGTAACTCCAGTTCCAGAGAATCTGACACCCTCACAGACAGCACAAACAGACATGCAGGCAAAACACCAATGCACATAAAATAAAAGTAAATTAAGTATTTTTATAAAAGAAGGATATGTCTTAACACTGAGTTCTCCCCACAGGCTCTGGTGTGGAATGCTTGGTTTCTTGCTGGTGAGTTGATTTTGGAAACTTCGAGAAACTTTAAGAGGTGAGGCCTAGCTGGAACAAATAAAACCCTTAAAGAGTATGACTTTGAAGGTTATACATGGGAGGCTGAAGAGATGGCTCAGCAGTTAAGAGCACTGACTGCTCTTCCAGAGGTCCTGAGTTCAAATCCCAGCAACCACATGGTGGCTCACAACCATCTGTAAGGCAATCTGATGCCGTCTTCTGGTGTGTCTGAAGATACCTACAGTGTATTGATAATAAATAAATAAATAAATCTTGAAGGGTATACATGGTCTCGTCTGTTTCTTCACTCTCTCTCTCCTATCTGCAGCCTCCTTCACACCGCCTGCTGCTGCTTTTCTAAGCAAGCACAGGAGACCACACAGCCATGGACTGAAGCCAAGATACATCTGTACTAAGTTGTTCCTCCAGGTTCCCTGGTTATAGTTACTCAAGAGCAACTGACACAATACCTCTTCCGGCAGGTAAAAGCAGGCCATTCCTCACTCTAGTTCAGGAAACTCTGGAATGTATGCTCCCGGAAGCAGTATCTTTTTGTTGTTGTTGTTTGCTTTTGGGGGGGGTTGTTTTGTTTTATTTTTTAATTTAATTTTTATTCATAATCATAAACTTAACTTTGCAGTCGTGCTAGACTTGAAGGGGAATGAGGAAAATATGGAACCCAAAGAACTTCAGTGAGAGCAGAGATTACAGGGTATTGCGAGCAGATGGGGTAGGGGCACTCTCCTGAGCTACAGAAGGAATGGTTTGATGGGTAAAATGCCTGCAAGACAAAGAAATTAAAGTTGTCCACAGGGCTGGAGAGATGGCTCAGCAGTTAAGAGCACCCGACTGCTCTTCCAGAGGTCATGAGTTCAATTCCCAGCAACCACATGGTGGCTCACAACCATCTGTAAAGAGATCCGATTCCCTCTTCTGGTGTGTCTGAAGACAGCTACAGTGTACTTATAAATAATGATAAATAAATAAATCTTTAAAGTTGTCCACAGTTGGAAATGGTGATCTCCTTGCTGGTCTTGCCCTTCCTGGACCCAAAACGCTCCATGGCTTCCACAATGTTCGTGCCTTCTCTCCCCTTCCCAAAGACCACACACTTGCCATCCAGCTGCTCACAGTACAGATAAAAAACTGGGAACCACTTGTGTTTGGTCCAACATTTGCCATGGACAAGATGCCAGGACCTGTATGCTTCAGGATGAAGTTCTCATCCTCAAATTTCTCTCCGTAGATGGACCTGCTGCCAGCGCCATTATGGCGGGTGACGTTACCACCCTGGCACATGAACCCTGGAATAATTCTGTGAAAGGAGGAACCCTTACAGCCAAACCCTTTCTCTCCAGTGCTCAGAGCACGAACGTTTTCTGCTGCCTTTGGAACTTTGTCTGCAAACAACTCGAAGGAGACGCGGCCCAGGGGCTCGCCATCGGCCATGATGTCGAAGAACACAGTGGGGCTGACCATGTCTGCAGCAAGCAGCAAAAAGCGACAGCGGCATCTGCAAAGCCAGGAAGCAGTATCTTACATAGTAGATCATAACTCTAAAAATCGTAAAGCTGAGGATAATCTAAATGAGTGGATTACAAATTTTGTTAGTATAGAGAGGAACTAGGCCCAGTGACACAGACCCATAATCCTTGAGAGGTTGAGGCAGGAGGATCATACGTTCAAGGTCGTCCTGGGTGACTAGGGAGATGCTGTTTCAGAATAGGAAGTAAAAAGAAGTCTGGAGATACAGCTCAAGGGTAGAGCGGATTCCTAGCACATATGAGGATATAGCTTCAATCCGTACTACCACAGATGGATGGATAAATAAGTAAATAAATAAATAGCACATGGCTAAGAATTCATGTCAATGGTAGAGTGTGTGTCTAACATGCACCAGGCCCTAGGTTCAATCACTGCAAATAACAATAATATTAAATAGCTAGAAATAAATAATAAAATAAATAATGTAATTATAATGTACTGAGGTTAAAGATTTAAATATTTCCCATAGCCACACATGACTTAGGAGCAGGGGTGTGGAGTTAAAGGTACTTTAAAACATCTTAATGTTATCTGGGAAAAGGAAGAGTTTGGATTAACTAGGTTTTGATACATATCCATACTGTTGCGATAATACCAGGAAAATCATCAAGAGAATAAACATCGAGTTAATAAGTTCAAGAAGGCAAGGGGACTCAGGCTAGCCCAGTTGTTAAAGGATTTCCCATCCAGTGTGAGGATCTGGATGTGGGTAGTGCTGTCTTATAATCCCAGCTCTGGGAGGTAGAGGTGTTGTGCCAGGGAAATGTTAGTGATCCCCCCCAAAAAAACAGACAGGATACAATCGGATGCAACACACAGCAGGGATTTTATTCTATTTGAGCTAGCTTGGGGCCCCCCTGATGCACCACCATCATGCAGGATGGTTTTGGGGGGAGCCCTGAATAGCTATTGGAGCAAGGCTTAATAGTGAGTGGCAAGCAGAGAGTGAGTGTGCAAGCATCTCATTGGAGAGCCACTGTGGCCTCTCACATCATTGGCTGGTGCTGGGAGTCACATCATAAACTTAACTTCTGATCCCCTCTGCATTAGTGGTCATTAGGCACGGGGGCGGACTTGTAACCTGGGGGTGCAGGTTTGTTAGGGGAATAACCTGGAGACACTGGTCTTGTTGAGGGATTATGTAACCTGGAAACTCAGGTCTTGTTGGGGATTAGCCTAGAGACTGGAGCTAGGCTTGGGTTTTGTTGAGGGGGGCAACTTGGAAACTAATGCTAGGTATCAGCCTATTAGTTTACCTGAGTTCAAACTTAGGTCAGGTTCTCTAAAATGGAGTCTGAACTTAAAAGATTTGGCTTCTCAGAGGCAGGAGGACCCCTGGGGCTATCTGGCCAGCCAGGCTCGCTGAATCGGTGAGCCCCTGATCAATGAGAGACCCTGCCTCAAAAATCAAGATGGGATGAGTCTTGAGATACAACACCCAAAGTTGTCTTCTGGCCACTTCATGCACACACACACACACACACACACACACACACACACACACACACACACACACACACAGCAAGACGTTAGGACATGAGAGACACTAGGACAAAGGGAATCCCTGAAAGGAGAACTCTCAAAGGCTCTTCATGGGATCTGAGAGCAAGAGGTGGTCTGTGCTTATTCTATGAAGTAACTGAGTAGAAGGGGCTACATGGTTGATGGTCTAGGGACATAGATCTTTAGGAGCTACCCAGAATGCCCCAGGCTCAACATGCTAGGGAAACAGCACAATGAATTTAGTACCAACCGCAGTGCAGAAAGGACACCAACCACATCTTTGAAAATCTCCTGGGGGCTGGAGAGATGGCTCAGGGGTTAAGAGCACCAACTGCTCTTCCAGAGGTCATGAGTTCAAATCCCAGCAACCACGGGATGGTGGCTCACGACCATCTGTAATGAGATTCGATGCCCTCTTCTGGTGTGTCTGAAGACAGTGACAGTGCACTCGTATACAATATACAAATCTAAAAAAAAAAAAAAAAAAAAGAAAATCTCCCGAAATTTCCTGCGGTTTAGCATAGCAAAGAGTCAACATGAATGTCTACTGTGCTCAAGAGGAGGGCAGGTATGGAGAGAGAAAAAGGCTGGCAGAAATGAGCATTGATCTTTAGACACAGAAATGACATAACCTCATGCAGCTTACCAACTGAGGACCAGATGGGCAATAATGCAGCTGCCACACCCAGATGACGACTGAGGACAAAACGCCCACCTCAGCCTTATGTCAGTTCTTGAGGACTTGAACTCAGTGTCAGGGAAGTGAGGGGACCCTGAATTACTTCTCAGAAGACAGGTTGCACCAGAGTCATTTTAGCCACATGCCATGGACAAAAACTTTTGTTTTAACTGATTTGAAACTGATTGGCTCCCTGGGGCGTTGGGAGGAAGGAAGGCTTTATATTTGATTCAAACTGGGAGCTCTGGTATACTTTCCTTTTATCTTAGCCCTCGTTTTCTCAAATATGGAGGTGGCAATATCAGTTCTGGGATCCGTGTCCCACGTCCTCCAACCTCCACAGAGGAAGAGACTGTCATTGCCTGCACTTTATCCTAAAAGGAAACACCCCTCAGCCTAGCTGCCGGTCGGACGCCCTCTTCTGTTGTGTCTGAAGACAGGAAGAGTGTACTCACATACATACAGTAACTAAATATATCTTAAAAAAGATAATGATCAAGTTCAGTCTCACTGTCCAATCTGGATTCACAGCATCCTCCGATATCCCAGCTCAGCATTACTGTTCAGAACAGCTCTGCCATGCTGCTTGTATGTACAGGGACTTTGCCTAAGGGCTTATCGATCATTCTCACTATCATGTGTTCTCTGCCTTTCTCTTCTTTCTCTCTCTGACCTTCAGAATCCTCACCCCACTATCTACCCAGGGTTAGGTGTCAACTTAGGGGCTCAGAATAAAAACCCAGTTGGACAATGCTTACCTAATGTGTGAGGCTAGAGGCTCAACCCTAGGGTCCACAAAAAGAGAAATAAAATGAAGCTATAAAAATGTCACCTCTAGGGCTGGAGAGATGGCTCAGCGGTTAAGAGCGCTGGCTGCTCCTCTAGGGGTCCTGAGTTCAAATCCCAGCAACCAGATGGTGGCTCACAACCATCTGTAATGAGATCTGATGCCCTCTTCTGGTGTGTCTGAAGACAGCTACAGTGTACTTATAATAAATAAATAAATAAATAAATAAATAAATAAATAAATAAATAAATAAATCTTTTTTTTAAAAAAAGAAAAATAAAAAAATCTAGGTCAGGTGCAGGTTCCTACCCTCAGAGCTGCAGCTCGGCTGTCCTAAGCAGTTCGAGTTCACCTAGAACCAAGAGCCAGCTCTCGGGTAAGGCTGGAATTAGAGCTCGATGGTTTGTCTGTCATGAGCCAAGCTCTAGGTTCAGTTCCAAAAACAAAAGACAGAGACTTTGGATTGAGCACAGCCTCACTGCTTTAAGATCTCAACAGTATCCTTGCTCTGCCTGGCTTCAGACCTGCCTACACTAGCCACGTGACTCTCGGTTGAGCCCAGCGCATGCTCCCTGAGCTTTGACCCTCACATTCCTAAAATGGGAATTAGTAATACCTCTCTGGCAGAGTTGATGTTTCCAAAGTAACGCATGCATATCACTAGAAATTTCCAAAGAATGGAGACAGGCATAAAATGGAAAAGAGTCTGGGAATGTAGAGTGTTTACCTAGCACGCAGAAGGGCCTGGATTTGATTCTCAGCACTGCATAAACCAGGCGTGTTGGCCAAGGTCTGTAATCTCAGACCTTGGGAATGGAGACAGGAGGATCAGAAATTCAAAGTCATCCTTACCTACGTAATGAGCAGAGGATGGCCTTTCTTAAATGAAACAAAGAGAAAAAAGAACTCGGGCTGGAGAGATGGCTCAGCGTTTAAAAGCACTGACTGCTCTTCCAGAGGTCCTGAGTTCAGTTCCCCAGCAACCATATGGTGGTTCACAACCATCTGTAGCAGGACCCCATCCCCATGCCCTCTTCTACTGTGTGTCTGACGACAGCTGCAGTGTACTCATGTAAATAAAAATAAATAAATCTTTAAAAAAAGAGAGAGAGAATTCAAATGGGACATCGTGGCACACATCTTTAATCTCAGCTCTTGAGAGGAATAGGTGGATCTCTGAATTTGAGGCCAGCCTGGTCTGAAGAGAAAAACAAAAAGCAAAAGAAAAGGGAAAAAAGAGAAGGAGAAGGAGAAGGAGAAGAAGAGGAGGAGGAGGAGCATTTTCTTGTTCTCGAGGTATTGTTTTCAGAAACGCATCGATTTTGAGGATTGATCCTGGATGTGTCCCTGTTTGTTTGGCCTTGTTGGTTCATGGAACACCCATGTTTCATAACAGATGCTGTAGGAGGAGTAATAATCTTCCTACTTGTAAGCACTTTGCATTTTTGCTTTTTAAAAAAGTAAACATCACTAATAAATACCTATGGACTAATTTTGTTGGAAATCTTGAAATCACAAATTCATTTCAGACTTGGAAACAAAGGTAATCCCTTTGAGTCTTCTAAGGAGCTCAGGAGGTTCTAATGATGCTGTGTTTCTCTTCCCCCAAGAACATTTTGAAAAATGCTTTGTAAGAAAGAAGAGTGGTCTTATCTTCAGTGTGGCGTTCCTACGGGGAAGGTGATGCTAGAATGGAATGCTACTCTTCACGACTGAGGGTAGGCTTCAATTAACCTAGAGAGAAAAAACCTTTCCAGGAACAGCCCTGGACCCCACTGGTTCACCCTGTCCCTTCTCAGGACTTTGACCAGAGCAGCTGTGGTCTAGCCCCTCGGAGATCTCACCCAAGCAGTCAGTGTCGTGTTGTCATCCAGTCCTGTGTTGGTGTCCTCCCCCCACCCCCCACCCCCGCCCTCACCAGTGGTTCTGAAGGGATCACTGGCTGGTGCGATGGTGCGATCTGTTCGTTAGGATATGGTGCCCTCTGCTGACTTCTACCACATGAGGAGTGTGGGATGTAGACTAGGCTAGGACTCAGACACTATTCATTATCATATGGGGAAAGGGTCAGATGAAAATAGTGCTCAGCTCCCAGAACTTTGGCCTTCCTGGATTACACAATTGTTTGAAAAAAACGCCAAAGACCCACAAGTTGCCAGACGGGTCCTCCAGCCTTTCAGGAACGTCAGTCGCACGGGAGACTTGCCATACAGTCAGAGCCCAGGTTCGGTTGTCCTTTGAGGTGCTCAGGAACACTAGATCCTGTTGATCCCCCTGAGTGTCTCCCTTTTCCTGCATGAGTTTAACATCTGGGCATAGGTCATGTTTCCCTAGGTGCCATCAGCGTTGACTCTTCATGTATTTTGCTTTATCTGTGTTCTGTGTAAACTACTATGACAACATTTAATCCTTAAATCGTCTCATTTTAACTTAAAGTTCTAAGGCAATGGAGCCATGGACACCTCTGGTTCTTTAGGAATTATCCTCATCTAGTTCAGAAATATTTGATTATCATCCTAAATTCTTCACTTAAAAAAATGGGAAAAAATAAACAAAAAACCTGAAATTTGGGGGGTTAAAAAAATGGGCCTAGGGCTGGAGAGATGGCTCAGCGGTTAAGAGCACTGACTGTTCTTCCAGAGGTCCTGAGTTCAATTCCCAGCAGCCACATGGTGGCTCACAACCATCTGAAATGATAGCAACAATGTACTAATAAATTTTTTAAAAAAATGGGCCTAGAGAGATGTCTCAGCTGTTACGAGTGCTTGCTGCTCTTCCAGAGGGCCCAAGTTTGGTTCCTAGCATCCTGTAATCTTGGCAGTTGGGTAAGATAGAAGAAGGAGGGTCAAGAGTTTAAGGCTGGGGTTGGGGATTTAGCTCAGTGGTAGAGCGCTTGCCTAGGAAGCGCAAGGCCCTGGGTTCGGTCCCCAGCTCCGAAAAAAAGAACCAAAAAAAAAAAAAGAGTTTAAGGCTAACCTCAGCTTCATCGCAAATTTGAGGCCAGCCTGGATTATATGAGACCCTGTTTCAAAATAATAAAATAAAATAAAATAAAAATGATTTGGGGGAAGATACCTAGTATTTTTGCTATTGTTGAAACAGGGTTTCTCTACATAGCTCTGGCTGTCCTGGAACTCACTACATAGACCAGGTTAGCCTCAAACACACAAAGACCCATCTGCATCTGCCTCCCGGATGATGGGATGAAAGGCCTGCGTCACCATAGCTGGCCCTGATATCTTTTGGCATTGGTCTTTCTCTGTGTGTGCACTTGGGATGCTATCTAACCCTTACACAGCTCTGGGGACTTGGCTCTGAACATTAAAATCCTCACGGGAGGCACAGACTAGCTATCTCTCTGCCTGCATTTTCATAGCTGATAAGCAATTTTTCTGAAATTGACCATACCCTTGCTATCTGCAAATTCAACTAATAATATTTTGCTTGCCTTCTGAAATTTCAAGTAAAATGGCCCAGGGTGGTAGTTGAGCTGTAATTGTGGGGGGCAGGGTCTGAGTAATGAAGGTACTTGGTGTGCCTGGGAGGCAGGCAGTAGCCATGTGAATGCAGCAACAGCCTTGTGGCAAAGGCAGACGGGGTCAAGTGTGGGACGTGGCAGACAAGGAGCTCAGGAAGGGAGGGTCAGAAATCCTAGAGATAAACAACCAAGAAGAGGAACATTCCGCATCCTTGAACCTACTGAGTATCTTGTGGGTTCACGTTGGTCATGCGAAGGACATTAGTAATAATGTCTCCATTGGAATCTGGTTTGGATCGGGTGACTTGTCTACCCAGGTAGGGTAGACAGATGGGGCTGTGGCAGAGAGTTGGGGTAGAATTGCAAACTGGAATGGTCATCTCACTCCTAATGATGACCGTGGCTCTAATGTCCACTTCTGCCAAACGTGTGATCCATGTAAACACAGAGACATGTAAAAGCAGACTCCTCTTCAAGTATTAGCTACCAGGAGTGTGGTCAGCAGACATAGGTCTCCAATCATCAGCTCCCTTTGGTGGCAGAAAACATCGCTGGCTGGGGCCACTCGTATAGCCAATGACAAAGACAGCAAAGGTATGGTTGCTTCAACTTGACAAGGGTCACTGTGATGGTTTGTATATGCTCGGCCCAGGGAGTGGCAGGATTAGAAGGTGTGACCTTGTTGGAGTAGGTGTGTCACTGTGGGTGTGGGCTTAAGACCCTCACCCTAGCGGCCTGGAAGTCAGTCTTCCACTAGCAGACTTCAGATGAAGATGTAGAACTCTCAGCTCCTTCTGTACCATGTCTGCCTGGATGCTGCCATGCTGCTGCCTAGATGATAATGGACTGAACTTCTGAACCTGTAAGCCAGCCCCAATTAAATGTTGTCCTTATAAGACTTGCATTGGGGGCTGGAGCGGTGGCTCAGTGGTTAAGAGCACTGACTACTCTTCCAGAGGTCCTGAGTTCAATTCCTGGTAACCACATGGTGGCTAACAACCATCTGTAATGAGATCTGGTGCCCTCTTCTGTTGTGTCCTAAGACAACAACAGTGTACTCATATATATAAAATAAATAAATCTTTTTTTTTTAAAGACTTGCATTGGTCATGGTGTCTGTTCACAACCGTAAATCCCTAAGATAGTCACCTAATACAAACTCCCTCAGGACTCCTGGGTTGGGGACTGGTTGAAGCTTTGTGTGCCCAAACCCTATTCCTTCCTATCTTTTACAGATGTTGCTTTATGCAAACCTCTCATACTACAAAGTCATCTTGACATTTATATCTAGAGAACCCACCCTGTTACTGATCTGTTTTACATGCCTAAGATGCAAAGATCTGTGGGATCATTTTCTTTCCACTCAGTGATTCTGATATAAATCCAAATGGTGACTTACCTAGCTCAGTGGGAACTGCCCTCTGACCATTTGAGGCTTATTTGGAATGGAGGCGCTGAGAGAGGAAGCAGAAGGTTGGTCCTTGGTGTTCAGTGACAGTCTTCCCGCATGGCTGGGCTTTGTATAGTCAGAACGAATAACTGCAGGCCTTGGGCTGAAGGTTGGGGAAGAATGGCAAGGAGGAAGGTGGCAGGCCCTATGATGTCATGTTCACCTTGTGGCTCTGCGGACATCGATGAATCACATGCTCTGGGCCAGGCCTATGCTAAGGGAGAGGGACACTTGGAGAAACTCTGCAAATCTCTGACCATAACTGTCCCCGAAGGAAACTTAGCCTTCTGAGCTTGCAATGCATTCCTAATCAATTTCCATTAAATAGCTGCTGTCTTGATAATAAAAATTAGCAAGGTTGGGGATGTGGCTCAGTTGGTAGAGTCCTTGCCTAGCGTGCAGAAGACCCTGGGTTCAATCCCAGCATTGCATAAGCCTGTAGTGGTAATGCACAGCTGTAACCCCAGCATGGAGGAGATAAAGGCAGGGTGGCCTGGAAGGCTCAAGACCACCCTTGGCTTACTCATCACTTGACATTTTATAGTGAATATTCTTGGTTCTGATACAATAAGAGTACGTCACATTTTTTATTCTTTTTTTTTTTTTTTGGGGGGGGGGTTCTTTTTTTCGGAGCTGGGGACCGAACCCGGGGCCTTCCTAGGCAAGCGCTCTACCGCTGAGCTAAATCCCCATCCCCACATTTTAACACCTGTATAATATTCTCTCTCTCTCTCTCTCTCTCTCTCTCTCTCTCTCTCTCTCTCTCTCTCTCTCTCACACACACACACACACACACACACACACACACACACTTTCTGATACAGAGTTTCTCTGCAAAGACCCCTGGAACTTGCTCTATAGACTGATGCCCATGTAATATTCTATCAGGTGATCAAGTATGTCCGTGATTGTGTATAAACATGGCTACTTCCAGCTATTTAGAAATCCAAAATGTACTCATAGTTACAGTTTCACCTGTTTACAGTTTTTCCCCCTTTTGAATGACTTCTTTCTAGTATCATTTCGGAAGTCCTATGAGGTCCCCATCAGTGGCATCATCTCCAGAAATCACAGATTTACGGCTTTACCCCCAATACCTCACAGGGCTCTCTCCACATCTTTCCCAGGCTTTGTTTTGCAGTCCATAAGCTATATTGCTATCTTTACAAATTGGAGTTCATTCTAGGTTCACATTTTCCCATCTTGCAGACAAGTTTTCAGTCATTAAAGGACAGTGTGCTATTTGCCAGGAGATGGCGCCGTGGCGCTGTTCTTAGGACTTCAAGAGCCGACTTGTAGGTGTCTATGTGCTCAGAGAGGGCCCTGCCTAGGAATCTGTTGGGCTCTCCAGTTTCTTTTCTAAGCTCAGAAGACCTGGTTGGTTGAAGATATACCACTCTCTACCTCATCGCCTTGGGTTACCCTTCCTCAAGCCAGAGACTCAACTCATATCCTTTAACACATTCAGAAACAAGAAACATACAAGAGAAACCCAGTCTAGATGCTGATGCTGTATTTTCTACAAAGCAGAACTGAAGTCCTGTGAGTTCCTGAGAAATGAAGATGTTGTTACAGGCATCTGAGATCTTGAGGGAAGTTGGGAGTTCAACGGGGCTGGCTAAGAAGTGAGGTACACAGAGTATAAAGGAGGAGTCCGTGGGTCAGGGCTTAAGATCTGACCAAGAGCTACGTGTAGGCCAGGACTTTTCCAAGAGACAAAATGCGATGAGGTTGGAAGACAAGCAAGAGCCAAACTGGAATGGGGCAGGGGAATGAGGTGGGGGAATGGGGCAGGGAATGGGGCAGGGAATGGGGCAGGGCAATGGGGTGGGGGGTGGGGCAGGGCAATGGGGTGGGGAGTGGGGCAGGGGAATGGGGCAGGGAATGGGGTGGGGAAATGGGGCAGGGGAACACCGAGTTAAGCAGGGTGTGTATTTGGCAAGCCAAGCAGTGCCAATGAACGCTTCATGGCAAGAAAGTTCTGGGACAGTGTTTGGGCATCAGCACGGTTGGCCTGGGGCTTAGCTCTCTCGGTGTTTTCCTTCCTGCTTTCTTTTTTTTTTTTTTTCCGGAGTTGGGGACCGAACCCAGGGCCTTGCGCTTCCTAGGCAGGCGCTCTACCACTGAGCTAAATCCCCAGCCTCCTTCCTGCTTTCTAGAACACATTCCTATTATTGACCTCGAGGAGGTCTGTCTGTTTTCTGCCTCCTGAGGCAGACCTTATCTTGGCTTCCGTGAAGCTGTCATGCTCTTTGTCTCCTGTCTGCAGCCCTCCCCTGTCTCCTCTGCATCCTCGTTCCTCATTTAGCCGTTACTGATTGTCCTTCCTCAGGGCTACTCTCAGCTCCGTACTGTCCTCCGGGAAACCCAGGGTAATTGTACCCTACGCCACAATGACTCAGCCCATATATCTAACTAATTGTACCCTACACACCTCTGCTCCAGACCTGCAGATCTAACTTCTTGCCTGACAGATCCTCATGCATGTTTTCCAAGCACCTTGAATTCACATCCCAAACTCCCCCAAACAACCTTGCCCAGAGTTGAGTGCCCTTGAATGTTCCTTTCAGGATAAACGACACTAGCATCCCATTCTGTTAGGCATTAAAGGCAACCTTGAGGCCTCCTCCTGCTCTCTCACTGAGTCTCCTGTCACTCCTAGTCATTCTAGGTCCTTGACACCGGCCCCCTTCTCCTCCCCTTCCTCCCCACATCCAGGTGAAAGCTACATTGTTTGACAATCAGCCACCGAGCCTTGTAGCTGGCCTTCTTGCCCCTGCTTGGGCTCCCGTCTTATTCTGTCTCCACAGTGAGGGTTGTGACACATCTTTTCCAAGCCTGGGGCTGACCACGCCCTATTGCTTGAGTGAAATCTCCACGGTGGTCTCCCTGGTTGACCCCCTCTCTTTTACTCCTGTAACCCCACTGCTGGGAACATTGTTTTGTGAGGCCAACCAGTGCAGAATGGATGTTGAAGGAGAGGAAGGTCACCTCTGGGCTTCTAGGAAAACCAGAAGACATATGCTCCTGAACCTTGTAACTTCATTACATGTTTCTCTACAGCAACAGTTCCCCACCTGTGGGGTGAGACACTTTTGGGGGTTGAATGATCCGTTCACAGGGATTATCTGAGACCACCAGAAAACTCAGATATTTAGGTTCTAATTCACAACAGCATCAAAATTAGTTCTGTAGTAGCAACAAAAAATAATTTTATGGTTGGGGGAGGGTCACCACAACATGAAGAACTGGACTGTATTAAAGGGCCACAGCATTAGGACAGTAGAGAACCACAGCTCTATAGAATATAGACAGATCTCCTTAAAGGTCAGCTCTGTTTTCTGTTGAGCAGTCCCGTGAGGCTTTTATATACTTGGTCCAAGGACCATATAGAACTTAAAGGACTGGACGTATTGAGGATTGAGGGATATTTCTAGGCTAGGGATGTGGTGTAGTCTGAGGCCCTGACTTCAAACCTCTGCACTGCAAAGAAAGTAAAAGAGTGAACTTCTACCTTGGTGGCTTTCCTATGTATAGAAATAAATCTGGATGTGTGTTAACACTTGCTCATGGCGTAATCATGCTCCGTGTGTGTGTGTGTGTGTGTGTGTGTGTGTGTGTGTGTGTGTGTGTGTATGTGTGTGTATGTGTGCATGCGCATGCATGTGCACACACACATACCTTTACCCAGTGAAATGAAGAACACAGAAAAGAGGATAAAATAAATGTACCATTACTTGCACACCAATGAAATGAGTTTCCATGAAAAGACGGTCTTTTGCTAGATCCACAGACTCCTAAAGACCCAACTCCCTCCTTCTCTCAACCCCAGAGCAACTACCCTATACTTTTAGGGTGGTGAGTAGCTACTTAGGATCTGCTCTTGACTCACCCAGCTTACAAGGTCTGCCTCCACAAGGGCATGAAAGTTCTCCGTATCCACTAAACACCATCCTTTGGATCTCATTCCCATGAGCTAGAAATATGCAGTAGATGCTAAGTTCCTGGACAGCCCTGCCAGGGGGTAACATGAGATGACCCCTCCTATACACTGTAAAGCCTGTATGTTTTGCATGTTGTGTTTTGCAGGTGATTTTTTTTAACCCTTCACGACTATAAAATACCCACCCATGTGTGCTGTATCCACTCATTTCAGTACAGTATACATGACATGAAATAGTCAATGCTTTATTACAAATCACATGGGTAATATAAGGGTTCTGAGCACGTTCATGGGGACGGGGCAGCCAAAGCTACTGTGCTCAGTGGGTTAGATATATGGAATACATTTTCCAAGCAGCATACATTCAGCTGACGGAGGGTTCAACTGTAGCTTATTTGTAACTTGCCTGTCATCTAAACACACTCCTAAACCCTGTGGCACAATTGTGCATCTTGTGTTCCTTGGTGTTAGGTCTCTGGCACCATGGAGGCCCTCCTCAGTCTCCCTTCTTCTCTTTGGCAATAGGTCTGACCTATAGCAATTCAGTACTTTCTTTAAAAAAAAAAATCAATTATTTTTATTTCATGTGCACTGGTGTTTCGCCTGCATGCATGTTTGTGTAAGCGTGTCAGATCTTGGAGTTTCAGACAGTTGTGAGCCGCCATATTAGTGGTGGAAATGGAATCTCCATCCTCTGGAAGAGCAGTAAGTGCTCCTGACCGCTGAGCCACCTCTCCGGCTTCTACTTTGTTTGGTTTTGGTTTTTTCCAGACATGGTTTCTCTTTATAACTACCCTGTGCCTCCGGGACTCCATTTTTAGACCAGGCTGGCCTCCAACTCACAGAGATCCGCCTGCCTCTGCCTCCTGAGTACTGGGGTTAAAAGCATGCACCATCGTGCCCCGAACACTTCCCTACTTTTAAAACAATAATTTAAAAAAAGAAAGAAAATCACTTCCATAACGAGAAAGCTTTTCTTGATCTGATCACCGCAAATCGGAGTCTACCTCCCAACTTCGTGACCTCCCTCCCTCCCACCCCACCCCCTACCCCATCCCCATTCCGTGCTCTTAGCAAGACTTTTACAAAGGCTCAATAGCTGCTCCCTGCTTAAAATGCCCTTCCTCCCTGGTGTCTCCAGGTCACCCTCTTAGGTATTAGTTGGAGCATTTCTCTTTAGAGAGAGGTCTACATTCTTTGCGTGGCTCATCTCTAGAACCTTCCTAGGTCCCCAGGTACCAACAAAGCTGAAGTTTCCTTTTTTTAAAATGCTGTAATTAGGGTTGGGGATTTAGCTCAGTGGTAGAGCGCTTGCCTAGCAAGCGCAAGGCCCTGGGTTCAGTCCTCAGCTCCGAAAAAAAGAAAAAAGAGAAAAAAAATGCTGTAATTAGCCAGATTCATGAAGATAGGTGAGACCATTTTCTCCCCACTATCTATTTGGATGCCCAGCACATAGTGGGTGCTGCCTGCTGCCAGGGTGAGAAAGCCAGAACAACCCAGTCCCAGTGATATAACCAGGACAGAGGCTGACAAAAGACCTGGTTTCTTGAGCTCTGATTAGGCTACTACCCACCCTACCCCTGCCAACCCCCCAGTCAGAAACAGGAGTTGGAGTGTGGGAAGATGCTGAGAGATAATGTTCTTTCCTGGAGCAGTTGAGGCCCTGAGTTCAAGCATCAAATCTATTATCATAAAAACAAGGACAAAACAACAAGAAAAAAACAAATCAAAACAAAAGGGGAAAACTATGCAGGAGACAGCCCGGAACAAGATGACTGTAGGGGTTCAGGGGGTTAGCCCTTCCTGTTGGTCAGCTGAAGTTGAACTAAGAGGAAACCTACGCTCCCTGGCACCCTCCCAATCCAGCCTTGGTGGGAAACAGCCCCTTGGTTGGTCCTCAGCCCCCCCCAACCCCGTCCCCTATTTCAAAATTCTTCCAGGCAGGTTTTTTTCTCTCCTTGGTGCTATTGGAGGTTTGAGGGGATCAAGATGGGCCAGAGTGAGGCAGGTGAGCTCTGTGGTGAGACACAATGACTCAGGGGGAATCTCTGTGGAACTGGGCCCCGTGAGGCAGGGGTGACAAGGTGGATACACTCTTGGGATATTAGGCAGGCCGTGTAAGCTGAATAAAGCTGTCTGGGATACCTAGAGGGAGAGGAAATCAGGTCTCCCTTCTCTTTCTTTTTTCCTTCCCTCCATCTCTCTAGAGGGTTGGCCTTTGCTCTCTCTGTTCTCCTAGGTCTGAGAGACCCAGAGCTTGTAGAATTTCTCAGGGTCTATGACCATCCTGAAAAGGACAGTTATATCCCGTTGCTAGAGATGCAGGGAAGGAGGGAGGGGAAGAGGAGAGGATGGAGGTTACTGGGAGGGGAAGGTTCACAGGCCTAAATTCCTGGGCTCCTGCAGCTTCAGCCATCCTGAGGAAAGGAGGGGAGGGGGACACAACAGAGTGATTTAGAGACCAAACTCTGTACATGGGGGAGACATGAAGACACAAGAAGGCAAGAAGAGAGAGAGAGAGAGAGAGAGAGAGAGAGACCAGTGGAGACAGAGCGCTCTGCTTTGCCTGCAGCGGTTCTGATGTTATCTGTCTCAGCTGCCTCTCCCCTCCACAGTCCCCACCTCTGCCCCTCCTTCCTCTTCCACCCCACAGCCAGACACCCAAGTCTCCCCTGCAGTGTCTTTGTACCAGAGCCTAGCAGTGGAATTTACAGGTTCACAGGGCTAGGGTGGAGTGATGGAGGCTCACAATGCCCACTGCAGCCTCTCAACTCACACTGCTCATTCCATACCACTACCTTTTCTGTTCTCTATATGGATGTATATGCGGAAGCCGTGTGTGTGTGTGTGTGTGTGTGTGTGTGTGTGTGGGTGTGTGTGTGTGTGTACATGGGTGTGGTCGTCATGGCGGTTGGCATGAATTTCAGTCCCAGCAAGACCACCATCTCTCTCCATCTGTGCCTGCTCATGAAAATGAACTAGCATTGTGGAGGGGGGGAGTCAAGGGTGTGATTTCTGTGGGGTTGTCCATTTGTATGTGCCCATCTGATGGTATGTCTGAGTGTGCATGTGTGCATGTGTGCATGTGTGCATACATATCTGTAGCTGTTGGTGTGTCTCGGTCCTTCAGCTCTGCTCTCTGAAACAAAAATCTACTAAGGTAACAGTAGTGACTTGAAACTTCCAGAACCTCCAAATTTGGGTCTCTGACGGTTTGAGGGGACAAAAGACCAAAGTCTTCAATCTGCCTCTGTTCAGATAACAGCCAAAGGACGATGACAATGGGGAGCATCTGTGGGAGCACCTATAGGGAGCATCTGTGGGCAGAGAGGCAGGCAGGGCACTCCCAGAGCCCTGGTTTCCCCAGGTGACAAATGCCAATCCCTTGGTACCAAAGTTCTGGAATAGGGGCTCCTGGTCTCCCCTGTTCTGAAGCTTTTGCAAGCAGTATTTGTCAAGTGATTCTGGAGTGGGACTCTGGAGGCGTGAGTGGGTTGGGGGGACGGGGAAGAATGGATGAAGGTTAGGAGAGTCCAGGGATGGCTAAAGATTCTGCAAGATCTGGCTGGAGCACATTGCAGGAGGGGTGGGACCAACTCTGTGTGTTTAGAGGAAAGGTGGGGGGTGGGGGCAGAAAGGCTGCCTGCGGGGGAGCAGGCTTCTTGGCAAAAGCCCCAGTTTCCTGAGCTGATCCCTGCTCCCTGCCACTGCTCCCAATTCTGTTGTTTCAATAACATCATTTTTATCCACCCCACAGAGAGACAGTGTGGGGGGGCGAGGGGGCAGGGATAGGACATGGGGGGTGGGGGGGAGGTGGGAGTACCAAGAAAGCCTGGGGTCTGGAATAAGCAAAGAGTAGATTTGGGGCGCTCCCTTCTCAGGGCTATCCCAGAGCCCAGGTCCCCTGATGACAAAGACAAATACATTAAAATTCTTGCCTCAGAGAAGAATGCAGGACAGGAGAGCATTTCATAATCTGCAATAACAGTAGCAGGCTGGGTAAGGGGCTTGGAACTGAGGCACTGGATTGGCCCACCTGCAGCCTCCAGGGACACTGAAAACCCCGAGCCTCGGTGTTCACTCAGCCTGGTACATCTTTGAATGAGCTATGTCCACGGGTGTGGTGGTGTCCACAGTGCTTGGCACTAATACAAAAGGCTGTGTACAAAATTGCTATGTGCTGGAGCAGAGCAGAGCAGAGCACTAGAATGGGAGGAAGGTAGGTTGGTCCAATATCTGGCAGGGCACCTTCTCCTTCCCTTCCCCAGAGTGCAAATCTCCTTATCCAGGACAAGGACTACACCTTTGACACCCAGAGACCACATTGGGGCTCCCAGAAAACCCAAGGCCTTATTTTTGTGTCTAGGCTACGGTGTCTCCACTTCTTCTCTCTGCCATTCATCGTCTTTCCCCAGATCTGCTTCCCTCCTGCTGTAGGCATCCGTGGTCTTCTCATGCCTTCTTTCTGCCCCCAGTCTCATCGTTACCCATTTGCCCCACTCTCTGGACGACTCGGGACAGTTCCATCTCTTCGCTCACCAGTGGTGTTTGTCTATCTTGGCAGTGTTCTCGGTTTCCACTTCTAAATTCCTCCCCACCCCAAACGACAAGGAACTTTCCCCTCTGGTGTGAAATTTCTGCCACGTGGGCTTAAGGTCCCCTGTTTAAGGTTGATGGGCCCTCTAGATAGCGGTGGCGGGGAAATTGGCTCCTGCTTCGGAATGTCCGCACCACCTGTCCCTCAGCACTCCTGGGGCACGTCGGGGGGCCTCTGCCCCAGGCCAGAGCAGCAGAGGCTGCCGCCCGCTGCCAGCCGCTTGGCTTGATGAATGGAGCTGTCCCTCCTCCCCACGAGGCCTTTGATCTCCCCCCCCGTGGGGAGGGGGTCAGGGGCATCAAAGACATTTTTGTGGCATTAGAGAATCAGATAAACGCCATCTCACCTGCAGCTGGCTCTCCCACCCCTTCTGCCCTGGCCAAGTTGGGGGAGGAACTTGAGGCTCCAGGGACCCGTGGACAAGTGAGACCCGGCCACAGCCAGCACTGACCCCTCTTCTCTTGCAAGTCAGCAACCTCCGCCCTCCGCCACGTTTATGAGTAGCGAATGCTGGAGCGCAGGCCCTGGAGAGGTTCCACTTGCTGTCTTATCTCCCCCACACTGTCCGCCCCCAATACCGGCTGGCCGCTGCCGCAAGGCTAGGGAGCAAGAACCCAGGCCTCGGGCTCATTCCCTTGCTGGGACAGAGGCTGAAGAAGGGGCAAAAGACGCGGGAGTAGGCTATCCGCAAGAAAGTAACGCCTCCAAAGTTCGTTGGGCCCGCGGTCCAGTTGGACAGTCTTCAACCGAGCATCCTGCGCCCCCGGCCGACTTCCTCCCCATCTGTATATCCCTGCGTACTGTTCCCCCACTAAACTCCCTCATTCCTGGGAAGTTTTCTCTCTTTACAGTCAACAAACCTGTCAAACGTCTCCCTGCTAGTCCCCCTTCCCCAGTTCCTCTTCCTCCCTCCCCTTCTTACCCTTCTCTACTATTCGCCCCGCCCCTCCTTGCCCCAGGTCTTAGGATGGCAGGGGACAACCCTACCGAGGCAAGGAGAGGGGCCGGCAGGCGGGACCCGCACCCAGGAGCGCGCGCGGGCCCCGCCCCAGCACCCTGCTCCCGCCCTTCGCAGCGCTCTGCGCCCGCCGCCCCGGGGCGCACGGCTCCCTCCCAAGAGTCCCGCCGCCTGACTGTCGCAACTGCCACCCCCGTGGCCCCCCTACCCCCCTCCCCCGCCCACGCTCCGGCCCCGCTCCCCTCCCACCCCCGCCCCCGGCTCTGATTTCTTCTCTCCAGCGAGCTCCGCAGGAGACACAGGCGCTGGCTGCTGGGTCCGCTCTCCGCCTCCGCCGCGCCCTCCTCGCCCGGGATGGGCCCCCCCGCCGCCACCGCCGCCGGAGCTCTAGTCTCCCGGCCGCCGCCTCGGTCGCCGCGTTTGCCTTGAAGCCCGGTGCCCGCGCGCCCCGGCTCACCCCGCAGCCTTACTCGCCCGCGCCAGACTGCGGGAGAGCTCTCAGGATGCTGCCGCCGGTGCCCTCCTGCCTCGGACTGCTGCTGCTGCTGCTCTTGTGCCCTGCGCACGTCGGTGGACTGTGGTGGTGAGTGCTGAGTGGGACTGTCTCCCGCGCAGCTCCAAACACCAGAGGGTGGGGACCCAGAGCCAGTCTTGGGACTTGGCACAGCGACACTGCAGCCTTCAGGCTCTACCCGCTCCAGGATCCCAGCTACCGAGCGGTTGCACCGGGACCCTCGCAGAAAGTTCCTTTCGGGTCTCTGCCAGAGCACTTCTGAAGTGCCACTTTGACGTTCTATACCCCTGGATACTCTATTGTGTTTTCTTCCCGTGTAGTCTTCCTTCCCCCCAAAGAAATGTGTCCAATTCGCATCACCAAGGAATTGGCAGAGAGGTAGGGAACTGTTGGACATCATGGAATCCATAGTGAGAGGTTGGGTGAGGGCGGGAGAAAGAGCAAGAAGGGCCCTGGAACTAGAAATGAGGAAGAGACAGGAACAAGGTGGAAAGCCACAAGACAGAGTCAAGCAGCTGCCTCTTGCCCGCCCCTCGTTGCCTACCACCTCACCATTGCTGGTTCCTTCAGCATAGGCAGTAGTACAGGGAAAGGGAATGTGAATGGGGAAACTGAGTCAGGACTTTCTTCACTGCTTTCCCCCTAGCAAGTAAGAAAGTCAGGGAAGAGATGCTGGAGGCTCGCCCTTCTAGACGTGGGAAGTAAGGCTTTTTATTTATTATTATTATTATTATTATTTTAATGTGTAGTAGAGGAGGTGAAGGAACCCTGAGAGCGACCCGGTGAAGTCAGTAGGAGCCTGGCCAGCCGAGGGATGGGGTAATTTCTCAAACCCGAACTCTGGGATTGGATACACCCAGAACTGATACCTAGACTTAGAGGGTTCCCAAAGCTTTGAGCCTTGAGAGGTAGAGACAGGGGAGGGGAAGCGGGGGATGGGGGTGGGGGCGCCGGGACAACTCAGATCCAAATCCTCAAGACTTTTTTCCTCTTAGTTTTTTAGAGCCACAAACACCCGCCCGGAATAGTTCAGTGTTCAGAGAGGAGGGATTTGGGCACGACTGCTGATAGATTAGCCAACCCTAAGAAAGCAAGGTCTTTTAGATTTGCATATCGCCCCGCCATTGGCTGAATCCCTACCCTCTCAGCCCTCTCACCCGCCTTCGCGGCTTTGGACCCAGGGGTGGGGCCGGCCCATCCCTCTCTTCAACGAAGATTGAGTAGTATGCCCACACAGGAAGCTGCTGGCCGCTATCCTTCCGCGATGCGGGAAAGACATCCTCGTGGGTGTCAGTGAGAGGGCTAATACAAGACGGAGGTTCGGCTTAAGAAACATGTGCTTCTAGTTCTTGGTTTAGCTGCAGTGCAGCACTTAGCAGTTTTGACAGACGTATCTAATCCCAGCTTTAAGTCTGTGGTCTTGGGTGAATCATTTTCCCACCTTGCCCTACAAACTCTCAGTTTTTAAAGAACAATTTCCCTATCTGGCGGGCTTGCCTGGATGACTGTGTGAGAAGATCTATAAAATGACCTGACATTAGGAGCCTTCTTCCCAATCCAGCTTCTCATCGCCTAGGTCTCCTCGGGATGAGAAGTGGGGTTACTTTAAACACAAAAAAAAAAGTCCAAAAAAAAAAAAAAAAAAAAAGTAATGCTTGGCCAAGAGCTAGCGCTCTCTCTCTCTCTCTCTCTCTCTCTCTCTCTCTCTCTCTCCTTGCTTACACACCTTTCTTAATTTTGCCCTTTTTCAATATGTAGGACAGTGCCTCCCTTCCCCCATTGGTCTAAATTGTTCTTTCTTACAATTAAAATGCCGCTTCCTCCATGAAGCTTTTTTTCTGACTTCCCACTACTGTCCTTGTGCTCCCATTATGCTCTGAGCATTGGGCAACTCTGCAGTTACTTCATTTTACTGACTCTCGTCTTCTCTGCAATGTTTTTGCCCTGTTCCTGGAAGGCAAAGTCTTTGTCTGGAGAGTCTTAGGAGCCCAAGACAGTATAGGTGCTGGACACAGGTTTGTGGAGTGTTGCTTTCTGGGTTTGTTATCTGTGAGGATCCCTTTGTTCAGGAAGGACTGCTGAGTGGGAGCCAAGCCAACGGGAGAGGGGGCCTGGGCCCTCTGGAGACTGACCCTGAGGCTTCGAATCAGGGAGTGGGGGAGGAGGTGAGGAGGGCAGGTGTGGGAGAACACAGGGGCCTTCATGGCCACAGCTGCAGTGAAGAGTGAGAGGCCAGGGTGATAAGGTGGCCAGGGAATGCTTCTCTCAGATGTGTCTCAGAGAGAACCTGCTTCTCCCACCTGCCCCAGCCTCTCTCTGTCTATTTCTGACACTTAATTCCTTTGGTCTGAGCCCAGGCTGACTTTCACATGGTCTTTGCCTCTACTTCTGTCCTAACATAGGCCCCTCAGTGGGCTAGTGGGTAGATCTTGTTGGATGGTTAGCTTGGGGTTCTAGCCTACTGCCTCCCCATTAGAGCTGGGCTCTTCAGGACTTTGCTGCTTGGCTGCTTTGCTGCTGCCCTATTCCCCTTCCTTCTCAGAGGAGGATGGCCAGGCTAGAAACTCCATGGGTGGCCAGAAAAGTGGTGTGGTCTATGGCAGTCATTTCCACAATCTAGTCATGGTCAGGATAGAGGTTAAGAGGACCCAGGGTCTCTGAGTGTCTTGACTGTCCAGGTCACTAAAAGAGGGTCCAGGAGGAGAGTGACCCAGGCCTTGGATTCTCTCAGGCTGCTGGTTCCAAAGAAGTTTTTCTTTCACCTTTCTTCTCTGCCCCACCTCCTCCCAGTGCGATGCGAGATTTCTATTTTTAATTTTTCTTGTTTAGTTTTGAGACAGGGTCTTGCTATGTAGCAAATGCGTGCCTTCTAAACCCTGCCGCCAGCCTCTGTGTATCTCTCCGATGTAACTATATCTTTGTGAATCCCAGAATCCCAGATTCCAGGACACTGGCCAGGCCCTCTTGAGGTCATCTTGTTCAGTCCCTGCCTCCAGGCTGTCCAACCTATGTTCTGTCCTCTCTGTAGGAACCCTGTCCAGAGCATGAGGCAGGGAAGACTCTGCCTCCCAGGTCGCCAGATCCCCCCTCCCCGCTCTGCTCCCTGCTTCCCTCTCCACAACGTTTGATCCATCTTTATTTATACCTCCAATCAGTGGATGTAGAAAATAGCACACTCTCCTGGAGAAGCCAAATGGATCTTCTCCCTTCTTCTCTCTTCCTCTTTCCTCTCGCTGTTTTAGATTTTCTGTGAAAGAAACTTATCCGCAGCGCCCCCTCCCCGCCTTCTACCCCTCCCCACCAGGAAGAAGCCGCCCAATCTGCCCCTAGCCATCTCACTTTGTTTCCCTCCTTATGGAAAAGAAGCCAGAGCTAAAGGTTAAGGACAGCCTAACTGCTGGCCCCTACAGGGGGACAGGGAAAGGACCAGACCTCTTCCTGGCACTCAGGTTTTCTAGTGACCCTCTGTCATACCTTTGCTAATCCATGCTGGTCATTAGGCCATCCTGTCTTGATCTGCTGCCCCTGACCCTTCCTAGTCAATGCTGATGCTGGCTCTGATCAAGCTCCAGAGTAGGGATGGCTGGGGGGTGGGGTAGCTATCCAATCCCTTCCCAGGCCTCAGCCTTGGCAGCTTCCCCTTCAGAGAGACAATGAGGCTGTGAGCAGAAAAGGGCAGGGGCAAAAGGAGGCTGGCTTGATCCCGGCCAGAGCATGCCCTGGGCCCACCAGAGTCCTGGCACTGTGACATTTCCTGGGGGTGAGGCTGCCTCCTGCCCCATTCTCATCTGAAGCCAGGAGTTGGTGGCTGGAGGTCAGAGGGAGGCCCCATCACCAGGGCCCTGCAAGGGGGATTCCAGAATGTGTACTTTGATGGGGAAGTACAGCTGTGGAGGGAATGGGCCAGGCAGCAGCCAGCCCTGGCCAGCCAGCAGGAGGCCTCGGGGGAACCAGATGCCCGCTCTCTGCAGGCTGGTGAGAGCGCCCCCTAGCCTAGTCTTTCCTGGTCAGCTGGGAGCTTGTGAAGAGAACCGTGGCCAGGAGGAGGCATCTGTGGCTGGTTCTACCAGCTCCGAGCCCTCTGTTTAATCTAGAGTTTGATCTAGAAAGGACTGAGACATAACCTAATTTGTTATGGTCACTGGTGAGTGTAGAAGGTCCAGGGACAGGAGGGGACTTGCTCAGTGCTAAGTCTGCATGTTTGGGAGACAGGGGGGCTGTGAGTCCTGCTTCCTTTTTAGTGTGCAGTGAGAGTGGGAACCCGGATGAGGACCAGGGCCTGCACAGGTCCCATTGCTCTCCGATCCCCCACCGCCCAGATGGGTGCTCTCCATTCTACATGCAAGAGCGGAATGTATGACAGATACCCACCAGGAGCCCAGTGGACAGCATTGTCCCAGCTTTGGCCAGTGGGAAGCCCTTTTGCTCAGTGAAGTCTGTCTGGGAAGAGAAAGTCCTGCCTCTTGAAAAAAGCGATGGAGACAGAAGTGAGAGGGAGGACATAGGGAGACAAATTTCTTCTGAGTGGGGAAGGGGAATGGGGGCCCACAGGTGGGCAGTGGTGAGGCAGGGGTTAATGGAGCTGGGGCATCACTGGCTTTGATGTGGTGGTTGGGATGGGGGTAGGGACTGGGGGAGGGGAGCAGTAATTACCGAGTTAGGAGTTAGACAGAGCAGGACAGGACAGGCGGGCGGGCACAGGCCCGGCAGCCTCAGCAGCCGTCAGGCAACATTTTTCTGCCCCCTTTCCACCATCCACCTCCTCCACCCCCACACACCCCCACCCACAGCCCCAGGGCTCAGAGCTCCCTCTGCTGGCTCCTAGGAGGTGGGGTCAATTGAAGTATCTTGGGGGATAAGGAGTTGGGGCAGGGACAGAGAGGCAGCTGTGCTTGTTGTGAGACTTTCCAAGGAGGTGAAGAAGCACTCACGTGGTGTGTGGTCCCTTGGATGAGGTGAGCCACCTGGATGAGGTGAGGGTCCTAGAGGGTACTCTGTCCCTGAGTAGGCTGAATTGAGAAGGAAACCTAGATCCAGACTGGACAGGAAAGACAGTGTTGGAGAAAGAACATTCTTGGGACCCCACACACACCACCTTCATCCTTACTATTGATGAGCAGGCCTGAGACTACAAGCGCGCGAAGATCTTCCTGTGCCAGCCATTATACGTGGAGGGAGGGTATTATGATTTCCATCTTCCTGTTGAAGAACTGGAGTTTAACTTTTATCATCCGTCTAACAAATATTAAGTGTGTTTCAGGGGCTCACTCCATATCACACAAACAAATGGCAGACCCCAGATCCATCCCAAGCCTGCATCCCTAAAACCCTGAGTGTGCTCCACCGATGACATGGTGCCCGTTTGTGAGACTCCTGTCTATAACGAGACTTCTACCTCATTGAGGAGACAAGACAAGCAATCGTGGGGGCAGGACACACTCAAATGGGTGACAGCTGAAGGATGCTGCTGGGGCATCCTACTGAGGACAAGTGAAGGGAAGCTGACCTAGCATGTCTCGATGGCTTACAGTTGCAGAGGAAACGGTCTTGAGTCTAGAAATGTAGAGACGCAGCCTGGGCTGGGGTCAAAGCCCTGATAACAGGGATGAGCTGTGCGGAACACACTGTGAGAGGCCACGTGGGGTCTTCCCATGACTTAGGCAGCCATTTCCTTCCAGTCCTGCTTTGGGCATTATAATTTGATTTTAACAGTACTGGAGATTGAGCCTACAGCCTCAAGCCTGCCAGGCAAGGATTCTGTGACTGAACTTCTTATTTCGAGATAGGGTCTTACTAAGTTTCCCAGACAGTCTTTGAGCTTGCAATCCTCCTGCCTCAGCTTCTTGAGTAGCTGCCATTGCAGATGTGTGCCACCAACTCAGCTCCTGTTGGTCGATGTTTGTTGTTGAGACGTGGTCTTACTTCACTAGACGCCGCTGGCCTAAAACTTGCTATATAGACCACAGATTGCTTCTGCCGTCCTAGCGCTGGGATTGAAGGCGTTTGCAGCTATGCTCGGCTCTGTTTAGATCTTGAACTTACCTAACTTGCTCCACAATGAGGAATCTCTCCAGCAAGTGGCCATCAGCTCCATTCGTGTTGCTCACCTGTGTGGGTGAACTCACGTGAGGTGGCTCTGGTGAATGAGCGAGTCTTTGACATTTTCTTCTACTCTTCGAATCCAGAGGTACAATAAGAACTTAAGCCAGAATCTTGGAGGCTCTGGGGCTCAGGTCTGTACATTTTGCGAGTAGGGATGGACTGGCCTCTGATTCCCTCTTAATGGGACATTGACCCATCAACCAGGGTCCTTGAGAGAAAATTCTCAGTGCAAGCCAGCACAGTTAAGATGGCTTGTCCCTTCTTGTCTGTATATTGAGTTCTTTTAGGGCTAGTCGTGTTTTCTGTGCCCAGAAGTACAATATGATTATATCCCAGAGCCCACATAGGATATCTATTTCCTACCGCCATATATTCCAGACTTCAAAAATACAAATTATACAAAAAGTGTCACGCTTCTGTGGACTGACCCCAGGTCAGTACTAATTCAGACTCCACCAAAGCAGAGCTCATTATACCAGGAAACAAAAGGGCAGGAAACAAAGTAAAAGAGGGCATGGGAGAGGAGGGTGGGGGAGTTGTTCTAGAAGTGAAGTCAGATCTTACCACTTGGAGGGGAACACTTCTTACATCAACTCATCTCTTTTTTTCTGAAGCCCAGAGAGAAAACTGACTGGTTTGGAATGGCTCAGCCCACCCAGAGCTGACCAAAACAAAACAAAACAAAACAACCCTAGGGTCAGAGGTAGGGCTGGGTGGTTTGCTCAAAGCCCCTGTCATGTCTTTTCTGGAGTTTTATTTTCTATGTATTTAGGATGGGAGTGAGGACAGGAGGGCAGGGAACAAGCTGGTCCCTTGGGATTCTAGTGTTATCACTGCCCATCCCTCCTCCTGACCAGCTGGTAAACAGGACTATTTCCCAGGAAGTCAGCCAGCCCCTTAACCCTGTGAAGGGCCAGCCCCACCTCCTGGGGGCCCTGCCTTGCATATCCCCACGATTCCTTTCCTATCTCTAACCCCTGGGAAGTAGACAAGGTCAAGAGGATTTTGCTGTTCTCCCTTGCATGCCCCAAACTCTTTCTTGCTTTACTAGGGGAGGTGGGGTGGGGCAGAGTGACCTTGGGAAGATAAGTCCAGTCAACCTTGGGAAAGCAGGGAGTGTGCAGAGGGCAGGGATGGGATGGGGGGTGGGGCTAGGGGACTTAGCAGTAGGAGATGGGGAAGGCAATTTTCAGAACTCCACACAGTCAGGAGGACTTAGAGCTCCACTTATCAGGAGGTGATAGAAGGAGAACTGAATGACTGCAGAGAGGCCTGCTTGGCTTTTCTCATCTCAGAGGAAGAAAAAAGGTTGGAGAATATGACACTAGGAGTCGGGAAATACCAAGTCAATGGGACCTGGACTCAAGGGGAGGCCTTGTGACTCGTTCATTCAGAAATATATATGTTAAATAATCATTGTTGTCACATATATATCTGTATCTATTCATCTATAGTGTAGAATTCATGACATACACATTTTCAGAATAAACATTGCATGGATGTGAATTAGGTACCAGAAAATTTCCAGGGAAAATGAAGGAGGAAGAGGAGGAAAAGGAGGAGGAGGAGAAAGGAGGAGGAGGAGGGGGAGGAGGAGGAGGAAGGAGGAGGAGGGGGGGAGGAGGAGGAGGAGGAGAGGAGGAGGAGGAGGAAGAGAAGGAAGGAGGAGGAGGAGGAGGAGGAGGAGAAGAAGAAGAGGAGAAGAGGAGGAGGAGAAGAGGAGGAGGAGAAGAGGAGGAGGAGGAGGAGGAGGAGAGGAGGAGGAGGAGAAGAAGAGGAGGAGGAGGAGGAGGAGGAGGAGGACGAGGAGGGGGAGGAGAAAAAAAAGAAGAAGAAGAAGAAGAAGAAGAAGAAGAATAATGTTCCAACAGTGAGGAAGCTCGACATTCTCCACCTACTCTCAACAACCATGCTGGAAGCCACTCAAATCCTTTTTAAATGAGGTTGTTAAGTGGACAGCTTTATCAATGAAGCTGTGCACAGAAGTGTACGTCTGAATTCTTTCTGTAGTGCAGTTTTCAGTCTAGACTCTAGTAAAGTGGGGGTACCATGCAGAATGGAAAAGAACCAGTGTCTCAGTTGGGAGAAGGATAGATAGGGAGGTGGACGAACAGAGAGAGATGGATCAGTTCCAAGGTCACCAGGACATTGGAAGCCAATTTGGGCTGTTCTAGCCTTGGCTTACTGCTCATTCCTCCATCAGTCCCTTCTCTGGGGCAGAGAGAGGGCTGGGGGTAGTGTTGGGCGGGTCCCAAGCTCAATACAAGGGAACCTGTGCTGTACAGTTCTGCTGAGAAGGGATGCTTGATCTCTCAACTATTTAAGTGGGGATAACAGCAACTTAATCCCCATCCCTTGTGTGTGTGTGTGTGTGTGTGTGTGTGTGTGTGTGTGTGTGTGTGTGTAGAGGGAGAGAGAACTGTATAAAAAAAAAAAAAAGAGGCTTCCATATCTTTCTGCAGACACCTCCCTGAACACACCATCTTCAGTGCTGAGTGTTTTACCTTAAGACCTAAATTCCTCTTGCTGCTGTTAAAGACCGTTGCATCTCAGGACATGCCTGGGCAGCCTGTACTTGTGGAGTAAATGGGGACAGTGGGGCGGATATGCAAGGAAGCACAACTGAAAAGTAGGCCACCCTGACCTTTCACACTCTTTTGCCAACATTTTCCTCTACCTATTATATACCCCGCTGCCTCCGGTGTGCCTCCCTGCGTCTGTCTGTCTTTCTTTGCTCTCTGCAGAAGGGGGTTTGAATGGCCTCAAACGAACCTCCCTACCTCTGCCCACATATCCCCCCCCTCCAAGCCTGAGCTCTCAGCTATGTTCAAATAGGAGCCATCTGACTCAGGTGGTTCCCCCCAGGTGTGAATTCCTGGCTGACAACCTATGGAAACCAAGTGGCAGCTCTCTCCTCAGGTGGAATGAAAGTGGGCAGGCTAGCACTAGGCTGCTGACAGTGTGCAGAACTTTCCCTCCGGTCTTTCCTCACCAAACCAAACATCACCCCCCTTCCATCCCCCAGTTGGTTATGTCACCCCAGCACATAGAGCTTGGCTTGATGCCCTCTCTCTCTGGGAGAGCCTCCTACCCTGAGTAAAGAGAAGGGTCAGGACTACCTATTTGCCGAAAATGTTGAGGAACTGGGTTCCCAGCTCCCTTTTCGGG
Organism: Rattus rattus; assembly: GCF_011064425.1. Taxonomy (NCBI): domain Eukaryota; kingdom Metazoa; phylum Chordata; class Mammalia; order Rodentia; family Muridae; genus Rattus; species Rattus rattus. The sequence goes on from NC_046157.1 coordinate 148,204,185, forward strand.
CTGTCAGTCCAGGGAAACAGGGGTAGCAGGATAGAAGAGCCCACCTCAGCCACCTAAGCTAGATTTTCTCAGTTTACAGAAACTGAACTAAGAGGGGAGTGGCTTTTTTGAGGCGCTGTGTACCCTAGACATTCTAATACCTCGTGGCTGTTTTGCTCTTTAGATGGGCCACAGCTTTGTACTGTGGCTGTCCAGGTAGCAGCCCACCAAGGCCGAATCCTTCCTTGATACTGGCTACTTTCTCTTAGAATATTTTCTTTATGAAATGTGCTTTTATTTTGGACAACTTTCTTTTTTTTTTTTTTTTTTTTTTTTTTTTTTTTTTTTTTTTTGGTTCTTTTTTTTCCGAGCTGGGGACCGAACCCAGGGCCTTATGCTTCCCTAGGCAAGCGCTCTACCACTGAGCTAAATCCCCAACCCCTTGGACAACTTTCTTGATCTTTCTTCTTCTAATGTCCTCCTTGTCTCCCTTTCTGGCCAGGTTGTTGAATTTTAACCTTGGCCTTCCTCATGCCAGCCGACTTCATCTTCAGTGAAGTTTCAGTAAGGGTTTATTAATTAAGATGTGCACAGAAGGATAAGACTGGATTCTTGTCGTAATGTGATTTTCAGTCTAGACTTTTGTAAAGAGGGTACACAGACACGGGCTGGAAAGAGAACCAGAGAGCGAAATCAGTCTCTGTCGGGAGTAGGGAGAAACTCCTGCAACACTATGGGCTGAGTGCTAGCTACCTTTTCTGTGCCCCACCCCCACCCTACGTCTTTTGTGTTTTGGGAGGTACTTTTGGGAGGTACTTTTCTGACCTAAAGTTCTGTTTCCCAGGGCCGTGGGCAGCCCCCTGGTCATGGATCCTACCAGCATCTGCAGGAAGGCCAGGAGGCTGGCAGGAAGGCAGGCTGAGCTGTGCCAGGCGGAGCCGGAAGTAGTGGCAGAGCTTGCCCGGGGCGCAAGACTGGGGGTTCGAGAATGTCAGTTCCAGTTCCGTTTCCGACGCTGGAACTGCTCCAGTCACAGCAAGGCCTTTGGGCGCGTCCTGCAGCAGGGTTAGTGTGGGAGAGGCCCCAGAAGGAGGTGCTTTCTCCTTGCAAGGGGAGCAGTTTTGGGGAGGCTGTTTGAACTCCTGATTCGCCCCTAGGCACCCTACCCACCTTGCCCCTCCATATCTGCCTGGAGTCTGTCTCCCAGGTCATCCAGGACAGACGGGTGTGTGTCCCAGTTCCCACCTATGGTACTGGGCACTCACTGGCTTCCACTCCCTTCTCCCTCTGCAGACATTCGAGAGACAGCTTTTGTGTTTGCAATTACCGCAGCGGGTGCCAGCCACGCGGTCACTCAGGCCTGTTCCATGGGAGAGCTCCTACAGTGTGGTTGTCAGGCACCCCGCGGGCGCGCACCGCCTAGGCCCTCCGGCCTTCTGGGCACTCCTGGACCTCCGGGACCAACAGGCTCTCCAGATGCCAGCGCAGCCTGGGAGTGGGGAGGCTGCGGAGATGATGTCGACTTTGGGGATGAGAAGTCAAGACTCTTTATGGATGCACAGCACAAGCGGGGACGTGGAGATATCCGTGCTTTGGTGCAACTGCATAACAACGAGGCGGGCAGGCTGGTGCGTATGGGCAGAGGAAGCGGGCATCATGCATGAGTGTGGAAGTGTGGATGTGCAAGAGAGTGTGAGTTTGGGTGGCAGCACATTTGTGGTAGCACGGGCATAAGTAAAGGTGTGAATGTAGGAGTGTGTCGTCGATGTATGTGGGAGTGAGCAAGACGGGCAGCTTGGAAAGATTGGGCCAGGCACACAGATACATGTGGCATGTGAGATGTCCAGTGGGAGACTGGGGGTGGGGGTTGACCTGGAACTGAGAGGACCAGTCAGCGGAGTGGGCAAAGGACACTTCTAGAATGGTACCAAGGGCCAATAGAGACCTAAGGTGGGGTGGGTATCTCTTTAATACATGACAAGTGGGTTAACCCTTGGGGCTGGTAGAGAGATGGATGTCAGGGCAGGAGCAGTGTACTGAGACGGGAGCCAGGGATGGAATTAAGAATAGATGCTATGGAAAGGTCTGGAGTCCGGTGGTAGAGGTACTAGAGAAAGTGAAGGTTAGAGCAGGCCCTAGAACTGACATGAGAAGGACTGAAGGACCAGGAGCCCAGTGGGAAGTCAGTAGTAGCGAGGACAGCCCAGATCCAGCCTCAGTCCAGGAAGCAAAGAACACTGTGGGATTCCGTTCTCCGGAATGCAATCAGGTGGACCTACTACATCAGATGTCTCAGTTCTAGAGTAGTTAAGGAACAGTCCTCCACACATTCTGTGTCCTTTAGGGTTTAGCCTGAGGCATCAAGGCTGACAAGGAGGAGGGGGCCCGGGAGAGGAATGTCCGGACAGGCCCACATACCTGTAGAGAGGATTGGGGAGGGGTGACGCAGAAACAGACGCCCGGGCGGCTGGCTGTGTCTGCTCAGCTTTGCCTGGGGCCGCCAGGGGCAGGAATGAGGAGACCGGGTTGGCAGGAGGGTTAGGCGGCGACAGCTGTCACGTCTCCGCACTCCAGGGTGGATGGAGAATCTCACCACTTCGTCCATTCTATTCCCTCCCGCTCCCTGGCTTCGGACCCTGGAATCTCTGCTCTATCTACTGCTCCCACTTCCCACTCTCTTACTTCTCCATCCTTGTCATTCTTCCTTTCTGAGCGGTTCTTTTTCTTGATGTTCTTTTCCTAAAATTGTGCTTACCTGCCCTCCCTCTCTCCCTTTCCGTTTTCCTCCCTCGCTTTTTCCTCCCTCCCTTTTCCCTTCCTTCCTTCCTTCCTTCCTCCCTTGTTTGCTCGCCCCCCCCCTCCTGCTTCCTGACTTTTTGTCCGTTCCCCGCCGCTCTCCGCCCCGCCCATCGCCCCGCCCCTCTGCTCCCGCAGGCGGTGCGGAGCCACACGCGCACCGAGTGTAAGTGCCATGGGCTTTCGGGTTCCTGTGCTCTGCGCACCTGCTGGCAGAAGCTGCCACCGTTCCGCGAGGTGGGCGCACGACTGCTGGAGCGCTTCCACGGCGCCTCACGCGTCATGGGCACCAACGACGGCAAAGCTCTGTTGCCTGCGGTCCGCACCCTCAAGCCTCCTGGCCGAGCCGATCTCCTCTATGCAGCCGATTCACCCGACTTCTGCGCCCCCAACCGGCGCACCGGTTCACCGGGCACGCGCGGCCGCGCCTGCAACAGCAGTGCCCCGGACCTTAGCGGCTGCGACCTGTTGTGCTGCGGTCGCGGACACCGCCAGGAGAGCGTACAGCTCGAGGAGAACTGCCTGTGCCGTTTCCACTGGTGCTGCGTGGTGCAATGCCACCGCTGCCGCGTGCGCAAGGAGCTCAGCCTGTGCCTCTGACTCGCCGCTGGTCTTGGAACTGCTTGCATTCAATTTGCAGGACTACTAGATTCCAGCAGGGGGCACTGTCTGTGTCCAGCGGCTCCCTAGGAAAAGTACCTATTAGGCCTTGGGAAATTACAGGGGCCAGACAAGAACTTGGGGTTTACACCAGCTCAAGAAAGCCGAGGTGGGGGGGGGCATGCCCCTCCAGCATTCCCCAGAAAGGCCCTCTGCTACTTTCTGCAGGAGACTAAGCAGGATCTCCCTCCCTTTGGCCTTCCAGATGGAAATAAAAAAGCCAGACTCTGGCCTCCAGAAATAGTACTCCTCAGAATTACTGGGGTGGATGGGTGAGTTTAGTATTAATAAAGACATTTAAATCCACAGTTTGAGAGGAAGTTGGGATAGGATAGAGGGTCAGGATATGGTGGCCCCGGTAAAGTTAGCGTTTCATTCTGAGACTATCTCATTCCACCGGTTACCAAGGCAGGAAGGAGTGAGGGAGGACTTGTGGAAAGGCTGAGAACGGGGTGAGGAAACCTCGCATCTCTCCTTTCGCCCTTTTTGTTCTTTCTTGACTCTTGAGAACATGTCCCATTTTTTTTTAAAATTTATTCATTTATTATATATAAGTACACTGTAGCTGTCTTCAGATACACCAGAAGAGGGCATCGGATCTCTTTACAGATGGTTGTGAGCCACCATATGGTTGCTGGGAATTGAACTCAGGACCTCTGGGAGAGCAGTCGGGTGCTCTTAACCGCTGAGCCATCTCTCCAGCCCCCGAACATGTCCCATTTTAAAGGGTCACAAAGAGCCCAAAAGTTTCTAGTAGTGTGCTTAGTTCTCAGGCCTTTGTGTTAATTCTTTGGGCATTATGTCTGTTTCAGCGACTTTTGAAGAAATTAAAGGTCATGAGATTAAAAGCTCGCCATAAACTGTAAAATACAACAGAAACTACTTGTGAGGAAACCCTGCTTTTGTTACCATCAAAACTAGCCACCCATCAGTTGTTTCTGAGAGGGAGGGAGACTGGAAGCTCACTGGACCTGGCTGACTAGTCAGCATAGACAATTTGGTGATTTCCCAGGAATGAAAGACTGTCTCAAAAGGGGAAGGGGGCTTCCAGATGGCTCAATAGATAAAGGCGTATACTGCCGCTCAGCCCCATGGTCTGAATTTGATCTCCCAAACCCAACACTATAGAGGGAGAAAACACTCTTGATATATATGCATGCATACATATAAGTAATATATACACATTTATATGAATAAGTAAGTAAATGGATAATAACTTCAAAAGACAGCATCTAAGTTTGTCTTCTGGCCCCCATATGTACACACACACACACACACACACACACACACACACACACACACACAGACACCATGTAGACTGCCCAACATAGTGTTTTAAACACACTCAGAGGAAACAAGTTTGTCCCAGGTCTTGTTTGGTGTCCACACATTCTTTTTAACCTGGTTCCCTTCAGGAAGATGATTGTGAGAAGTTAACACATGCATAGTTCTGGGTTCTCTAGAACTGAGGTTATGCCCACATCTCTAACCCAAGAGAATAGGGTGTACAGCCCAACTGCGGACTATTCCCCCAGTGCAAATGTTGCATGTGGGGGGTGGGTGACTCTTCCCCTTCAGCTAAGCAGGGAAAGATATGAGCTTTTGGTTCCGATAATCAGGTTTGAAGCTGGTATAGTAAAGGACAGTGTGGCCTGTTTCTCTACCTATGGGTTTTCAATCTATTTCAATTAGCCATTGCTATTGTAGCTATAGCAACAACCTCAAAATAACTTCTCAGTACTACCTTTTGGACAGCTATGCATCAGAACTCATCTCGGTGGTTCTGTTCATAGGAAATAGTATGTGCATCCGGGACCTACATTTCAGGTCACTGTTTGTCTACCGTCCTCTTTTCTTCCCTTGCACATTTTAGGGAGGGGTGTTATGGGGCTCGAGAAACCTTAAGGGCACTGTTGCTCTTCCAGAGGACTCAGTGATACTATGTAACAGCAGAGTGGCTGGGGTCATTCTGCTAGAAGATGTGCTGACCTAGGGAGTTTTTAAGGCTTTGTTTCCATGCCTAAGGTCAGTGTTTCTCCAAGATCTCTTCTCCCTGTGGCTGTCTTGGGCTTTCTCTCAGCATGGTGGCCTGAAGGCAGAAAAGACTTCAAGAAAAGAGAGTATGTCACACCTCCAGGCAGGTTTCTGAGAGTCCAACCATGGAAGTTACATAGTATCAGTGTCACTCCCCCTTGGCTAGAACAGATCCGAGTCAGCCAAGATTTACAGAGGGGAAGTAGACTGCCTAGCAATGGGAGGAAGGACAAAGAATTTGCAGCCATCTTGACCCACTCCACACCTCTGGAGAAATGTTTGGAGGGTTTCTTTTTTCTTGAGATATGAAAAACACTCAGCCTGACATTTGACACATGAACTACGCCAATTTTATGTTTGGCGAAGGGCAGTTACTGTGAGAGGATAGAGAGAGCTGTTGCTCGACAGGTATTGGGTAGCTTGGACTGCAAATGAAGAATTTAACTTTCAGACTAGGCTAAAGGGAAGTACAGAACTTAGTTGAATTCAGCCACAGCTAAGTTGAACACACAGACTTAAGTGGTATCATTACAGGTCGGTCTGTCTCCTCCACCCCCTCTGTCCCTCTTCTCAAGCCTTAGTCCCTAACCCCTACGTCTGTGACCTACATTTCAGGTCACTGTGTGTCTGCTATCCTCTTCTCTCCCCTCGTATATTTTCTCTAAATGACAGGTTTGTGCCTATAAGCTCAGGACTGAGAAAGGAAGGGTGTTATGGGGCTGGAGAAATTGCTCAATGGTTAAGGGCACTGTTGCTCTCCCAGATGGTTCGGGTTCAATTCCCAGTATTTATTTAGTGACTCACAATGGTCCTTAACTCCAGCTCCAGAGGATCAGGAACCATCTTTTGGCTTTGCAGGCACCAGACATACACACGGCGCTCAAACATACATCCAGGCAAAACCAGCATGCACATAAAAAAATAAATCTGCTTTTAAAAGCCTTCTCAATTGTAGTCCCAAGAAAGACACTGACAAATTCAGCCTGGTCATTTGCTCATCCCTGAACCAGTAATCCCTCCCAAAAAGACATGCTACTATGACATATTGGCCTAAGACCACAGAGAATGGGGGTACAGAGTTCTTCAAATAGAACCAAGGAAGGGAACCTCAGGACGGACACTAATGGTGGCTTCTAGTATATACATCTACTCTGATGGTGTCCCATTAACTACTGGCTCATCGTTGTAGGCGTGAGATATCAGGCTGGGGAGAAGGAAGGGGCTTTTTGTATTTTCCTTCTTGTCTCTCCTGGCTCTTTTCCATCAAATGCCTGAGTTTCAGGGTACCATCATGAAGAATTTGAACTCAGAACCTCCTGACGGAAGCAGACTCTAATATTTTAAGAGAGAGATTCGAAATGACATTAAGGGGCACACAGAAGAGAGAGGAAAACTCTGAGGGATGGGGTTTATAGTCACAAATCTGTCTTCCCCCGAGCTTGGGAGGGGTGCTGCTGTGCCTCCTCTCTCCTCCCTTCCTTCTCCTCCCCTCCTGTCCCCAGTGCAGGCAGACCCTAAGCCTAGTCCAGGCTGTGCAAGTCACCCAGGAGCTAACAACGCGCTTTTTCAATCTCTTGTGCTTCTCAAATAGGCCACCAGAGGGCGTCCAGGGTCCAACTTCTCTATTGACAGCTGCAGCAGGAGCAGGATATCTAGAGAACTCAAAGATCAGGAAGCCCCAACGGTAGGACTAAAAGGGAAGCCTACAGACCCACGACAGCTTGGGTCAAACCGCTAGGGTTTCAGGCTGTCTGGGACCTCTAGGCTGACCAGACATAGGACTGGGACTCCATTCTATGTGTCTCTACGACTGCCTGGTTCTGGAAGGGTATTCTTAAATGAGATGATGCTGAATCCTCTCTGGAGCCCGAAAAGCAGAGACTAAGGCAAATGATAAGGACTGTGGTTACTCCAAGCAGTTCAAAAAGGAAGGTAAGATGTAGTTAAAAAAAAAAAAAAAAAAGGCCTTAAGCAAGTCAGCTAAGCAGCTAACCTGTGTGCTTCATTCTGTGAGAATACAGTCATTCTGTTTTGACTATAGTCTTGATAGGAGGGGGGTTAGAGAGAGGGTTTCTCTGTGTAGCCCTGGCTGTCCTGGAACTAGTTCTGTAGTCCAAGCTGGCCTCAAACTCAGAGATCTGCCTGCCTCTGCTTCCCTAGTGCAGTGATTAAAAGCGTGTACCTTCATGTCTGGCTTGCCAGCGGTCTTTAAATTGCTAGTCCCACAGTAGTGATCCAGAGGGGTGATGGTCCTGAACAGGAAGCATAGTTAGAGGTCATGAGCCTATTCCCCTTTAAGCACGGAGGTGGCTCTGTGCCCTTGCACTGATGCCTGAGAATGGAGTGAAAGACTTGCTCATAAGGGCCCACTGACTCCCCCTCCTTTAGCTTACCCAGCTGCTCAGCCCCAGGCACAGGCAAGGTCCCCTGCTGGCTGAGGGGTGGGGGACACGTGGAACTTGGGCAAAGGGGAAGAGCACAGAGGCACCCCAGATGCGTGTGTGTGTGTGTGTGTGTGTGTGTGTGTGTGTGTGTGTCTGCATCAGGAAAAGGGCAGCACATAGGCAGAAGAGTTAGAAGGCTGAGTGGAGGGCCTAGGATGAGTCTGAGGCCAAATGTTCCCAACTCTCTTTACCCTTGATAGCCACACCTTAGGAATCTGGGGACCTGGAAGCAGTGAGCTCTTTCTCCTTACCTTGCCGAGGCAGGACAACAGAAAGGAGGGTCCCTTATCCATCTAGAGCGTCTGCTCTCTTTTCTTCACCAAGACCAACTTCTTCTCCAGCTGAGCATCAAGACAGAGCAGGACTGGACTGGGCTAGGCTGGAGCTGTGAGGGTCCCACCTGTTCTCACCCTGTGCCTCCCCTAGCCCTCCTCCAGGAGACCTCCCCCAGAGCTGCCACAGCTGGAACCATTCTCCAGCTGCCTTTCATCCTCCCAGCTTCCCACCCCCTCCCCCTGTGGCCCCTGTAATTGTGGTCTCTGGCAGGCTGCTGCGGGGGCTGGGGCTGGGCTGAGGGCCAGGGCCCAGGGCCCAGGGCAGGTCTGAGGTAGAGACTGCAGGCTGCTGGTGCTGGTAGAGGCTTGGCCATGATATGGGTCATTCAGGTTAGGGCCCCCAATGCACATTTGTCTTTGGGCTTCATCTACACATAGGCCAAAATCTGCCTGCCACTTACACACTTGGGCATTGCTAGGCCTCGTGATCTTGGGCCAGACTCAGGATGGGTGCATAGGCTATGGGCTTCGATATTTGCCTTCTAGAGTTTCCAAAGTGGGGGAAAATCTTTCTCCCTTGTACTTCTGTGTTCCACAAATAGCGTGGGTCCTATAGCAGAAACCCTTCCTCTCCTTCCCCGAAGGAGGGCCAAAAGGAGAAACAAACAGATGTTCTGTCAGGTCACCAGCAAAGGCAGTGTGCCCTAAACATTTGGGAGATGGGTGGGAATGGAGACCCCTGATTTAGTGCCTTGGAACCGAGAGTCAGTATCCCCACAATAGCGTACCCCAGTATACATATGCTACAAGATACATATGCTGCTTCAAGTGTGGACAACATTAAGGTGAGCTCTGGATGTGGGCAAGGATGTCTGTACCTTGAGTATGGCTTCCTTGTTGAGTTGGGAGGGGTCTATTTCTAATCTATTCTGGGCCTCAGTTTCCCCAGGAGCCAATCGGAACTTGGATGTCCAGCCTGCAGATGCATGACCTGGGCTTGTGCCTCCTTCCAGTGTGACCCTACTGTAATGTCAAGTGGTCCCTGTTCCTGTGACACCACCAACTGTGGGGGAAGAGTTAGGAGGACTGGGGTGGCCAGGGTCAAACAAGGCTCTGATGACACAGGCTGCTTCCTGCCCCCGGCTGTTTTCCTGCTATCCAGCCAGACTGCTCCCTTGTTGTCCCGCCCCAACCCCCAGCAGCCCCAAGCTCTTAATTCCTGACAGCTGCCTTCTATGGCTGCCGGCAGAGATGGGGGAAGGAGGGAGAGTGTGTCATCAGCTTGCAGCCCTTCAGGCCAACCCCACCACCTGACAGTCTGGGGGCAAGAAAAGCACCTCCCCTCCAATTCTCCAAGGATGGTCAATTCCTGGAATGGGCCCCTTTGTCTCTGAGCCCATAGGCTATGACAGTTCTGTTCTTAAGCCGAAAGGGGCTCTCTTCAGATAGAGAGGGCCATGGGACATGAGGTCTGTGGGTGGTGTGTATAAGAGACCTGTGCCCATTTCACAGAGGATGGTGCCGAGGACACAGCAGACTCACTGTCAGGACCCAGAGTAGAACCACAGCCTCTGGTTCTCAAGTCCTTTCTCTGGTCACAGATACATGCTCGACATAGAGCAGGAGACTAGTGTTCAACCAGGAGTGCGAGAAGAAAGGAAGAGACCCTAGAAGACCATTCAGACAGCCCATGTAAGAGCAGTACCAGGATCAGGTCATGTCTCAAAGCATCCCTGGGCAAGCTCCATTTAGTGTTGGGGACACAGCTGGTGTGGTGAGGGTCAGGACAACTAATCCAGTTTAGCCCTTTGGCTAATTTGCTGATGGACCTTATGTAAGCCATGACCCTCTCTGGGTCTCTGTTTTCTTGGGAAGTAAAAGGAGACGTGAATAAAATGTCCTGACTTCAAACCTCATTAGAATGTCCTCTAATCCATGCTCCTAGCTAGAGCCACATGCACATAGGCACCTAGGTCACAAAAAGCATTTACTAGAGTCCTGACTCTTTTGCTTTTGGAAGACCACTGACTAGATGAGGTGGGTTCTGTTACTTATTTCATGAAGGGACAGAAGCTGGCTCTCAGAGCACCTGTGGAAGGTCACCTTGCAAAGCAGGGGAGAAGCCAGGGGCTGCCAAACCCTTCTGGGACCTCCATGCACACCTGTCTCTCTAGGCAATCTGGGGGAAGTCCCTCCTGAAGCAGAGAAGGCAAAACGGAGGGGCTGGCCTCGCCCCTCCAGCCCCGCAGGTGTGTGCTGGGTGGGTTGGGACACTCCCCTGCAGCTGTGTCTCAGCTTCAGTGAGGCACACACAACTCGGGTTAACACACAGACCGGCGCCCGACGTCTCTCAGTGCATGGGGCCAATAGCCCAGACGCCAGGACCTTTCCTTCCTTCACCCTCTGCACGCGTTTCCCCTCCCCCCAACACACAGGGCGCTAGTCCTATACGGACTCAGTGGCCTCGGGGACGGAGCGTGCCACCCCCTGTCATGACGTCACTTGGGGTAGAACCCTTAGACACTACATGGGGGTTGGGGGGAGCAGAGCTCCCAGAGCCAGGACAGTCACTCACTCTCCAAGCGGTGGGGCTGGGCCAGACAGTACCGCCCCCACCGCGCCCGCCTCGCACACCCTCGGAAGCGCAGGCTCGCAGCGCGGCGCTGGGGGGGGGGCTGCTCCCCAGAACCTCGGCCTCCAGTCCCCAGCCCGCTGTACCTCCTTACCCTCTAGAGGCCCCCCTTTACCCTCTAGAGGCATCAGGAGTTGTCGCAAGGGGCCCTTGGGAAATTCCCTGGACCCCTGTGCCAGGAGGTGCCCGGTTCGCCCGCTCCCCATCCACCCCCCCGAGGGCGGTGCCCGGGGGCGCTGCCCCATGGAGCGGGGAGGCGGGCGCCGTCTGCTGCGGGAGCTGTGACCTGAGTAGGAGCTGTGTGTCGCAGCCACCCCACCCCTGCCGATCATGCGCCGGCGACCCTGGTTCGCCAGTCCCACTGGGCTGTGAGCCCCCCACTCCTGGCCTGTCACGGCCCGCGCGCCATGGGCAGCGCCCACCCTCGCCCCTGGCTGCGGCTCCCACCAGGGCCCCAGCCGCGGCCTGAGCTCTGGGCGCTCCTGTTCTTCCTACTGCTGCTGGCTGCTGCTGTGCCCAGGTGAGCCCTCACCTCATGCTCCGCCCTCTTGGAGAGCTAGGACCCCCCAGGCCCGCTCCGGTGCTCTTGCTGGGGAAGGGACCCTGAAATGAACGGGGAGAGAGCCACAGAAAAGTGCTGGTGTCCAATCAAAGATAGTGAGCTGCCTCCAAGGAAGAGGTTGGATTGGTGACAGGATATGGGCAATCCAGGGAGATAGGGAAGTGCCCAGGTGAGTGATGGCAGCTAGGTTGGGAGGTGGGTATTCGGGGAATGAGTGCGGGTTAGGAGTTCTTCCCACCCTCGGGCAATGAACCCCTATTCTAAGTTCAAACTTCCTCATTTCACCTTGCAGGTCACCCCCACCCCCATGAGAGAAAGAACAGAGGGGTTGAAGGGGGTTTCCCCATCTCAGGTGGGGTCAAGTGAGAGACTGCCACTAAAAGGACCTGTGTGTGTGTGTGTGTGTGTGTGTGTGTGTGTGTAAGCTGGGCTGGGTAAGCGGCAGTTTCCATATATCCATGTATGCCTGTGAGCCTATGGGCCAATGTATGTTAGGGCAAGCATGTGTGTGAATGTTCCTGTGTGTGTGTGTGTGTGTGTGTGTGTGTGTGTGTGTGTGTGTGTGTGTGTGTGTGTATTTATAACTGTCTGAGGAAGTATGGAAGTGGTAAGTGCTCTGGGTCTCTGTTCCCACCATTATGTGTGCAGGAGTGTGTCTGAAGAAATACCAGTTGCTGAAACATAGCTTTGGAGCAGGCTTCTGGGGCTCCCTTTGAGGCATCTGTGCCTGGAGAGGAACTTCTAAAACACCGAGTACATACATTTACCTCCGTGGGTGTGCAGCTGGGTGGGTTGTGTTGGAATGGATGAGGAGAGGCATGTATTCCTGGGCCTGACTGTAAGAACCAGGGGTTGGGGGAGAGTGATTATGGCCTGTAGGACAGAATGTGTGTTATTAAACAGGCCCTCACAGTCTCCCACAAAATGCTTATCCACCCCACCCCATATGCCTGCAGGTCAGCACCCAACGACATCCTGGGCCTCCGCCTACCCCCAGAGCCTGTGCTCAACGCCAACACAGTGTGCCTGACATTGCCCGGCCTGAGCCGGCGGCAGATGGAGGTGTGTGTGCGTCACCCTGACGTGGCCGCCTCTGCTATCCAGGGCATCCAGATCGCCATCCATGAGTGCCAGCATCAGTTCCGGGACCAGCGCTGGAACTGTTCCAGCCTGGAGACTCGGAACAAAGTCCCCTACGAGAGCCCCATCTTCAGCAGAGGTAGCTGCCCCTCATTCCAAACTCTTGTCCTTCCAGCAGAGGACCTGTACCCTAGAACTTGCTAGCTGTTCCTAATGAACTCTCAGGATGCTATCTCTAAGACCCCTGTATCTACCAGCCATGTGCTTTCTGGGGAGTGGGGTCAGAAACATGGGCCAGAATCTGCCTCTAATTGAGGGTGACAGGTACCACGCCTGAGAACAATACTGTTGGCTTATTCCCCTATGCTACGTACCTCATGCTTCAGACCCAGAAAATAACCCTATCATCTTCCCCAATTTATCTTTTACTTAGAAAATGGCCTTAAGGTTGGACAGCCTGTGAGGGGAGGAGTGTAGAGAAGGGGCGGGGGTGAGACCTTTCTGTCACACGGACGGGGGAAGCCTGGGCAGGTGAACGGCTGGCCCGGACTCCTGTAGAGGCTCTGCCTGCTGCGGCAGGGTCCTTCTCACCGCCCCCTAAGCCCCTTCTGAATCAGAGTACTGGGTGTGTGCCTGCTTGTGAGCAGTGGCTCCTGCCCGGCAAGTCTAACAGCTTCATCAAGCCCTGCTTCCCCCTAGTGCTCTGAGGAGCCTTGTCTTCTCTCCCCAACCTGATGACCAAGGTCCTCCTAGACAGTCCCCAGAATGGCTAAGCTGTGGGTGGCAGGTAGTTTTGTTGTTTGTCTCAACTCCCACTCACCTCCTAGCCGAGGCCTTGAATCAGGTCTCTGGGGGCAAGACAGGTATCAGTTTCTTCTCTCAGCTATTGACAGCGTGGGGACCTGGTAGCCTTGGCTCCTTAGGGTCAGACAGATTCTAGTTGGTAGTGGAGGAGGGGCATAGCCTTAGCTTCTAGGGCTTCTGCGGGGAGCCAGGCTTTAAGGTACCCAAACTTTAGAAAGAACCTAGTCAGGTTTTCGTCCCCTTTCAGTAAGACCCTTGCTTGAACCCCTTGGGCCCCCCAAGTCAGGGGCCACTTCAGCCTCCCCCCTGCTCAACCCCAGGCCGCTGCCCCGCCCCTGCGCGCTCCCTCCTGCCTCCCCCGCGCGCCTCGGGCGCTGTTTCTACCCGGCCGAGCCCAGCCCGACGCGTGTGGCGGCATGCAGCCGCGAACTAATCCCCGCGGGCCGCGGCAGACTGCTCCGTGCCGCTCTCTGAGAGCACTCCCCTTCCTTCTCGCCCCGCGCTAGCGTCCCTCCCGCCCCGCACAGTGATATCCCCTCTTGCCAGCTGGGAAATACCGCAAGCGATCCCCTGTCCACAGGCCCGCTCCACTCCCTCTGCAGGACATCACCCACCCCCACCACCCACCCCTTACCACCCGCGCTGTCTGACACCCAGTAGCAGACAGGCCTCAGCATCTTCCAGGCTCCGGCTGGGCTAGGCCGGTGTTCGCCGCCTCCAAACCACCCTCTGCCACACTAGGGTTGCTAGGTCACCTATGCTCCCCACAGCTGCATTTCTTCCTGGGCTTCTGCTTCCGCTTCTGCACACGGAGGGGCTCCGGCTTTGAGGGTCTTTCCCTTGCTACACCGAGAGAGATGAGCCGGGGCTAACTCTTCAGTCCTCTCCTTGGCCTTATCCCCCCTCCCCCCCCCACCACCAATCCTGCTGACCTCTCTAGCGTGAATCCAGGCGTCCTGATGGGATTCCCCATCAGGCCGCTGCTACCTAGTGAAGGACCTAGGGTCTTTGAAGGTTAGGGGCAAGTTTGGAGCGATAGAGCTGCGCGAGTTTGGCATGGGGCCAGATGCTCTGGGTTCACTTGCAGTTTAATAAGCGGGAGGTGAGCTAGGGGGACGGTGGGGAGAGAGGTTAGGGGTGGAGGGGGAGACTTGCCAGGGCTAGCCAGGGCGGGGTGGCACCCAGTACTGAGAGGGGGGCGGGACTGAGGCTCCTGGACTCAGTCAGCCAGTGGGGCTGGGTTCCTTCCCTAGGCTTGGAACCCCGCCCTACCTCAGTGGCTTGTGCCCCCCCTCCATCCGTTGCAACACCTCATTTCTATCTCTCCTTCCTTAGTGGGAAAGGCAAGGCAATTGCCATTCTCCCAACCCCGTTTGCCTTACTACGGTCACTGAGCCTGCCTTCATCTCTAGCTAGGGCTATCCTTCTGGCTTATAGTTTTGTTTGTTTGTTTGTTTGTTTTTTGTTTTTTTGTTTTTTTTCCCCTCTTCTTCAGGACCAACTAAAATTTGAATCCCAGCAGCCATGTCTTGGTGGAGGCCAGCCCCCTGGTTATCTGATTCCTTTCTCTTTCTCATTCAGATCACTGTGGAGCCTATTGACCTGCTTACACACACACACACACACACACACGCACACACACACACACACACACACACACACACACACACCAGTATTATGCTATCAAGGGCTGACCCCTCTGATCCGAGGAGCTTCTTTAAAAATCCACCCTGCCATTATTAATTTCAGGGACTGCTGAGGGTGTGGGGGGGGTTCCTTAGGCTTTTCTATGGCACTGATGTTACTGCCACACTAACCTCCCCAAGATAGGTTGAACTGGACATATAGATGTGTCTGAGGAGGGAAGGAGGGTAAGGGTACTGAGGGGGACAAACCGGGGAATATAACCAGGCCAAAGAGAGGTGCTGTGGACCAGAGGGAACTGTGGGGGATAGGCACAGGCACAAGTCTCTAAGAGGCTTGACAGAGTCAGGGGAAGAAAGTTTTGAGAGGGCCCTAAATTGATGCTGGCTTCTTTGCCCATCCCCCAAATGCAAAGATGACCTGGTGTCTGGGGCACTGATACCTCCAGCATCTGGTCCTATGAACCCAAACCAGACAGGGGGTGAACAGAGAACTCCCTCCACTTGTCCCTCAGGAGGCTGGTGAGGAGATTTGAGGAAGAAGGGGGGGGGCACTTAAGTCTTTGTGTGGCAGGAATGAGAGGCCCGAGAGACAAGACAGGGATGGGGAAAGTGTGTTAGACCACAGAGCTTGTCCAAGGGAGCTACCACTATTAAGAGCTGCTGTCCCTAAGGCCCAGCCACATTTGGAATGGATGAAAGAAGGGGCCTGTCATCCTGCAGCAAACCAGGTTCCCTGCCCAGGAGAAACTAGCAGTTTAAGTAGCCACAACACTGTCCCACTGCTCTTTCTTTCCTAATGTTTTAGAGACTTGGCTTTAGTTTGGTTTGAGACAGGAGTTTTAAGAGCAGGCATCCAGGGCTGGAAAGATGGCTCAGTGGTTAAGAGCACTGTCTGCTCTTCCAGAGGTCATGAGTTCAATTCCCAGCAACCACATGGTGGCTCACAACCATCTGTAATGAGATGCCCTCTTCTGGTGTGTCTGAAGACAGTGACAATGTACTCTTATAAATAAAGTAAATAAATAATTTAAAAAAAAAAGCAGGCATCCAGGGTTTAGGGAATGCAGTGACATTCGGATTGGGAAATGAAGGCACAGATAATCAAATCTCAGGGTCATCTAAAGCCTTTGTATTCTGATGATGTTCCAATAAATTAACAAACTGTATTAAGCATGTAGTTGGTGCTGGGAATTGCACTAAGACATGGTATCCATGTTTTGGGGTCCTCAAGTTGTCCCCACTTTGTAGGTCCTATTGCCATCTTTATAAGTGAAGCAGAAAGAGGTTGGGTAATTTGTCATTAGTCATACAGGCTATAAATGAGCTGGAGGGCCAGGACTTCATGCAGTTCACCTACACTGCCTTCCAAACTACAAGGCTAATATGAATGTCACCATTGTATGTGTGCTCCAAGTGTGTTCCAAGTACTCCAAGAAGTGAAGCCCACATACCTATGTTTGTGTGAACAAACTCTGTATCTTGCCTAAGTGTTCCCACATACACACAACTCTCTCTCTCTCCTCTCTCTCTCTCTCTCTCTCTCTGTCGCTCTCTTGCTCTCACTCTCTCTTGCTCTCTTGCTCACTCACTCTTGCTCTCATGCTCTCTCACTCTCTCGCTCTCTTGTTCTCTCGTTCTCTCGCTCTCTCGTTCTCTCACTCTCTCTTGCTCTCTCTCACACTCTCTCACTCTCTCTCGCTCTCTCTTGCTCTCTCACTCTCTCTTGCTCTCTCTCATGCTCTCTCACTCACTCTCTCTCTCACTCTTGCTCTCTTGCTGTCACTCTCTCTTGCTCTCTTTCTCTCTCTCTCTCTCTCTCTCTCTCTCTCTCTCTCTCTCTCTCTCTCCCAAGCTTAGGAGCATGCATAGGTTATTTGTAAGGAGTGAATGGCAACCAGACCTCTATTCTTGGCCCCTCCTTCTTTGACTTGAATGGGATGAGCTTAAACTGCTCTGGCCAGTCCTCGTTCCCACTGGCCCCTAAATCATCTTCCCTTCATACTCCCCTGTCTTCCAAGCTTACTCCCCCGCCCCCTTCCTGGCTGTTGGCTGGCTGTGGCCTATAGTAGCAGCTGACTCCACTTAGATGCTGGCAGTCTCTGTCCCAGATCAAAGGCAGGGCGGCTAATTGTGCATCTTAACAAGCCCCCCCCCCCTGCTCTGGGCAGCCCAGCTGGCCATGGCCCCACCCTTTTCCCCCTCCAGCTGGCCAGATGGCACTGTGCCTGCATCTGCCCCAGACAGTTGGGGCCAAGACCGAAACTGGGGCCCTGAATGGGAGCTGGGGCAGACCCGATGGGCAGGACTTCTCTGAGCATGGATGCTTAAAGAGTGACCAAGCATGCCTTGGTCACCTGTACACGTGGTTGTGACAGCTGTCAGAAACTTGGAGTGGTATAGGGAAAGGTTGTATGGGGTATAGAGTTCTCCAAGATTGCGAATTACATTTCCCCAGATTCTTCTACACTTGTCTTAACCATGATAAAACCTTGAAGGTGTAATTGCCCCTAATATTGCTCTAAACTTGATGCCAAGGATATACAGAGTCATGGGAACTAGAAAATGGGATATCTGGGTTTCTTTCTCAGCAGGAGGATTCTGTTGGAGCCAATGTCCCTCAGCAGAAAGCTGCTGGCCCAGGGAGCTGGGAGAGCTAAGTGGGGTCTCAGTTCCATAACTTCTGTGACCTCAGGGGTTTCCCAGTTGGTAGCGTGTGTGTGTGTGTGTGTGTGTGTGTGTGTGTGTGTGTGTGTGTGTTCTGCGCTTAGCCTGAGGTCTAGGCTGTCTCTGGAGGTCTGAGTATTGCCACGTGTCCTAAAGCAGACAGACTGATGGCTGGCAGCAATAGGAGACAAGCTTAGAGCTCTAAAGATAAAAGGCAGGGGATAAATGCAGGGTGCATGTCCTGGAGTTTTGGGTCTACCCTTTAGCCTTAGGCTCCACCAGCTCTCAGCAGTTTCTGCTCCCCTGAAGCCTGTGCCAAGTTCCAGCATCCTCTTTGAAGGCTTCAGATCAATCTTTATCCCCTCCTGTCTGGTCCTAGCCAGGCTCCCATTACCAGGATGTCAAGAGTCAGAAAGAGAAGATGAAGAGGGAGAATCTGCTTCATAGGCTTCTGCTAATCCAAATGATTTGTTTTAGACATGGGTCATGAGCTGCTAGCCTTCGTCTTTGATTGGGGTGAAACAAAAAGCAATGATGTAAAAAGAAAATGTGGCAGGTTGAATGAGATCAGACCGCAAGAACAGTTCAATAATCGCAGTGTTTATGTAGAGCTTATTATCAACAAGACAGCGCTCCAAGCGCTTTGTATTTAATAACATTCAATTCTCGAAACAACAATTGTCTAGATAATGATAACACTTGTTCACAAAGAAGGAAACTGAGGTACAAAGAGATTAATTCTCTTGGCCAAGGTCATATGGTTATTAATAGCTGGCCAGTAGAAGAGTCAAGATCTGAAACGCTGGCAATATGATTGCAGAAATCAGATCTTACCTGCTAGAGAGCCCATTATTATAATTTGTCTGGGCAAGAAGAAGAGATTTTGCTTTGTGATGTAGCTGGGTGAAGCTTGGAGCAGGAAGGGCTAGGGGTTTGGTTCTGTCCAGGACCAGATAGATAGCTCTCTAGATCCTGTAAGGCTCCTGAGAACATGTCCTCCTAGTCTTTGATGGGAGGATGCTGCCAATTTTTCTGAATCTCTGATATTTTCCAAGGACATCACCCTCCTGCCACAGGGGTCCATGGCACAAGTAGATTCTTCCCTTTGTGGGTGGAAGGATGTGGGAAGGAAGGGAGGGTTGCGGGGGTGGGAGTGGAGCTTCTCTCATTGCCTGTCCTCTCCAGGGTCCAGAGACTTGTTCTAAAACCTGCTTCGAGCTAGTTCTTTCTGGGTGGAGAATTAGTAAGAGTTAACCTACAGGTCTGAGAGCTGGACCATCTCTTTGAGTAGGTCTATCCTGGTACGGGTCCAGGGTCCTCTTAGGAGAAGGCTCGGGCAGGTGTACCCAAAAGGAAAACAGTATAAACAGGCACTGGGCCAAGCTAGCACATCCCAGGGCCTTTGAGTGTCTCAATCAGAGAGAGTTCTTTTACCCTCTAAGCCTCCAATGAAAAGCAGACTCTGCCTTCCCACTCAGTTTGCAGCCCTGCTACATGCCAGATGCCACTTAAGACACTGGGTTCACCTGCACCACCCTTCAGGTGTTTCCAGCTGTCCAAAACAGGACATAGGCAGGGTGGCTGGGGCAGGAGAAAGCATTTGCTTCTGCTTTCAGCCATGTCCTGTCAACCAGGATAAAAACCATCAGGGAGGGAGGGTTCCAGGCTGTGCTTAAAGTGAGTATACAGCAGCCCATTTTCTGGAGTAGGGTACAGTAAGGGCAGATGATGTGGTCTTATCCCCCTGCCCATTGGCATCTCCTAAGGCCTGGAATTCCACCACTTGTAATTTATTCTTTGGGTTAAACTTCGCTCTCTTTCTCCAGGCTATGTTAAGATGGCAGGTATCACCCTGGAAAGGTAATAGATTAAGTGCCTGATCTGAAAAAGAATGCATTTGCCAGGCACGTTCTGCTCTGGAGGGGAGATCTAGACATACAAATTCCAAACTTGCTAAGGAGGTGTTAAAGAAAAAGGGAAGGGGTGTGGTTCTCCCCTCCTCTGTCCACCCCCTTCCTGCCCCAGTGACTCAATCTCATAACTTGCTAGTAAGCCACCTGCCGGACAACTATACCCCAGCCCTACTGTAAGGACCACGTTTTTCTGGTGTCTTGCCACAGCTTTTCTTTTTCCTTAATGGTTTATTCTCTTTATTTTATGCACAATTGGTATTTCGCTCGCATGTATGTCTGTGTGGGGGTGTCAGATCCCGGGGGAACTAGAGTTCAGATAGTTACAAGCTGCACAGGTGTGAACTGCCATGTGGGTGTCAGGAATTGAACACAGGACTTGAGAAGAGCAGCTAGTACTCTTAGCTATTAACCGCTGAGCCATCTCTCCCAACCCCGTGCCACACACAGGTTTTCGAGAGAGTGCTTTCGCCTACGCCATAGCAGCTGCCGGGGTGGTGCACGCAGTGTCCAACGCGTGCGCCCTGGGTAAACTGAAGGCTTGCGGTTGCGACGCCTCCAGGCGTGGGGACGAAGAGGCCTTTCGTCGGAAGCTGCACCGCTTGCAGCTGGACGCCCTACAGCGCGGAAAGGGCTTGAGCCACGGGGTCCCGGAGCACCCTGCCATACCCCCTGCCAGCCCAGGCCTGCAGGACTCCTGGGAGTGGGGTGGCTGCAGTCCGGATGTGGGCTTCGGAGAACGCTTCTCCAAGGACTTTCTGGACTCCCGAGAGCCTCACAGAGACATCCACGCACGCATGAGACTCCACAACAACCGTGTGGGCAGGCAGGTGAGAGTCGTGGTCAGTCCCCCCACCCCTGCGCGTCCCCGAGCTGCAAAGCGGGCGGGCTCAGCATCCTCAGGTAGCTCCCCTTCTTGGAATCACTCTACTTCCCCAACCCAGTCACCTCACAGTCATCTCTTTGCAAGAACGCCCGTGGGGAGCAACTGCTGTACTCTGAGCACCTGGAAGATGGGATTGAAACAGCCTTTTCCTTAGAGGGCATACCCCACTCCAGAACAACTTGCTTCTCTATTTTCTCTGATGACCAACCCAGAAAGGAGTAGGCTGGTAGTCAGAACCAGGGCTAATACAGTCTCCTTCTCTGTGGAGGCAGAATGTTGAACAAGATCATCCACCATGTGTCCCAGCTCTGAGTGTCTCTAGGAGCTTGAGGTCACCATCTTCGGCTTTCGATTCAGTCTCCCAGGAGGGGATTCTCACAGACTGAGGACCTTCTCTTTCCTTTTTCTGGACGGCTCATAACTACCTTAAAGTGTAAAAGGAACACCGCTAATAATACACACATATGCAGACACACAAACACAAAGGCAGGAAAGGGATAGCTGGTTAAGTTATCAAACCTTACTGTTCAGGCATTTTTCCTGAGCTCTCAGTCTACTTATGCATACCTATGATGTCAACCCTCCTAATAACAAGTGCTCTGATGTGGAAACCAAGGCAGGGAATGACTAAGAACCTCGCTGGAGGTGGGAAAGGTGGCAGAGAGGCAGACTCCATCCCCAGCCAATGGAGTTGTATCTCAGCACTTTCCTGGCTGGCAGTTCCCGTACTCATTCCTCGTCTGATCCTCCCTTGTCTGCTGAGCCAGTTCTGGGCTTCCTCTCGCTCTGCTCTTTCCCCCTAGGCTTCTTAGCCCACTCCGGTTCATCTTTGTTCTCCGAAGCTGATTCAGCAGTTCCCATCTTCACTTAGAGGGAGGTGAATTGAGGTGCAGGCTCACCCTCTGGTCCTATCCAGCTCCCACCCAGTCATGCCCTGTGCAAGGGGCTCCTTTCCCAAGCTCCTGATACCACCCCAGCCCAGACCAAAAGTGCCTCCTCCTTGTCCTTGTTAAACTGGTTAATTAATGGCTGCAGCCTGTGGGAAGCAGATGTTCTGGGGCTGTTGGCCCAGGGAAGCTTTGGTGTGGGGGTGTGGGGTGGGATAGAATGGGGGAGGGGGTTCCCACGTGGTGCTGACACCGCAGGCCACACATGCAGGCTGTGCAGTCCCCTAAGACCCAGCACAGTGGGAACCCTCACTTAGGGCCTTCTGAACCAGTTTTGAAGGCCCCAGAGCTTCGCTTTTCTTAAGAGTATTTGGGGGCCATGGTTGGAGAATGTGAACAAATTCCAATGTGGGGTACCTGGTGAGGGTAACACTAAGGGATTCTATGGAGGAGATTATTATAGAACAAGTTGAATATTAGGTGAGTGCACGCAGGCTTCCTTTAGAGACCTGGGAACTCTTCTGCTTCCATAGAGCTGACAATTTGACTGTCTGGGTTGTCGAGTGGGGCGCGCGGGGTGGGGGTGGGGAATCTGCACTCAGGGAATCCTTGGCACCTGCTGTCACTCGGTATAAACAGGGTAAACTCAAGTTGGTTTAATGGGAGGGGTTTGACTCCTTAGTTCCTGTCCTTTCTCCTTCTCAACTCCCTGCAAAGACCTGTAGGGCACAGCAGGGGATGGTGGTGGGAGCGGTGGAAGGGGGGGTCTTTCTTGCTCACTGCCTGGAGGGGGGCCAAAGGCTTTGGGGTTGGGATGTAGGGGAGCAGTCAATTCCTTGCTCCGGGGAAGGGAGAGGGAATTTCCCTGAAGATTTGGGATCCTCAGGGCTCAGGAAGCAAGAACCCCCAGGCCCAAGGACCCCCATGCAGTTAGTTGCTAGAAAGGCTGGCAGGGAAGGAAGGAGCTCGAAGGAGGGAATTCCCCGGGGCCGAGCCGGATAGGAAGTGGTGAATGGAAGGGCTGCAGAAGAGCGGGAAGACGTTCCGAGCCTCAGTTTCGGACCTCGGTGTTTGCTTCTGTGCAATGGGAGCCGGTTTCCAGCCTCTGTGGCTGGAGGAGGGCTGGAACACTGGACGCCGTCCTCATCCCTCTCGGTGCCTCCCTCTGCAGGCGGTGATGGAGAACATGCGGCGAAAGTGCAAGTGCCACGGCACCTCAGGCAGCTGCCAGCTCAAGACCTGCTGGCAGGTGACGCCCGAGTTCCGCACAGTGGGGGCGCTGCTGCGCAGCCGCTTCCACCGCGCCACGCTCATCCGGCCGCACAACCGCAACGGTGGCCAGTTGGAGCCCGGCCTCGCGGGAGCACCCTCGCCAGCACCGGGCACTCCAGGGCTGCGCCGTAGGGCCAGTCACTCCGACCTGGTCTACTTTGAGAAATCGCCCGACTTCTGTGAGCGCGAGCCTCGTCTGGACTCGGCAGGCACTGTGGGGCGCCTGTGCAATAAGAGCAGCACGGGTCCAGACAGCTGCGGCAGCATGTGCTGTGGCCGCGGTCACAACATTCTGCGCCAGACGCGCAGCGAGCGCTGCCACTGCCGTTTCCACTGGTGCTGCTTCGTGGTCTGCGAAGAATGCCGCATCACCGAGTGGGTCAGCGTCTGCAAGTGAGCGGGCCCAAGCTCCTCTGGGTCTCAAGAAAGGTTCTCCTCCTGGTGCCTGGCTTCTGCCACTAGCGACCTGGGCCAGGCAGCAGCAGCCTTGGCTCCTGAGAGAGATGGTTGGCTCTTAACAGCCCTGAGGGTCTGCAATCACCGGACAGTCCAGATCTGACTGACGTCCACCTACTCACTTCTGTGGGTTCCCCTCTTTCTGTTCCTAGCTCAGGCAGGTGGGGTTGGTAGTGGAGACTGCCCCACACCCTAGGACATGTCACCAAAGCAGCCCAGCCTGGCAGGCCTACCGCCTGTCAACTCTTCTCCCCTTCTCCAGCAGCGTTAGGCAATGCACTGAAGCTGGTGGGCACTGGGAAGAAAACGCAGAAATGGGCGTCATTAGGCTGAAGTGTCTTTCTAAGGGCTCTAGATCTCCCCCTCCACAGACTTCTGCTCCTGTCTTTTTCACTTAACGGATATTTATTTTACACTCTCTTTGTGACACTCTCTGGGGAAAAAGAAGCCTCTGGGAGTTTACAGGCTGATTAAGGGACATGGACAATAAACCAGTAAACACAAACAAGGTTATTCCAGGCAGTGTTATGGGTTATGGGGAAAACTAATCAGGGCTGGGGGGTATACACTGATTTTTGGGAAATAGAGACCTTTGTGCTGAAACTGTCAGCCAGGGAGACTTCTGAATTGTGATAGACAGGCTGTGACCTGCAAGGGGAGAGAGAGCCATGGGAAGGTGGGGAAGGGCTTTTCAGACCAGCTATAGAAACCCAAAGCTCTGAGGGGAGAGAGACCTCCACCAGTTGAAAGATCAGCAGAGCAGCCTCTGCCTTTGGAGAGTAGAAATCAAGGACTGATAGGAGAGGCCAGAGGACGGGGTAGCCATCAGTACCGGGTTTTATTGAAGAGGAATTTGCCGAGACTCTTAAGTAGACAGCGGTCGTGCTCTGGTTCCCACATGTATGGGGGTCTGGCTGAAATGGAGAAAAGATGACAGCCGGAAAGGATGTTATGGGGACCACGACTAATACCTAGCTGAGGCCTGAGTTTGGATGGCTGCAGTAGGGATGTCTAGAAGGACCCAGGGACCCAGAGTCCTCAGTGCCAGGATTCTAACCGCCCACTTTGTACCGGAGCCCTTTGCCACAAGCCAGGACGAGTGGCTGTGCCCAGCAGCAACCGATGGCAGAGACAGGAGGCACTCTGAGAGAAGTAATCCCGGGCAAGACCCAGCTCAACCCAGCCAGCGCCCCAGGGAGCAGGTGGGGCCAGGAGGTGCGGCTGGGAATAGGGTGGTGGCAGACTCGCCGCCGTCTGGAGCTGGGCTCTGGAGTCTAGGCAGGGAAGCTTGGGGTGCATAGGAAGCCATTCCGAGCCCCTCATTCCCCCAGAGCCACAGAGGAAACTCCAGTTAGTGAAAACGTCCCCACTAAGACTCTGCTAAGCTAGAATTGGGTCCTGCTTGCTTGTATCCATTGTGGTTCAACCCTGATGACTTTCTAGAACAGACCCCCAGGATCTGGTTCACACAGGTTTATCTACCTCATCCAGCCTATTGCTCAGTTATGGCCCTTGCTGGACGTCTCTATTTATCACCTAATGGCATCCATCTTGATAAGCCAAGCACAACAAAGTCTTATCCCAAAGGCCAGTTTGCACAGAGACCCCCACCCCCACCCACTGTTTCCTTGCTGCTATCCCCTGAGGGGTTGATTCTGAAACCAAACACGTCCGGTTGGCTCTCTGACTTGCTCTCAGCTCCCTGCTGTTTGACTGCTCCATTTCAGCAGCCCCTAGGCATGCCTAAGGCACCGGGCCCTCTCCGGTGTTTAGTTCTGTTGCCTCAGTAGAGACTTGGGGTTCTCTCCCCACCCCCACCCCCAAACAGTTCCAAAGGCAGGTGGGTGAGAGTCTCAGAGGGAGGAGGGGTAGGCAGGAACAGACAGACACACCTGCCTCATTCCTTTCCTCTTGTTCATCCTGGAGAGAACTCTAGGGGCTGGGTTCCCCCCTTCTTCCCTCCCATCCTAGGGAGGAAGAGAGGTGCGCTGGGGGAATTGGAGGGTAGAGGGATAGTCCCACCCCTAGCAGCATTCACTGTAGCATTAACTTTGACCTCTGCCTTTTGGAGCTTGGGGGAAGTGAGTTATCAAGGGGATGGAGTTTGGGAGTAAGGGGAGAGAGACACTGTAGAACATGAGAGAGAGGGAGAGAGAGAGAGAGAGAGAGAGAGAGAGAGAGAGAGAGAGAGAGAGAGAGAGAGAGGGCAGAGTGAGGGCAGGGAACTGGACACTGAGCTTCAAGGGACCCCAGTGGTCAGAATCAATGGTCTGATGTATGCTAGTGTGACCTGTAAAGTTGGGAAAGGGACAAAATTATTGTTTCCCCAAGTCACCGTCACACAGCCTCCCTGGTCTGGACCACAAGGCTGGACCCGTGATAGCAGAGTGGCCTATGGGACTCCTTAAAGGGAGGTGTGGAGGCGATGCAGGTGGGAGGGTGGGTATTGTGCTTGCGCACGCTGGCTGGAGCCTACAGCGGGAAGCACGTACTGGTTGAAAACAAGTGGAAATGGGATTCTGAAATGAATGCAAGCCCAGGGCGAAGGTGGGCTGGAGAACTCGAAATTTGGAATGGGAACAGAAAGTGACCAGGGATTCTTCCAAGGAAGAAAAGACCTCCCTCCTTCCCGTGCACTTTCGACCTGGTTGTCTTTTTTTCAAAGGCAGAACTGAGGACTAATGTCGAGAAAGGAGGGAGGTAGGGATCTAACTAACAGCAAATGGGGCTGGTGTACTGATGGACACAGTGCTGGCTTTAGAGGTCAGGGAGAAACGGCCCGCTGGAGTAGGATGAGGATCCAGGCATCTGGCTTTTCAGTCGCCAGGGGTCCTCAAGGAGGAGGGCACTCAACAATAGACTTGCCATCTGTAGAGGAAGTACCTGGGCGAGAAACAAGGTCAAGGCCATCATCCAGGAGCTCCTTCAATCTTTCTCTGAATTAATGCTCCCCCAGCTCGCCTCCGGCAGGGGGCCTTCCACCCTGGAGAGTGGCCAGGCTCCAGTCGCAGCCCCCCTCCTCCCTCCCCCCTCCTCTCCTGTGGTTGCCGGCAGCTGCCTGCGGTCGCCCCATCCCTTGTGCTCAAGGCACGGGGACTTTCCAACAGGGGAAAAAATGACTTAATGAGAGTGGGAGCCGGGGGCGGGAGGGACAGGTCCCTGTAATCACAGCTCCACTGTGGGGCCTGCCTACCTCCCGGTCCTTCCCAGCTTCCTGCTGCCAGCGCCCGCCTTGGGTTCTGCTGGGGGAGGGGGACAGGCTGGCGACCCGGAGATCCCTGTTCAGGTGGTAGGATCTCTGGGGCCCTTGGGCTGCCTTTTCTTTCTGAAAAGGCATGAGTTGCTTGAGGAAAGAACCCGGGACACCCCAGAATCCCTCTCTGGATCCTGTCCAGAATGAATTCGAAGAGTAAGGGGTACCAAAGAGAACCCTTTGCTGTTTCGAGACTGCGCACTTCGCAACGCCCCCGGTTGCTGTGGCAACCAGGGCAGCCGAGGTGTGTCCGCAGGCTTGGGAGATGCCCCCCCCCCTTACACGCCGCCTGCAGGGCCAGGCCCCGCTGCTGTGGTGCGCGGGGGTGGGGGTGTGCCGTTACCATGGCAAGGGTGAGCTAGAAGGGCACATTCTTCCCCAGGGTGGGAGCGCCCTGGGGACACGAGAAGGGGGGTGACGGGGGCGGCAGAAAGGGGAGCAGAGGATGGTCAGAACAAGGGAGGAGTTTCGGACAAGATGAACCAGGGTTTCTAAGGTTGGGGTGGGGAGTTTGGAATCTGTCCTCTCTCCTACTGCTCTTCTGAGGTGTCCTCCTCCTGCTGCTGAACCCGTCTTGGGGTTCAAAGCCCCGAGGCCTCCGTTTCCAAGGAAAGAACTTCCAATAATCGACCAAACCCCTTTTGACTATTCCTGGTCGGGCCTGTGGAGCTAAGAGGCCTGTCCCACTCCACTCCCAGTAGCGCTGAAGCCCAGACTTCTAGCCATTGCCCTGAAATTAAGCCCCTTGCCCGCCTCTGTGCCACCCGCCTGGCCTCTGCCTGCACAGAATATCTTGGAGACCTCGGGAAGGCTGGGGGATGGGGACAGCAGGCACATCACGAGGTTGAGATCCTGAGGGTGTCCTTGACCCCAGGGTCCTCATCTGGAACTCGGGCTGCAGCTGTGTGTGTGTGTGTGTGTGTGTGTGTGTGTGTGTGTGTGTGTGTGTGTGTGTTGCAACGTCTGGGATCCAAGGCTGTGTGTACTCAAAAAGTTCAAGGCCCCTGCAGCCTATTCTCTCTTCCACCGCAGGCTGCCGCGTGGGTCTCTCCTGGCCCCACGCCCTGACCGATGGACCCAGCTTGGTTTTGCTGAGCCAACCACAGGGCAGCCTCCAGCAAGTAACTGATGTTTTGTGGAAATCCCTAAACGGCGCCCTCTTTGGGCTTAAGGGTTCTTTCCCCCTTTCTGTCCAGCAAAGGAAAACAATCAGGGAGTCTGCATAGAATCCATTGGAGCGTTCTGCCACCACCCTGTCCCCTGCCGTTCGTTCTCTCTATCCTGCGGGCCAGTCTGCAGGGGCTCCAGTAAAGCTTCGTGCCTCCCGCAGTCCAGCTACTCACATCTGGTTGGCAGCTGGGAACCGCCCACCACAAACTACTGAGGACATGGCGCCCTCTGTTGGTGCGGACTGGAGAAGCATTAGCTTTCAGGCCTGTGTTGTGTTCCTCTGCGGCAGAGGGTCCAGGGTTTCCACTCCTGATGCATGGGCCTCGGGTACCAATCATTTCTTTGCCTGTGGGAAACCCTACACACTCTGACTCGCGTCGCTCCAAAAATCCTACCATGCAGGCTCTTTGTTTTCTGCCCGACACGATCTTGCTGACCCTCTGTTCTGCATGCATGTGTGCCTAAAACCCAGCCTAGTGGTCTAGCTAAGGTCGCAAGCTCTGACTTCAGGATGTGTGACCTGTCATTTCACGCCCCACGATGACTGCCCACCCCCAGCCTTCCCGAGTTTAATGTAAAAGTCCTAAATTAGGAACATGGTTACATAAATAACGACATATTTGTTCAATGGAATTCCTTGCTCCGTCCTTTAAATGAAGTGGTTGAAGTATAGTTAGCGGTTGATTTAGTGATGTAGTGTTTGCTCTACCTGGGAAAGGGTACATTAACAAAAAATATCACGAGACAGGGTCTCCCTTTAATGTAAAGAAATTGGACAGGCATCCAAGAGCTGAATTATTTGGGTTGAGGGATTATAGGTGGTTTAAAATTTGTTCACTGTCTACTCGGGGGTCATGATGGGCAACAAGATGGTTTCCGCCACCAGGGTCGTGCAGGTAGTGAAGCCACATGCTCCGTTAATAAAGTTTCTTAACAGAAGAGACAAACCTAAGCTCAGTGCCTCAGACGCTTTGAGATCTGCTGTGCTACCCTCCCACTCCTCTGTAATTTCCCAGCATTCTAAAGGAAATTTGTCCCCAAATTTACTGATGCATCAGGGGCCACCAGACACTGCAGAATTAATAAAATCATTACCTCAGAAATACAGGAGGAAACCTATGTCTCAGGAGGAAATGGAATTTATCCAGCGTGGGGGTCCAGAGTGATCTTCGTTGTGGCTGCTGCTTGTCACCAGGCAGAAGGATTAGCTTTACAATAAAGGACTTCCACAATGTCAAATGAAAAGTCATATATTAAACAACCTTAATAAGTGTTCTGTAAGCAGAATGAAGTATAGAAACTCCAAGCGGTCACTTGAATCTCCTACCTTATGTATCTTGGTCACTTCCCCACAAGCTGGCCTATACACTTACGAAAGTCTACATTTTTAAATGCTAGCCTGTTAACTTACTCTTGATTATGAAGTGTTACCAGTGATGAGCTATTAAAAGCACATGGTATCTAAAAAAAAATTTGTTCACTGTTTATCAGTATTTTTCATTTGTTTAAAATGAGCCTATTTTACTTGGTCATCGTAATGATTCCATACACTGAATATTTTGGTCCAAAAGCGAGTATCACACTATCTTTTTGAAAAGGTTTAAAACACTCTAGGGGAGGAGGCAGTTAGATATCTATGAGTTTGAGGTTAGCCTGGTCTAAATATCTAGTTCTGGCCAGTCAAGGCTACTTAGAGAACCTTGGCTTTTTTTTTTTTTTTAACGGAGATGTATAACAACAACAACAACAACAACAACAACAACAACAACAACAACAACAGTGCCTGCAGTGCCCCACGGAGGCCAGAAGAGGGCTTCAATTCCCTGAAACTGGATGCCAGGCAGCTGTGAAAGGCAGCAACACCAGGGCTGGACCTAAACCCAGGTGGTTTGGAAGAGTAGTTCTTGCTCCTAACCAGAGAGCGGTTATTACCTCTGGTCAGTCCTAAAAAAAAATACATACATACATGCAATACTCAATGGACTCCGTTATATTTATACATTTATCCTCACCCCCGCCTCTCTTTCTCTCTGTCTGTCTCTGTCTGTTTCTCTGACTCTGACTCTGTCTGTCTCTGTGTATCTGTCTGTCTGTCTGTCTGTCTATCTGTCTCTCCCTCCCTCCTTCCATCCTATAGATCTGGATATAGAACTCTCAGCTACCTCTCCAGCACCATGCCTTCCTGCCTGCTGCCATGGACTAAACTTCTGAAGTGTAAGCCAGCCCCAATTACATGGCTTCCTTTATAAAAATTGCCGTAGTCGTGGTTTCTCTTCACAGGAATAAAACCCTAAGAGACACAGTCCTTGAGTCCGGGATGTACCCAGTGTTGTCTGTAATGATAGAATTATTATTCTCCTCTAAGACTTCTGTATAAAGATGCTGCCACAAGGAGCAACACAGAAAATCGGTGAAAAGTCTCACACTTTCTCCTTGTTCTTCGGTCCACTCGGTCTTTGCACCAATGTGCATCTGCTGCCCTATCTTGTGACCCTTTAGGTGTTTTTGGACATCCTTCCGCCTGGTTTCCCTCTCACTCTTCCCTGTCTCAGGGATTCTTTACTCTCCTCTGCCTGCCTGCACTCCGGATACTGGCGATTGAATCCAGAACTTCACAAATACTAGGCGAGGATCTACCACTGAGATACACTGCTAGTCCCACGTTTGCCTTTGGAAACTATTTGAAGGATGCAGAAATGCTAGAACAGTGGAACAGAGAATGTATGCCTTTGTCGAACCACAGGAGTAAGTTGCCCAGGTGTAACCTTGTCATCCCTAGTGCATTAGGATATGTGTTCTTCAAATAGACACTCTCCTTCTAGCCTGACATGATGCTCCCAATCAGGAAATTAGCCTTGCTTCACCAGTGCTGCTGGACTCCCAGCCCCTGTTAGACTTCTGTCATTTTGGGCCAGTGCTATTTTCTGGAACAAAAGGCTCTAGTCCTGAATTATTCATCCCATTGAATTCTGTCTTTCCAGTGTCCTTCCATCCGACACAATAGCAACACTTTACTTTCACGACCAGGACAATTTAGAAGATTACAGACCCGTTGTGTTGTAGAACATTCCTCCATGTGGATTTGTCTGTTGTTTTCATGACTAAATGTGGGTTATGCATCTTTGGCAACAATACTACAGATGTTAAATCTTTCTCTCATTGCCCTATTATTTATTCCAATGCTTAAAATTCCCTCGATTTGCTCCAGTTGCCAAGCTGGTTTCTGTCTCTGTGAATTTATTGAGCACTTCCTTATCTTATGGCCTGGTGTTTTCTCCGCCCCAGTCTTGACACCAGTCATTTTGACAAGCAACAGCTTTTTCTCTTGATAGTAGATTAAATGTGGAAACTGACGCTTGCATTCCAGGTCAGCTTGCTGTTCCTGGGGTGCCACTGCCTCCAGAACTCTCAGTTGACAGTGTTAGGAAATATGTTTAATCATATAAACAGCTGTCTCTGTGCTGGTCAAGCTATCATCTCTCCAACCATCCAACCTATTGGTCATCATTGACCCATGAAGAAAACAATGGCCTCACCTTTAATTCTCCCACAAACCAGTTTTCACTTTCTCTCTTTTTCCCTTTTGTATTTCTTTCTCTCTCCTTGCCACTGTCACTTCATTGACTCCCCTTACAGGTGTTATTGCCCTCCATGCTAGGCTTCCAGAACCTCTGCTCTCCCATAGTTCCCTTTGCCTACAGCAGGGATACCCTAGCACATCATTTTGGTCTGCCTATATCAAGAGTTTGTTTGTTTGTTTGTTTTGTTTTGTTTTGCAGATTCATTTATTTGTTTTAGGTAAGTACACTGTAGCTGTCCTCAGACACATCAGAAGAAGGCACCAGATCCCATTACAGATGGTCGTGAGCCACCCTGTGGTTGCTGGGAATTGAACACAGGACCTCTGGAAGAGCAGTTAGTGCTCTTAACCGCTGAGCCATCTCTCCAGCCCCAGCTCTGTGTTTCTAATATGAGGACTAGAATTGAGTACATAGTAGATACTCAATAAATATGGTTGAATGAAGAAATAAACGAACAGCTATGGAAATGACTGCTAATCTCTGTCTTTGGCCTGGCTGTCCTTCCTAAGATCTTTTCTGAAATGCTACCCGCCAGCTAGAGTGCTTTGGTGGGTGGACAGTAAGCCCTGCAAAGCAAGCTTTATTAATGCAGATTCGTCATTTAGCTGTGCATTTGCTTATCTAAGAACAGAGCACTTTTTTTCTCACAACTATTCTTTTTTTGGATGTTTCACTGTCCCTGGTATACAACAGACACTAAATATGTGCTGAGTCAATGAAGGCCTGTTCCCTTTAAGCCAGTTCCCTGCAAATGACTCTTTTCCTCTTGTAACATCATCTTCCCACCACCCAGTGCCACAGTTGCCGTCACCTTGACTCCTGCCTGTTTTGTTTTCCTTATTCACATCAACGGACATCCTGTTCCTGAGTCAGTGCTCTCTGGACCCCTCATTCTCTTCTCCCTCTTCAATCCATCGTCACTAGAACCTTCTAGCTTCCTCTTCCATAACATGCATGCCGTGTCCTCCCACTGAAGCTCTCAATGGATCTCTGTACTAATTAAGGCTCTTAATTGCAGACAACAAGAAATGATTCACTTACAAGGAAGAAGAATTTCCTGAATGATATTGAGTAACTCCCAGAGTTGACGGGAAACTCAGGAATCAAGTTTGTGGCCTAGAGTTGTAAATCAGTTGGTAGAGGGCTTGTGCAGTAGACCTGAAGATCTGAGATTGATTCCTAGCACCACAGAAAACTATGTTTAACAGTGATGCATGTCTGGGAGGCTGAGATAGGAGGACCAAAAGTTCAAGTCGTAGGCCAGTCTGGGGTAGATGAGAATATCTTTTTTATTAATTCATTTATTTTTAAATTTTACATGCATTGGTATTTTGTCTGCATTTGTGAAGGTGTCTGGTTCCTTAGAACTGGAGTTACAGACAGTGGTGGTGTACCATGTAGGTGCTGAGAATTGAACTCAGGTCCTCTGGAAGCAGCCAGTGCTCTTAACCATTGGCCCATCTCCCAAGCATAAAGAATGTCTTTAAAACAAACAAAGAAAAGTCAATGTAGAGAAGTGAGTAGGAGCTGAAAAAAAACTCAGGCATCCGAAACATCAACCAAGTCCAGTCTCGGGAGGACGTGGTATAGCAGGCTGCAGAGGCTGAGTCTTCAAAGAGCTACAGCTACTGATACAGCTACAGTGCGACAGACAGCTATACAGCTACTGACAGCTACAGCGACACTGAGACAGCTACTGCTACAGTGACAGTGACAGCTACAGCTACTGCTACAGCTACCCCTCAGACAGCTACCTCAGCCTGGACACAGCCCGTTGCTGTTTCTGCAGCGAACTGTAAAGCAGGATGACTCTCTGAGTCACTTGTAAAGATCCAGGGTCCTGAGTGGGAGCATTGGTTGACCTTCCTGCCAGTGGCCAGGGGAACAATTTCCCCTAAGGAAATTTCCACTCAGAGGATTGTCTAGCACAGAATGGGAGATCCGATGATGAGCCCCCCTGTGCACCCATACATAGGCCTTTGGGTATGCCACTGGGGCCCTCCACCATCTTCCAGGATCACTCTCATTCTCTCCCTTGCACACAGAGTTCCTCTGAAGCACAACTGCACGGCCTTCCTGCCTTGGCTCCTGCAGCAGCTGGTCTCCCATGACCCCTGCCTCCACCTGTGTGCTGTCTCCTCCGTCTGGATCCAGGCTGACCCTGGGTTCTGTGGTCTGCCTAGGAGGTGGTTGGTTAGTCTCATTCTATTTCTCATTACCCTCGTGACCTGGGACAAGATAACTTTTCAGGTCTCCCTATTGCCTCTGCTATACGCAAATAAAAGCACCCATCTTCCAGAATTATTAATAATATCTTAAAGAATTTTTTATTTTACATATATGAGTACACTGTAGCTGTCTTCAGACACACCAGAAGAGGGCATCAGATCCCACTACAGATCTCTCCAGTTCTTTTTTTTTTTTTTTTTTTTTTTTTCGAGCTGGGGATCGAACCCAGGTCCTTGTTCTTGATAGGCAAGCGCTCTACCACTGAGCTAAATCCCCAACCCTCTCCAGTTCTTTAATAATAGCTTTTTCTCTCTCTCTCTCTCTCTCTCTCTCTCTCTCTCTCTCTCTCTCTCTCTGTGTGTGTGTGTGTGTGTGTGTGTGTGTGTGTGTGTGTGTGTGTGTGTGTGTGTGTGTGTGGTGTGTGTGTGTGGTGTGTGTGTGTGTGTGTGTGTGGTATGTGTGTGTGTGTGTGTGTGTGTGTGTGTGTGTGTGTGTGTGTGTGTGTGTGGTGTGTGTGTGTGTGTGTGTGTGTGTGTGTGTGTGTGTGTGTGTGTGTGTGTGTGTGTGTGTGTGTGTGTGTGTGTGTGTGTGTGTGTGTGTGTGTGTGTGTTTGTATATGTGTGTGTATGTGTTTGTGTATGTTTATGTGTTTGTATATATATATGTTTGTGTATGTATATGTGTTGTGTATGTGTTTGTGTATGTATATGTGTTTGCGTATGTTTATGTGTTTGTGTATATATATCTATATGCATTTGTGTATGTGTATGTATATGTGTTGTGTATGTATATGTGTTTGTGTATGTATATCTTTATGCATTTGTGTATGTGTATATATATATGTGTTTGTGTATGTGTATTGTATATATGTGTGTGTGTGTATATGTGTATATGCACCACTTGAGTGCCTGTCCCAGTATAGGCCTGGAGGAGAACAAGATCCCTTGGAACTGGAGTTACAGAAATGGCAAATCATAATGTGGGTGCTGGGAATTGAACCTGGGTGCTCTGCCAGAGCCGCCAGTGCTCTTAACCTACAAGCCACCTGCTTATCCTGCCCACTTCTCCTAGAATTATTTTTAAAGGCAAGGTCACTGTGTATTCCAAGATGGCTACAAACTCTAAATCTCCTGCCTGTGTTTTCTGGGAACTGGAATTACAGGCATATGCTATCATATTTAGCTTACAATTACTCTGAATATATTATGCCAAAAAGTCTTCATTTGTCTGTATTGAGTGGGACTCCTAAACACTCCACATTTATGAAGAACGAGACTTACATATTTACATTTCTGGGAGTCCTGTTTTTATCAGTGTCACACGGGTTTAATGGCATCTATGTAATGGGACTTCTTGGCAGAACTACTTTGTTCTGTCGGGCAACACTGCCTCCTCCTGGTGGAACTTTCGGATTCTTGAGCCTTGTGCTTTAAGCTACATGGCACCAGGAATCTTTTGGATGTCTATATTTAGGGTCTGGGGTTGAGTAGCCAAGTATAGTGGTGTGGGGAGAGAGTGGTGAACACCGGACTGCTGGCAGGAGCAGAACCCCCACTCCCCACTCCACAGCTAATCAACAGGAGAATGGGGCCTTGCTAGGGGAGGGGCAGGATACCAGATGTAGAAGATGGGAGCCCACGAGGCTGGGCATGGCCATCCTATCGTTCAGTACATCCCCAGTGGATGCACTGAAAATGTTTAAAATGCTTTCACACCTCCAATGGAGAGGATGGGGCAGCCGGAGGGGAACAGAGAACACAGCCCACTTCAGAGGGGCAGAAGGAGACCCTGAGGAGGGTAGCAGGCCTGTCCACATGAAAGTCAACTCCCTGGGGGCCACTTCCTCCTGAAGGCAGGATTCACAGGGAGATCTTGGAGGTTACAGCAGAGTGTAAACTGTAGGATCCAGTTAAATCCTACAAAAGCAGGCAGAACAAATTCCTATTAGAAGGCAGGACAGTGGTTACGCTTGCAGCGGGTGGGCTGACTAGAAGGGAACATGGCCCTGGGAACTGGTATTACTCTATATACTGTGTTCACTGCAGGCACCTTTAAGAGGTGCACACTTTTCTGTATGTGATTTTAGTGACACAAATACATAACATTTGGGGAAAAGCAGACAAACAGCCATGTCTCTCTTCAAGCCCTTTGGAGTGACACCAGATCTGAGAGGAAACAGCTGAGTAGGTTGGAGGTGGCGACCAGCTGGTGTCTGGCCAGATTTATTTGATTTCTTCCTCTGTTCATTCACTTGTGGTTTCAGCACCTCCCACACGTAGTACAACACATAAGGGGCCAAAGAAGAATTAATAGTTCTAGCTCCCATCTACTGAGAGCGTGCTATGGAATAAACAGGAGTGTTTCTCTAACCCAATGTACCTATGATAAATTACTATTATCCCTTGTATTGGCTGAAGGAGGAATCTCAGCATGGTTAAGCAAGCTGTTCACAGCTGCACAGCCTCCATATATATATATATATATACATACATACATACATATATATACATATATATACATATATACATATATGTATATATATACATACACACACACATATATATGTATGTGTACACACACACACACACACACACACACACACACACACACACACACACACATATGGATTTTCATGTGCTACTGAGGCTGTAGGGACCCAAATCTGGGCAAGGGCATTCCCTAGAAAATCCAAGAGGTAGAGAGACCTGTTGATAATTGCTGCACTACAAAAAAACGAGGTCTTAGAGCTGCGGTGGGGCCAAGTTTTAACTTTTGTCAGCAATCGACAGGCCTTGCTTGGCAGGTTCCTTCGCTCCTGGAAGCCTTAATTTGCCGAGATCCAATTCAAGAGTAGGGGAGGGGGGCCTGGAGAGATAGGTCAGTGGTTAAGAGCACTGACCGCTCCTTCAGAGGTCCTGAGTTCAATTCCCAGTAACCACATGGTGGCTCACAACCATCTGTAATGAGATCTGATGCCCTCTTCGGGTGCGTCTGAAGACAGCTACAGTGTACTTACATATAAATAAATAAATCTTAAATATAAATAAATAAATCTTAAAAAAAAAAAAAAGAGTAGGGGAGGAAAAAGCATGCATCTCTGTAGGAGTTACTGTGAGGACTAGATTACACGGAGAGAGACCAGTTAAAGCACAAGGGTGACCCAGGAGGGTCACCGCCTCCTGGTCCGAATCTTTAGGGCTAGTCGTACTTTAAAAAGAATCAGTGGGCTTTAGTAACCTTGTTCGTGCTAATGCACACAGTCCATGGAAAAGCTGCGACCCCAGGAACCAGCACAAGCAGCAGACAGTGGGGGAGTTGGGGGAGCGCTGACCCGGGTTGACCCCAGCCGGGAGAGAACACTCGCTATCGCGAGACCTCGCGAGATCTCCGACTGGAGTGCTGAAGTGAGAGGCGAGCCCAGCGGCGACAGTGCCTTTTAAGCTGGCGCGACTATCGCGCTCGTCCACGGAAGTCTGGCTCACCCGCTGCAGTGGAGCTGGGTCTGCGGAGACCCGGGCATGGGGTTGGAATCCTGCAGCCCCCGTGGGCCTCCTGCCCACAGAGCTCCCGAAGAGCCCGTGCAGGGTTGCAGGTGACTGGCTTTCTGAACTCTCCTTCACCCAGGCCTTTAAGTGGCCATGGAAGGAGCCTTAGCCACATTCTCAAACGGTCATATTTGTATACAATTATTAAAACGTAGAGAGCCTAATAATGCAACCGCTGAATTTGGGATCTGGGGACATCCAAGTGGCTTAATACTCTGAATTTGAGTTTAGTAGGATGTATTAATGTAGCGTGTATGCATGGACTTTATTACTAGTGTTTCCAGGGGAGACGTGGCCCGGAGGACAGCCTCTCATCCACACTGAACTGAATTATGAACCTGATGTGAATGTGCCAGAGGTCCTTTGTACCTAGGCGCATAGCATCAGAATTGGGAAATAAAAAAGACTGCACAAAACAAAATGAAAATCCTTGACATCATAGAGAAAAGAAGCTTGAGAAGAATTTCCCCCAAAATTAACAACTGTTTTGAAATAATAATTCAAACTAGCAATTCCATAAATTTCAACCCCTTTACTCTTTTGGCTACCAAGGGAGACTGTGGTCCAAAACTTAGGAAATTCCAAAAATAATTTATCGTTGAAACTTTTGTTTTAACTCTTTGACAACTTTTTATACATGTGCTGGCTGGTTCTTATGCTAACTTGACGCAAGCTAGAATCAGTTGGGAAGAAGGAACCTCAATTGAGAAAATGTCCCCACCGGATGGTGCGTTTTCTTGACTGTTGATTGATGTGGGAAAGTCCAGCTTGTGGACTTCGAGGCTTTAGGTGCTGTAAGAAAGTAGACTGAGCAAGCCACAGGAACAAATTTAAGTTAGTATCAACTCCTCCGCTGCCTCTGCTTCCGTTTCTGTCTTCCGGTTTTTACCTCGACTTTCACTGATGATGGACTGCAAACTGTAAGATGAGATCCAAGATGCCTCGTCTTGGTTGTTTATCACAGCAATAGAAATAATTAACAATCATGAATGTGATGTATTTTTATAACCCACACCCTATCCCTAAGTAGGTGGGGCTTTGTTGGAGTAGGTGTGGCTTTGTTGGAGTAGGTGTGGCTTGTTGGAATGGGTGTGGCTTGTTGGAGTGGGTGTGGCTTGTTGGAGTGGGTGTGGCTTCATTGGAGAAAGTGTGTCACTGTGGGGTACGCTTTGAGGTCTCAGATGCTCAAGCTGGCCCAGTGCCTGCCTGCCACCCTCCTCCGACCCTCCTGTTCCCGTTCCCCCTCCCCCTCCCTCTTCTTCCTATAAATCTAGATGTAAAACTCTCAGCTCCTTCTCCAGCACCATGTATGCCTGCATACCACCATACTTCCCACCACAGTGATAATAGACTAAACTTCTGAACTGTAAGCCAGCCCTAGTTAAATGTTTCCTTATAAGAGTTGTCACAGTCATGGTGTCTCTTCACAGCAGTAGAAACTCTAACTAAGACAATGGTCATAACCTTTCAAAACAAAAACATGGTTGCTGTTTCCTGGAATGGGCGGTACAGAACCATTTGTAGTTAAGGTTACAGGTGGGGTGCAGCCTGTTCTTGAGAAACAGGTTCAATGGGAAAAGAATGAACCCACTTTGTCATTATTGTAAGATGGCTTTAAAGCCTAAGATGGAGGTGGTTCATCGCTGTACACCCACACGCCAAGAAAAGTGACCCCCAGCCCACGCTGGTAGCCATCAACTGCAAGTAGCTCCTCATGAGTGTGGGGGCTCGTGTGCTCCTCCTCTGTGTGTGCTGGGAAGTTGATGGGTCCCATTGTGTGCAGGTGGCCACGGCTGCTGTGACTTAATGAAGTTACAGAACCCTGACATGTCCAGAAAACAGCACCTCCCAGCTCTCCTCCGTCCATGGGTATAACATTCTCCCAGCTTCCTCTTCCACAGGGTGCCCCAGGTCTCTGAGGTGGTAACGTAGATGTCGTCTGTAGCACGTAACTACCTCTTCTCAGTGCGTTGAGCAGTTGTGAATCTTGGCATTATCTGCCCACTGTAGGGAGAAACGTCTGTGACTGAGGCAGGAGGCAGCACTAAGCTATGGTGTTCCGGATAGTTTTATGTCCACTTGACACAAGCCGGAGTCACCAGAGAGGAGGGGCCTCAACTGAGGAAACGCCTCCTTAGGACCCCGCTGCAACACTTTTTCTTAACTAGTGATTGATGAGGGGAGACCCAGCCCATTGTGGGTTGGCTGGTGGTCCTGGGTTCTATAGGAGAGCAGGCTGAATAAGCCATGAGGAGCAAGCTTAAGCAGCACCCCTCCATGGCCTCTGCCTCAGCTCCTGCCTCCAGGTTCCTGCCCTGTTCTGACTCTCTTCAGGGACGAACAGTGATGTGGAAGAAGCCAAATAAACCCTTTCCTCCCCGTGACTCACAGTATTTCTTCACAGCAATGTCAAAACCTACCTGAGACAGATGGATACAAACAAATACAGGCAAACATTTAGAAGGTAGTTTGACATGTCTTTCCCACAAAACAACAATAGTAGTTTCCCTTCTAGGGGCTATGACTCCCTAGCCTAACTAGGTTTACGGTACCAAGCCTGAAGTTTTCCCTGTGGAGGGAGCCTCAAATCCAATTGGACCTTAGTTAATTATCCCATAATGCTCGTACCACTAATTCACCAGTGGGAAATCCATAGACTTCTGTTTGGTTGGTTGGCTTTTCTGTCCTTTTTTTTTTTTTCCTTTTCTTTTTTTCGGAGCTGGGGACCGAACCCAGGGCCTTGTGCTTGTTAGGCAAGCGCTCTACCACTGAGCTAAATCCCCAACCCTGGTTGGTTGGCTTTTCGAGGCAGGGTTTATTAGTGTAGCTTCAGCTGTCCCGGAACTTGCTCTGTAGACTAAGCCTCTAACTCAGAGATCTGCCTGCCTCTGGAGTCAATAGCGTGTGCCACTACCAGCTGGGAAATCTATAGTTTCAAATAACTCTTACTAGTCTTATTACTAGTTGTTAGTATCTTGTCAATCTGTGGTCTAGGGTTCATTTATTCTACCCACATAGAAATTATACTTAAAAATCTGTGATGGTATATGCCTTTAATTCCAGAACTTGGGAGGTAGAGGCAGGAGGATTAAAGGCCACAAAGCGAATTTGAGGTCAGCCTGGGATACATGAAACTTAGGAAGGGAGGCGGAAGAGAAAAGAAAAGCAAATACAAGAATAAATTGTGAGTCAATGAGGAAACATTAGCCAGTGTTGGCAATCCTGGCCTTTAAGCACTCAAGGTCTAGAGGCTGGACTCCATTAAGCTCTGAGGTAGGGGCCTATGTTACAGAATTAGAGTCCAGAAATTTATGGGCACCTCTTGAAGGCTTAGCGTTCTGGCTTTTAAGCCCGGCATTTGGCAGCCACTGTGAACCGTTGACTTGAGCAGCACTGGGAGGCAGCAATGGGCAACAGCGAGTGATTGAAGGTAGTGGCTTCCCTTCTTGAACAGGCCTCGCGCTGCTGCCCTTCTGCTCTACAGTACAAGGATTGCGTCTCTGGGACTAGGGAGTTGAGACCCTTGACCCTTAAAACATGGCTTCTCCCTAGCACTAGGGCCTGCAACCTCTTGTCCCTAAGCTTTTCTCAGCCCTCAGCCCCTCTGTTTCCTGTAGTTTCTGGCCTGACCACTATCTAGAATTCCTTAGCTGTCTTCTCAAGATTACTGCTGCTGTGCTCCTGCTGTGCTCCTGCAACTGCCGTGCTCACCGACAGCGCTCTGCCACCATGTTTGTCACCCTCTCTTGGTATTGCGAGCTCAGCTTATTCCATGAATTATGAAGGTCAAAAGTAGGCAAGGAAAGGCCACTGGAGAGAAGCTGCTTATTGGGCCTAATGTTGCAGCACGGCGAAGGGGTCAGCGGGAGGTATCTACCCAGTGACTCACAAAGTTAGTCTAAGGGCCTGCTTGCATAGCTAGAAGGAGGTCTGTCAGTTACTGTCCTCCTCGCTGTGACTAAATACCTAGCAGAAACAGAGGAGCAGGGCTTAGTTTGACTTTGTCACAACCAGGAACGCACGGCAGAGTGGCTCTTCTGTGACAGGTTGTGGTGAAGGCTTGTTCATGTGGTTACCAACCAGAAAGCAGGGACATCAGGCTGGTCTATAACTCTCAAAGAACCACCCATCTGTGACCCACATCTGCCAGCCAGAGCCAACTCCTGAAGATTCCACCACCTTACACAACAGTGCTAGCATCTGGGACAAGATGCCATTAAAAAACATGAACCTCTGGGGGACATTTCAGGTTCAAAGCATAAGGGAACAGATCAAGTCTATCTGTGCCAAACATGCGAGTCCTTCATTCAGACTCTGAGCCACATTCATATCAGTCGCAGCAGCCCCTAATAAAAGCAGAGGAGTGCATTTATACCAGCAACTGTCCACTTCTTATACCGCCAGGGCAAATAGTCTCTTCTGGCCTGAGTGGAAATGGCTGTAGGGTCTTTTAGAATTCACCAAGGTCTGTGGTGATTAAAAGTCTGGGGCAAGCTGTTTTGAAGCAATCACAAATGGGAAATTGCATTCTAGACCTGGAGTTGTCTGTCTGTCAGCAGCAAACAGCTGTGGTTCCTGTACAGCTTCCTCAAGGTACCTACGGAGTGTTCTGAGTAACTGCTGCTGTATAGAGACAGTCTGCCTCACTGCTTGGAAGACAGTCCTTTGGCCAAGACAACTGACACACCAGGGAAGGGAATAAAAACCATTAATTAGAGGGTGGTTACAATAAAAGCTTATTGTCAACATTTTTTTAAACGTTTATTTAATATATGTGAGTACACTGTAGCTGTCTTCAGACACCCCAGAAGAGGGCATCAGATCCCATTACAGATGGTTGTGAGCCACCATGTGGGTACTGGGATTTGAACTCAGGACCTCTCTGGAAGAGCAGTCAGTGCTGTTAACCACTGAGCCATCTCTCCAGCCCTATTGTCAACATTTTAACAGCAGTTTAACAGTATCTCACAGGGCCCCTTAGCTGCTACTCCAGTACCTCAGTGAAATATGTGTCTCATTGTGACTGATTTAGAAATTAAAATTTATTAAAGGTATGTGTCTAGTGAGGGAAACAGTGTGCAGAGGGATGGGTACCGTGTGCAGCTTCAGGAACCACAGGGCTGTAGATTATCCCCTGAGGGTAAGGGCTGCACTGCTGTAATAACACGTTTTGATCAATCATGAGAGAGAAACTGAACGAACTTCCTATTTCCTCCATAGAAAATAATGTAAATTGTGGTTGTTATTACAGAGTCACTAAAGATGGATCTTAGAAAGATGACTCAGAGGTCAAGAGCAATTTCTGTTCTTCCAAAAGATCTGAGTTTGTCCCAAGCATCCACACTGGGCAGCTCACATCTGTCTGTGACTTCCAGCTCCAGGGAATCCAGAGAAGTGGAAACTTTCAGTTTATTTGGGAAGTTAGTTATGTCAAACGATGTTTTGCTGGGGCATACAGGTGAAAGGGTCTCTTGATAAAGCAGACGTGTGGAAGAATGTTTTCCTGAAGCAGACACAGGTGAAAGGATGTTGTGATATTTCAAACACGTGAAAGGACCCAGGATGAAGAGTATCAATACCACCCCACAGACAGTGGGAGATGAGCACTGGGCACTGGTTTGGCTTGCCCCACTTCTGAGTCCCACATGCCTGCCAGCCAGGATAAGAGCCCGCTGTGGTCACGGAGAACCGTTTGTTGTCCTCAGGGCTATTAGCACAGGGCCTCTAGAGTAGAATGTGGGGGTGGACTTGAGCTTGAAGCTACTCCAGAGTTCTTATCCAAAATTGCAAGACTGCTGATCTGGTTTGCATCTGGGGAGTATCGTAGAGTTTCCATCAACCCACAGCTACCTGTTTTCATCGTGGGCCACCTGTATTGTCTTTTCTTTTACTGTAAAATCCTGCAGTTGTTTACTCCGATATGTCACTAAGGACATGCATGTATTGGTTTGCTTTACATAGTGTCATTGAGCTCAACTGGTGGTAATGACACCATTGAGAGAAATTTGTCCAAGAATTGCTTGTGAGGCCCCTTCAGCAGCTTGCGGCTTCTGCAGCCTCTCCTCAGGCTGGTTGGTGTTCGTGCTTGGTGTCTGCCTGCCAAGAAGACTGGACTGTAGCTGCCAGTTCATGTGTGGTGTCTGCCTGCCTAGAGAACTGGTCTGCAGCTGCTGAGCTGTATTTGGTATTTGCTACAGGACTGCACTGCTGCCCACGATCAAGTTCGCCCCCAGAGAACTACTGCTGAACAGGTCCACTTCCCCCATCTCCTAATAACTTTTCTCTTCCACTACCTCTGCTGGGTGGTGGGCTGGAGGAGGGGTTGAACCCTTACTAAAAGTAGGCTGCAAAAAATATATGCCTACAATCCAGTGCCCTCTTCTGGCTTCTGTGGGTGTCTGCACTCATGTGCCTTATACGCACCCAGACACATATACACATAAAGATAAATACGAAAAAGATTAAAGAAGGTGCTGCTTAGCCCAGTACAGTGGAGTGCGTCTGTTGTCCCAGCTGCTTGAAAGGGCTGAGAGTTGAGGCCTGAGAAACAGCCAGCCAGATCCTGTTTTAAACAAAGATTGTGTAGCGTTTCCTGTATGTGTTAACTCTCAGGTCTGGGGCTTTGGGTGCAAGTTTTTACTTTTATATGTAAACATTCAGATGTGTATCTACTTTTGTATTTTTGTGCTTATATCCTCCCTGTGCCTCCCTCTCCCACCCCTAGGTGGTTCCTCTGTGTCGCCCTGGCTGTGCTGGACCTTGCTTTGTAGACCAGGCTGGCTTCTACTCAGAGATCCTTCAGTCACTGGGGTTACATGCGCCACACTGCCCGGCTGTGTTCATTTTTTTTTTTTTTTCAGGAGCTCATTGAAATTCTGTGAGTTCTGGCCTAACAAAATTTAAACGTCTGTCCCCCCCCGACATCTCTCAGTAGTGCAGGGCATGTGTTTCGTCTCTTCATGTCATGATGGACACCCAGAGAAGTTACATTGCTTGCCCATGGTTTTGCCTGTGGCTGGAGAAAACTCAACTAGTTACCAACCTTTTAGTTTTGAGTTCAGACATTTAGTTACACCAGTAGTAAGCACTTATTCCAGAATTTCCCACTGTCTACGTGTCCTGGCTTGGGTTTTAGGTTGTGTGGTTGGAATGAGAGGCCTGGTAAAGCTACAAGGGAACACTTTGTGTTTTCTGTCATGTGCAGCCTCTTTTTGTCCTCCTTTCTCCTCCAGCAATGGGAGGCATCTGGTGGGAGCTGAGAGCTATGAATCTTCCCTCTGTCAGGGCGAGCAATTCTTGAACAGACTCAGAATGGACCGGTGAGCAGTGAGCCGGCTG
Source organism: Rattus rattus (assembly GCF_011064425.1). Taxonomy (NCBI): domain Eukaryota; kingdom Metazoa; phylum Chordata; class Mammalia; order Rodentia; family Muridae; genus Rattus; species Rattus rattus. Next base: position 148,248,288 of record NC_046157.1, read on the forward strand.
TGCGTGAATATGCATAGGAACATGTCTTTGTTACTTTTTAAGCCAAGTGTATTTTGGGCCTGTTTCCCTGGAGACATGGGGCGGAAGGAGAGGCCTTGCTGAGACTGGTGGAGTTTGCGACACTTGCTTTCCAGCCCCCTCCAGCCAGTCTCGGGCTCCACCTGCACTGAGTTTTCCAAGGTCACTAACTTTTCTTTGTTACAGAGTCCAACTTTTTAAGCCCTAATCTTTCCAGGCTTTCTCCAGCTGTCAGCGTTCTTTTCAAATGTAAATCTGATCCACCTTCTTCTAAAACCCTTCTATGGCTCCTCACTGCTCTGTAGTGAGGCTGAAACAATTGGTCGCAGACTCCCAGTGTCTTCCCAGTGCACACTGGGAGCTTTCTTTTCTCTGAGGAACCTGTGAACCGTGCTCTTCCCCGACATAGGACTTTTGCACGCATTCCTTCAGTCACTATTTAATTTTACTTACCATTTGTGAGACTTTGTTACAACAGCGGATAGAGCAGTCAACTGCTGGTAAGAATCCCCCGGAAAGATGTTTGCAGCCAAACCTGATGATTGAAGCATGGTGGAAGGAATGAACTGACTCTTAGGCACATACATACATACATACATACATACATACATACATGTAAGAAAAAAGGCAAAAACCTTATCATTTTGGAACTTTCTATCAAAAGTGTTTAGTTTTCTAAAATGTTCTTTCTTTTATTTCTGTAAATATTTAGTCTCTCTCTCTCTCTCTCTCTCTCTCTGTGTGTGTGTGTGTGTGTGTGTGTGTGTGTGTGTGTGTGTGTGTGTGTGTGTGTGTGTGTGTGTGTTTAGGTTAAGGAGTCTGGTTCACCTTCTACCATGTGGGTTCAGGGCATCACCATCAAGCTTGGCAGAGAAGGCTTTTACGAGCTGAACCACTTTGAGACCCATATCCTTTGATCTTTGTTTTTGTTGTTTTGTTTGTTTGTTTTTTGTTGTTGTTGAGACGGGGTTTCTCTGTATAGCAATGGCTGGCCTGGAACTCACTCTGTAAACCAGGCTGGCCTTGAACTCAGAGATTTGCCTTCCTCTGTTCCCCAGTGCTGGGATTAAAGGTGTGTACAACCAAGCCTAGCTGGTTGTTTGTTTGTTTGTTTGTTTTTGTTTTAATGGGAAGAAGTTTGGAATTTACTGATGTTTAATAACTTTATTGACATCATTCCCATTCTGTAAAACTTACATATAACACATGCAATTCAATTTAGAACATTCAATTTTGCAGCTGTCACATTTGAGAATGTTATTACCCTTGAAACTTTGTACTCATTTATAGTGTTCTGCTGCTGTGAAGAGACATTATGACCATGGCAACTCTTGTCTAGAGAGCATTTAATTGGGGCTCGCTTACAGTTTCAGAGGTCTAGTCCATTATTTCCATCGGCTAAGGTCAGTGTGTTGCTCCTGCACAGAAACCTAATGTAGTGCTGTTTAAAACATTGTAATTTTGGGGCTGGGGATTTAGCTCAGTGGTAGATCGCTTACCTAGGAAGCCCAAGGCCCTGGGTTCGGTCCCCAGCACCGAAAAAAAGAACCAAAAAAAAAACAAAAAACAAAAAACAAAAAAACATTGTAATTCCAGCTCCTGGGATCTGACACCCTCTCTGACCTCCACAGGCATGGTACACATGTGGGAAACATTCATGCACATAAAGTAAAAACAAATAGATTTTAGAAAGAGAAAAACCTGAATTGGACCATGAATATTTAGCATGACCTGTGTCCAGTTGTCTTGAAGAATTGAAGGAATTGGTCCTATTTCTTCTTCTTTTTTAAGATTCATTTATTTTGTGTATATGAGTACACTGTAGCTGTCTTCAGACACCAGATGAGGGCATTGGATTCCATTACAGATGGCTGTGAGCCACCATGTGGTTGCTGGGAATTCAACTCAGGACCTCTGGAAGAGCAGTCGTTGCTCTTAACCACTGAGCCATCTCTCCAACCCACTACTTCTTCGTTTAAATGTTGTCAAAGGTCATCAAAGCTTAGGGTTTCCTCGATGGGAATGTTTTAGCTATGCATTCAGTTTCTTTAACAGTGGTTGAGCTCTGGTTTCTGTTGCTGAGAGACTCTTGGGAGTTTTAGAATCTGTTGTGGCGAATGCATCTTTTATTTCTAATATTAGTAATCCGAGTCTTCCGTCCATTTCTCCTGACTAGTGTGGTGTGCTGGTTAGTTTTTTTTGTCATCCTGACACAAGCCAGGGTCATCTGGAAAGAGGAAACTTAAATTGAGGAAATAACTTCAAACCAGTGGCCTAGCATTTCTTGGCTAATGGTTGATGTGGGAAGGCCCAGCCTGCTGGGGTAGTGCCACTCCTGGGCAGGCGGGCCTGGGAGGTGTAAGCAAGCAGCAGACTGAGCAAGCCACGGGGTGGGGGTGGGGAGGCAAGCCCTGAAGCAGCCCCTCCACGGCCTCTGCTTCAGCTCCTGCTGCTAGGTTCCTGCCTTGACTTCCTTTCATGAGACACTAATCACGACTTGTAAAACAAGTAAATCCTTTGCTCCCCAAGTTTCTTGGTCATGGTGCCTTATTGCAGCCACAGAAAGCATGCCAGAGTATTTCCTGAGAAGTTTGTCAGTTTATCAATATTTCTCAAAAGAAAAAAACTTTCAATTTGATTTTTAGCTGTTAATTAAAAATTTTTCCCGTTGAGTTTAGAAATGATTGGACCCATTTTAAATATTTTATATCTGTATTGAGATTTTACCCTTTTGATTTATTATTATTATTCTTATTGTTATTATTATTAGTTTTTTTCAAGACAGGGTCTCACTAAGTAGCTCTGACTGTCCTGGAACTCACTCTGTAGATCAGGCTGGTCTTGAACTCACAGAGATCTGCCTGCCTCTGTATCCTGAGTGCTGGGATTAAAGCCCAGGCTGCTATTATGACTTGCACTTTCCTATTTTTAGTTTATTGATTTTTCCCCTTCTGCTCTCCATTTCCGTTCCTTTTTATTTCCAGTTTTACACCATGCTGTGTGGCTTTCCATCTTATGATGGAAGCTGGCATTGATTTGAAACCTTTTAGCAGCTCTAATATAGGTGCTAGAGCTGAGGTGCAGCTGGCTTGGTGGGCCGCTGGCCTCGCATTCTTGAAGCTCTGCTATCAGTTGGCAGTTCGATATAAATACAGTTATACAGCGTGATATACATCTGTACCAGCACTCAGGGAGTAGAGGCAAGAGAATAAGAAGCTCAGGGTTATCCTTGGCTAACCATAGTAAGTTAAAGGATAGCCTGGGCTATATGAAACCCTGTCTCAAAAACAAACGAACAAGCAACAACAACAAGACAATTCTAAGTACTATGCATCTAGCAATTGCTCACATATTTTTTTGATTTATTCATTTATTTTATGCATGAGTACACTGTCGCTGTCTTCAGACACACCAGAAGAGGGCATTGAATCCCATTACAGATGGTTGTGAGCCACCATGTGGTTGCTGGGATTTGAACTCAGGACCTCTGGAAGAGCAGTCAGTGCTCTTAACCGCTGAGCCATCTCTCCAACCCGCTCACATATTTTAAGAAATCATGTTTTCTTTATATTTTATGTATTTGTTTCTTTATTACTGAGAAATGTCTCACTCGCCTCGAACTCACAATCCTCACACTTCATAAGTCTCTTGAGTGCTGTGATTACCCTGTGTGCCAAATACCTACTGCATGTTTCCATTTTCATCCAACTCAAAATACTTTATAATTTCCCTTTCAAGCTTTTATTTTACTCACAAGCTATTTATAAATACACTATTGCTAATTAATTTCCAAATATTTGGAAGTTTTCTAGAGAGCTCTTTGTAAATGGTGTCTAATGTGATTCCAGTGTGATTAGAGACTATGCATTGTATGGCTTGAATAATTTTAATAATAATTTAAATTGCTTTATGCTTGAAATATGATCTGCTTTGGTCGAGCTAGTTGGTAGTGTTCTCCTAGAGTTCTGTGAGTTTCTGCCTGCTTGTTCAATCAGCGATTGAAAGATACTGAACTAGCTGAAGAGAGCTGTACCTGTGTCTATTTTTCCTTGCGGGTCTATCACTTTTGGGATCAAGCATTTATTTTTTTTTTTAAGATTTATTTATTTATTTCATGTATGTGTGTACACTGTTGCTGTCTTCAGACACACCAGAAGATGGCATTGGATCCCGTTACAGATGATTGTGGTTGCTAGGAATTGAACTCAGGACCTCTGGAAGAGCAGTCAGTGCTCTTAACCACTGAGCTATCTCTCCAGCCCAGGGATCAAGCATTTAAAACCATGGTTAGATACATAAACAGTTGGGCCGTTATGTCACTTGATGAGTTGGCTTCTTTATATCACTCTAAAACGATCTTCTTTGTTTTCATCCCCGTCCCCAAGTCTATTTTATCTGACGTTAGTATAGTCACTTGGTTTCCTTTTTGTGTTGACATGGTATCCTTTTAGCTTTAACTGGTTCCCTTGGTCTTTTCTTTTTTAATCTTAAATTGCATGTGTTTATGCCAGAGGACAGCTCTGGGGTTGGGGGACTCTGTTCTCTCCTTTCACCGTGTGGGCCCTGGGGTAGTCAACCTGTGGCAGGTGTCCTTCAGCACTGAGTCATCTTACCAGCCTCGTCTCTTTATATGTAGAATGCGTTTCCAGCCCACAGACATCAACTACGCAGGGTTCATAGGGGCTCACAGGCTGAAGTGACGCTCACAGAGCCTGCATGGGTCTAACCCAGGTCCTCTGCATGTGCGTTAGGATTGTAGCTTGGAGTTCTTGTGGGAGCCCTAATGGTGGGAGTGGAGGCGTCTCTGACTCCTGGTCTGCTCCTGGGACCCTTCTCCTCCCACTGGGTTGCCTGTCCCAGCAGCCTTGATCCGAGGGTTTGCGCCTGGTCTTACTGAATCTTACTATGCTGTGCTTGGTGGATACCCCTGCCCTTTTCTGAAGGGCAATAGAGGAGTGGATCTGGATGGGAGGGGAGGGGGAAGAGAGTAGGAGGAGTGGAGGGAGGGGAAACTTTGATCAGGAAAAAAAAACTTTTGAAAATTCAGATGAAGAAATCCCAAGTCTCTGTCATTAGTAACTAGTGAGGTAGACTATACTGTCAGGAGTATTTATAAGTTTTATATGAGAATTTATGTTCTGAAAAGTTTGAAATAGTTGACATTTGTAGTAAGCAAATATATTACATGCATTTTACTAATATAACCATATAGGGGCTGTTAGAAAGACAAGCATTTGATTAAAAAATGAGACCCACTACTCATAGGAGAACGCATAACTTTAAAAAAATATAGATAAGAAGATCAATAAAATTGTTTTTTATAATTCAAAAATATAAAAAATAAATAAAATGTGCTTCTTTAAGATAATATATAGTTGAGTCTTGGAGTCTGAAATTTTCCATCATTTGATAAGTTCATTACATTTAATGTGATTTTATGATATGGTTAGTTTTATCATTACTCTGCTGCGTTTCTGTTTGTCCTATCTGTTCTCTGTTCCCTCTCCTCTTTTTTCACTGGCTTATTCGGTATAGACTTTTGGTGGGGGAGTGTATTTGTTTGCTTGTTGCAAACATCTTGCCTTGTGGCACTGGCTTGCCTTGCCTCAAACTCACCATGGTTCCTCTGCCTCAGCCTCCTGAGTGCTGAAACTGTTGGTGTACCGCCATGCCTTCCCATGATTTACTTTTCTAAGGCTGTGAAAAATACTTGACAAATGCAACGTAAGGGAGAAAGGGCCTAATCATTTTTAGGTTCCTGTCCAGGTGAGACATCTGCAGTTGGGGAGTCGGTGAAAGTTGTCTCTTCCTGTGTGAACATGGTGTGGACCAAAGCAAACCTTGGCCCAGGAGCCTACAGAAAAGCGGTGGCTTCAAGCCCCAGGAAGGTGCTGGGTTCCTCTACCTTTGTCACAATTCTTCAAGGTCATGGAGAAAAGCTGAAAATAAGTATGTTGGAGGGAACCCAGTCTGTGTGCGCCCAACTCCCAAGGGACAAAAAGGCATCGGGGACTTCTTCAGGCCGTCCCCAAAAGATTCAAAAAAGGAGACCCAGATTCCCGGAACAAGCAGGAAGCAGTAGCTTAGGAAAAGCAAAGAGAAAAGCGCGTCCTTTGCAACCTGATCACAGCTGTGGTGAAAATGAATAGAACTTACTCATCTGAATAATGTCTTCAGTCTACTTACATATTTATCCAATTGGCTTGTTAATAGGCATTTAATTGAAAAAAAAAAGAGGCTAAAATTTAACCATTCAAAAGAAACCAGCTATAAAAGTAGAGAACTTTTATAATTTGTAAATTTGAACTGCGTGCTTGATTTATGTCATATGCTCTTTCTTTTACCTGTGAAGCTTCTCCCTAAAACCAACATTACATGATGCTCTAAGCTGCTGTCTCTGCTTAGATTTTTGTACTGACGCCCTCTTATGGGCATTGATTATGGAAATAGTGCCACATTGTTAGGGTATGTTTGCTTTAAAGTTTAGACTTGGTCTTTTTTTACATAAAAAGAATCAGTATCAAAAAAGGGAGAAAGGGCTAATTTCGGCTCACAGTTTGAGGGTACAGTCCATGAGGTCGGTGTGGTCATGGCGGCAGAAGCGTGAGGCAGCTAAGACATTACATCCGCAGTCAGGAAGCACAGAGCAATGGGTGCTGGTGCCCACTCTCTCGCTGTCTCTTTTTATTTTGCCCAGGACGATAGCCTGTGGCTAGTACAACTCACATTTAGGGTAGGACTTCCTTCCTCAATGACCTAATCTAGATAGTCCTTCATGGATAATGGATCTGCTCAGATCTGTGCTCCCCCCCATATACAAGTAAACAAAATACATAACATTGTCGCTCGAGAATCCGAAGCTTGGGGTGGCACATGGGAATAGTTCCCACCTGTGCTATAGAGGACCTTTCGTTCAGATACCTGCCCCCCTAAGGAGCACCTGCTGTCCCCCAGACACCATGATAGGCGTTGACGATATTGCTTTTACCAGAGAAGATTCTGGGAGAAGAAATACCACAGATGCCGACAGCAATCAACATCCGAAAGTGTCATATTTCTTGCCCACTTGGAAGGAAGAGGGAACTACCAGAAGGCACCACAACTGCACTCTCCCACACTCTGCAGCAGACTTCCTGTGAAGGTGATGTGCCAGGCACAATGTGCAGAGACACTGGCCTGAAGAGGAAGAAGAGGCGTCTATCCTCAAGCACACTGTGGGAGACAGGCGTGTGGGTGGATGAGGCGGAGTTCTCTGGAGGAACAGAACAGTCAGAACGCATACGAATTATAAAGCTGGATGTCCTTACAGTGGCTTTCATGATCGGGGCTGAGCAGGTCAAGGGTAGCCTGGGAACGGGTGCCCACCTAGTCACTGAGTCAGAAGACAGAGTCCTGATGTGCAGAGGCCTGGGAGATTCCAGAGAGTTGCTGTGCTTCACTAGAAGGTCAGATTAGAAGCTGGGTATGACTTCAGTGGAGTAGTGGTGGTGGCAGTGGGCAGCGGTGGCAGTGGCGGCAGCACATGCTATCAAGAAGCAAAGGTCTGCAGGTGATGCTGCTTTTTTGTTTGAGCTCATTTTATCCAAGGGCCATTCCTTGGAAAGTGCCATCCACTATGAGGGAGGGTCGTTCCCCACTCAGCTAATTAGTTTTGGAAACACCGTCACAGGCTGGTCCAGAGGTGTGTCTCTTAGTCAATGCCATACCCATCAAGCTGGCAATTAAGGTTAGCCATCCCAGTGGGTGACTGTGTTCCTAGCAGCTGGTACTATGAGTTGAGAATTCTCTCTGGGAGTGCCATGACACTGTTAAATGGGGGAGAGGGCACTTCAGATCTGAGGGAGGACCAGCAGATTGCCAGGGGGAGATGGGGAGAAAAGAAAAGAGAGGACGGTTTGTGGAAGGACAACCAAGCTGCAGAAATTATGTAAATTCCGAAGTTGAGGCTCCGCATGGATAACCTAGCAGTCTCAGACAACGGTAAGGATTGTGGGGATCTACTGGGATTCAGGGTTGGAGGCTCGTGTTGGAACCAGTTCACGTGATGGGGTTAACAGACTACTGGTTTGTTTGCTGGACATGGTGGTGCACGCCTTTAATACCAGCACTTGGGAGGCAGCGGCAGGAGCTTCTCTGTGAGCTCAAGGCCATGTCTACATTGTGAGTTCCAGGATATCAAGACTACATAGTGAGACCCTGCACACACGTATACACGCACATGCTCGCTCGCACGCACGCACACACACACACACACACACACCCCTTTTGTTTATTTTGTTTATTATTTTAGGTTTTATGTACATTTTTATTTGTGTGTGCGTGTGTGTGTGTGTGCCCGTGTGTGTGTGTGCGCGTGTGTGTGTGTGTGTGTTTGCACGCACTCTCATGCATTGTCTGTCTGTGTGGAGATTTGTGCAGTTGAGTGTAGTGACATTAAAGGCCAGAAGAGGACATAAATCCATTGGCGCTGGAGTTACAGGCAGTCGGCAGCTGCCTGCCATGGTTCCTCTGTTACAATGTTGTATGCATAACCACTGAGTCATCTACCAGACTTTCATCTTTGTGTCCTGATGCAGAAACTCTGGAAACACCCACCACCGTTTCTGTACTCTGGTTAAGGTACAAAGAAGAGTCAAGCACATTTGGGGAATGGGGCTGCGAATTGATACAACTCTATAGGAAACATTGCACATAATTATAAACCAGGAATTTTACTTCCGGAATTTGATCTTCAGCCTCATGCACTCATGTGGAATGTCTTATGTGCAAATCACATCCTTGTTCATCAGAGTAAATACTGGACAGCAATGTTTGTCACGGGAGGACCAGCTGTGTACATTACACTCTTTTAAATGGAATATTATTCTGTATAGCAAAAACCCCAAGGACTAGCATAACTCTGTGCTGGGATTGGTTTCCAGGGGCAGGGATAGGCCTCAGCAGCAGAATGCTTGCCTAGCATGTCCAGAACCCTGGGCTTCAGTCCCAAGGCCAAATGCACTGGGCATGTGGCACACGCCTCCAGTCCCAGCATTCTGGAAGCAGTGGGGCAGGAAGTTCAAAGTTATCCTGTATTACAGAGAATTTGAAGGCAGCCTTGCCTGGATACTCTGTCTGATGTTTCATCCAGAATAATTTATTAAAGAAGAAAAGAAGTGGAGACTGTTTATTTACTTATTTATTTATTTAAATGAGTTACTATGGGGAGATGGGAGGCAGAGATAGGAGAGTTGATTCAAGGCTTTCACATGCAGCACAGTAAGAGAAGTAACAAGATTCTGCCTTAAAAAACAAGGTGGAAAAGAACCAACTCTTCAAAACTAACTCTGACCTCTATCTGAGCCGCTCTCCCCCAAAAACATAAAAATAAACCCAACAGATTAAAGAAGGAAGAAAGGAAGGAAAGAAAGGAAGAAGAAAGAATGAATGAATGAAGGATAGAAAGAACTTGGTCCTATGTAGAGTTGAAACTTTAGAACCCTGGGCTGCTTGACCTCTAAGACTCCTTATGATACGTGACAAGAATTCCATTGATTCAGTATGGGTCTAAGGTCTGAGGAGACCTCTGAATTGGGTCTAGAATGATTTGGAAAAGAGTATGAAGCCTCTGACCTATAGAACTTCTCCTGTCTGCCCCACGTGGGCACACACACCCCAGCTGCAGAGGATCCTGCCAGTCATAAGATGAGGATGTGAGGGTGTGTGAGGGTGTGTGAGGGGGTGTGAGGGGGTGTGAGGGTATGTGAGGATGTGAGAGGGTGTGTGAGGGTGTGTGAGGGTGTGTGAGGGTGTGTGAGGGTGTGTGAGGGTGTCTGCAGAGATGCAAGTTGGCAAGATTCAAACTGTCTGGCTCCTCTTCCTCCTCCCCCTCCTCCTCTTCCTCCTCCTTCCTCCTCTCCCTCCTCCTCCCCCTCCTCCTCCTCCTCCTCCTCCTCCTCCCCCCCCTCCTCCTCCTCCCCCTCCTCCCCCTCCACGAATGCAAGTTCTTCAGAGAGCAAGCTAAGAGCGGGTCAGATCTTCTGTAGTCAGAGAGCAAGAGGGCAATGCTACCTTTGTTTTGTAATATGGGAGACATTCAGGCATCTACACACAAGAGGACCCAGATAATCCAGACTGGCTATGTCAAGCCACGAAAAGAAAACATTTAGTTTGTGGCTCACAGTTCCAGAGGGTTAGTTTGTGACCATTTTGGAGGGGAGCATGGCAGCAGGTGGGCAGCCATGGTGTTGGAGCAGTAGCTGAGAGATTGCATCCCGATCCACAAGTTTGAGAACACTGGGAAAGGCAAGGGTTTTTTAAACCGCGGTGAAGCCCACCCCCAAGTCACACACCTCCTAATCCTTTCCACACAGTTCCACCCACTGGGGACCAAGCATTTAAATACATGAGCCTCTGGAGACCATTCTCGTTCAAATCACCACATACCTCATCCGCATGACTGAAGTTACCCTGCCAGTGCCTCCAGACCCTCTTAGGACTCACCTGCATTAGTTCAAGAAAAGCAAATTCTTGCTGGCTGTACTCTTCTAAGTGTGTGGGGTATACCAGAGGACAGAAGCTTACTGATTCAGTCTACAGGAGAGATGGGGTGCAGTTAGTTCAGTAGTGTACGCTTACAACTGAGCTGAGCTCCTAGTTACCTTTCTACTAGTGTGACGAAACACCATGACTAAGACAACGTATACAAGAAAGTTTAATTGGCCTTTTGATTTCAGAAGGACAGAGTTTGCGATGGTGTGGCAAAGGCTAGCAGCAGGCAACTGGGACAGCAGCTGAGAGCTCACATCTTGATCTGCAAGCAGGAGGCAGAGAGAGTGTATTGGAGGGAGCAGGAAGCTTTTGAAACCTTCCCCCAGCGACACACCTCCTCCTACAGGGTCATTCTAATCCTTCCTAAGCAGCAGTGAGTTGGACACGAAGTGTTTAGATACAGAGACCTGTGGGGGGCATCTCAACCAAACCAGCACAGTGCTAGAGAGGAGAGATGTGTGATGGATAAGGGCTGTTAAGAAAACTCTTTTTCAAGAGAAGGCCTGTGCAACAAGAGACCCCTATGAAGGATGTGCAGGAGTTAACTAGATGAGATAGGAAAATAACATTACAGATAGAAGAAACCATGTGTGCAAAGGGCTTGGGGTTAGCAGGACGTCCAGGAACTAGGCTCCTAGTCCGTGGACACCAGGCATGCACATGGCGTATATATCTACATGCATGTATGTGCACTCATACTCACAAAATAAAAATAAAAGAGCTATCATCTAAAGCCACTGGGGTTTGAGCTGATTTTTGTCCCATGTAGCAATAGGCAACTAAGGTAATTGGCACCAGAGTAATTTCTCGTGGGGAGCTACTTAGAACATCTATCCTTGCTAAGTGCATCCTGACATATGTCTTGTAGTGAATATGCATGCACTTCTGTGGGTGGTGCACTCGGGAGGGAAATGCTGGGTCACAGGATGTGCACACGAACAGCTTTAGTGAACACTCCCAGAGTGTCCCCAGTGTGAGCTCACACTCGCCAGCAGTGTGGAAGCCTGCTCACAGCTCACTGCTCACATTCTCCCGACGTTGCTTTGGACCGTTTGTATCTTACCCATTTTAATGGATAGATAACAGTGGAACTCATCATGGTTTAAATTTAGATTTTTTTCCTTAATCTTAGTGAATTTAGTACCTTTTAAAAGGCTTAATGGCCATTTAGACATCATCTCCATTTGTAAAATGTTGAATTTAGTCAAGACTTTCATCCCGTTATAAAAGTTGGGTTGGGTTTTCCTAATTTCATTTCTTAGTGACAGGATCTCACTGTGTAGCTCTGGCTGTCCTGGAACACACTATGTAAACCAGACTGGCCTGGAACTTGAGTGCTGGGATTAAAGGTGTGTGCCACTATGCTCAGCCTTCCTGATTTATTTGTGTGTGTGTGTGTGTGTGTGCGTGTGTGTGTGTGTGCATGTGTGTGCATGTGTGTGTATGTGCATGTGTGTGTACTTGCATGTGTGGTGGATGCACATATATGTGCTCACTGACATGCATTCAGGTCCATGTGCACATGCTGCCAAGGGTGATGTTGGGTATCATTCTATTGTTTGCCACCTTATTTTTTTTATGTATCTCGTGCATATAAATGTTTTGCCTACATGTATGTGCACCATGTGCATTCCTATTAAGAAGAGGAGACCGGATGTCCTGGAACAGGAATTATGGGTGTTGTGAGCCACCATGCCAGTGCTGAGAATTGAACCTGAGTCCTCTGTAAGAGCAACAAGTGCTCTAAATCACGATGGCATCTCTCTGGTCCACTGCCTCTATTCTTTGCAGAAGGGTCTCGCTCATTGAACCCAGACTTTGACTGGCTAGTCTGGCTGAAGAACAAGTCCCAGGGATCCTCTTGATTCCACATCCCCAGTGCTAGGATTGCAGACGCACCACCATGTCCTGATCTCTATCCAGGTGTCAGGATATGAACTCAGGTCCCTGCTTGTGTGGTGAGTATTTTACTACTGGACCACCTCTCTAGCCCATGGGTATTCTTTTTCTAATTCTAAAGAAGGACTCATTTCAGGAATCCCAGGGATTGAACCTGGGGGCTCACAGGTTAGGCAGGCTCTCCTCTATTCGACTGTATCCCCAGCCCTCAGTTGTGACTTGTGACAAATGAAAGTTCTGTAGTCCAATTTACCAATCACAGACAGCTAATGATTTTATATCATTTAAGAAGTCTCTGTCTCCTCCACGTCATAAAAATATCTCCCTGTATTATTTTACAGAAGTTTCACACAAGGTAGAGGGTGGAGCTCAGTGACGAACATGTGCTTAGGAAGTGTGAGGCCCTGGGTTCAGTGTTGGAGGGCGGGGAGGTTTATTCTATGATCTATGTGTAGATTTTGCCTGTGGTGTGCAGTAGAAATTAAACTTGTCATTGTTCCAGCAGCACCCATTGCAAAACAGTTAACTAAATTAAACAATAATTCTCAGAGTGCTGGAATAGCATATTTTAAAATTTTTTGTTACATGTATTTATTTCCCCGGGGAAGATGCTATGACGTGCACCTGCAAGTCAGAGATCGCCTCGCAAGAGTCAGTTCTCTTCTTCCACCATGGGGGTTCTGGTGACAAAACTGGGTGACCAGGCTTGGTGGCAAGTGCCTTTACCAGCTGAGCCCTCTCCCTGACTGGCTGTTTTCTCTGAGACAGTTCTCACTGTATGACTGAACTTACAACCCCGCTGCCTCAGTCTCCTAAGTGCTACAGGTGCTTGTCACATACCAGGCAATAAAACAAATGCCCACGAATCTGGAAATCTACTTCTGGACTCTCTACTCCATTGCATTAATATCCCTTGCACTAATAAAATGTTTTATTTTTGACTTGTAAGTAGATAAACCATTTCTCTCTCCCACTTTCTCTTTCTATTCTCATCTTCCCTCCAACCCTTCCTCCCTCCTTCTCTCCCTCCATCCTCCCTCCCTCCTTCTCTCCTCCCTCCCTCCTTCCCTCCCTTCCTCTCTCCTTCACTCCCTCCCTCTCTCCCTCCCTCCCTCCGTTTTCGGTGGGTCTTGATATGTGGTTGGCCTGAGCCTGCAAGCAGGCATTACCGTATCCAGCTTCCTATCAATGTCATCTTTGCAATTCAGCTCTGATTTCCAGGAAATTTTAGAATCAGCCTATTTCCCTTGAAAGAACCCCTGAGATTTTATTTGGCATTTGCATTTAATCTACTGATAAATTTAGGAAAAAATAACATTGGAGTCGTATCGTCTATTAGCATTTTTTCTTCTGTCTATCTAGGCTTTTTTGATTATTATTTTTTGACAGCATTTCTGTGTATTTTGCTATATTATTTCTGTCTTTTTTTGTGAGGGTAAGGGACTTAGAACCTCACACTTGCTAGAGAAACACTCCACCACTAAAGTGCATCCTGTCTACCCCTCTCCTTAGTGTGTGTGTGTGTGTGTCTGTGTGTGTGTGTCTGTGTGTGTGTCTGTGTGTGTGTGTATGTATCTTGAAAAAGAATCTTACTAAGTCTCTCCAGCTGACCTTAAACTTCAGCCCTCTCAACACCCACCTCATTCTCCCGAGTAGCTGGGATTATAACACACAACATCCATCTTGGCCGGTATTGCATATTTTGATGCTATATAAGTGATATTATTAAAATTTTAAAGTGTTTTATTATAGTATATATAAACACAGTTTAAAAAATATTGACCTTGTATCTAGTGATCTTGCTGTACTCATTTATTGATTTTTCTCCAGTCTTTTTTTAACTTTCTTTGAACAATATCATGTAGTCTCTGAATAATGAACACATTTTATTTCCTGAATTCCATCTTAATGTCTGTTATTTTTAGTTCTGATCTCAGTGTAATGTTCACTAGAAATAGAGATAGCAACATTCTTTTCTTGGTTCTGTTTACCGTGAGGAAAGCTTACGAAGGTTCCCTATTGTCCTAAACCCTGATGTAGGGATGGGTACACCCGGACTCTGAGCCTGAGTGTGGGTGAGGACAGCATCTTCACAGCAAGGCGTACCCCTAGCCTTGGGTAGGAAGGAGTCTGCACTAGGCACAGAGGGCATCCTCTGGACAGGGTTCAATACAGGATTGCAGGGCCCAGGAACGGGTATCAGCGTGTGTAGATGAGGTGACCCTCTGTGGCATGAAGAATCTAACTCCTTGAGAACACAGGAGAGCTTCCCCATTGTGCACAACAGCACCAGGGTCAGTGACACAGAAGACAGCTTCCTTTAGGCTGTCTAAGGGTAGGGGTCATGGTTGATCATGGTGAATCCTGGGCTAGCCACATAGCACGTGATGTTCCCTTGAATTGATGAGTAACTGTTGGGTCTACAGAGCATGCATACGTAGAGCGTGTGGACTCTTAATATCAGCAGATATTACTCGGTCTCTAACCATTTCCCATCATAAGACCCATCAAAGAGTACCACATGGCAATATTCCTCCCACACAGCCCCTCCTGCTCCTGAGAGCTCAGCCTCACCTTTCTTTAACAAGTCTACATTCGCTCTTCTTTTTGTCCAGGTTTCCTTATTCTTTTTGGGCCTGAGACAACAAACTCAGAAGCCACTGGATTCAGGTGGATTTGGTGACCACCAGTTGGCACCCTAGCTCCTCAGAGTTTAGACCTACCAGAATCTGAGAAAGGCTTTATCACTTTCAAAGAATCCATGCCATCAGAACCCAAGTGGAAAGGTTGGGGAAGAAGACAATTGGTGATAACACAAGACAGGGAACATAGAAGGAATTGATGTAGTGGGCAAACATACCTAGGTAAATGGGGGCTATGTTCTCACTGCTGGAGAAAGAAGTCATAGTACAGAAGAGACAGGAGTAATGCTCTGCAGGTGCTGGTTAGGATTCGAGGTGTCGCATGCCTCTAATCCCAGCACTCAGGGGCAGAGGGAGGTGGATCTCTATAAGTTTGAGGCCAGCCTGATCTCCAGAGGGAGTTCCAGGGCAGCCAAGGCTACACAGTGAAACCCTGTCTTGGAAAAATAAAAGGTGTTAGTGGAGACATAAAGTTTCAAGGTGCCCATACTGATATAGAGAGGGCACACACACACACACACACACACACACACACACACACACACACACACACACACACACACACGGGAGGAGAGAGATAGATAGAGAGAGAGAGAGAGAGAGAGAGAGAGAGAGAGAGAGAGAGAGAGAGAGAGAGAGAGAAGCACACTGAGAGGGGGAGGGAGAGTGGAGATACACGGGTATTTCCTAGCTTTGTCACTTAGAGGGGCCTGAAGTCACAGCACTGCTGTGGCCGTGAGAACATATAATACTTAAATCTTTGTTTTTCAGTCTCTTCCTTTTTTCTCTCTCTCTTCTAGCAGAAACCAGCCTTCTTCAAAAAAAAAAAAAAAAAATGGTTGGTTCCGGATCTAAGACAGGGAAATTATAAGATAAGCCTAAAATATCTTAAAGTGTTCAAAGAATTATATCTATTCTATCAAAGGACCATAGAAACGAGCTGGAAGGCGCTCCCATTGGCTAAATCTGGGACAATCTGAACATGGGAATAAAGATAGTTACCGAGTATAACACACTGCCTAAAACAGGAACCCATAAACGCAATGACACAAATAAATTAATTAATTCAAACATTATGAGGAATGGAATACAGTCTCAAAGGGGAAAAATGAAAGACAGAAGTAACTTTACAACGGAGAAGCTAGCGGAAACCACCTTCGTCAAATAATAAGGGTAAGATCATCAGGGAAGAGACACACAACTAAATGCAATGTGGATTTCATATTGGTTTCCCAGGTATGGGGAGAAGGTATTGCTGGGATGACAGGTGAAACTGAAAAAAATATAAAAATATCTTGTAAGTTACTGAAATAGCGTGTCAACGTTAATCTCCTCTGAAATGTCTTCGTTGTTTACATCCCTCCCTATGTATACATTAAAACCCTGATCACCAAGACTTGTATCAAGAAGCAGTATCTCTGGGAATCATTAGGTCTTGCGATAGGGCCCTAATAAATAAGATTAGTGCCCTTATAAAAGATGTCTTTAAAATCTTCTTCCCTTCCTCTGTGTAAAGAAATGTGGGAAGATGCTTGTCCATGAGGAAAACACGGAGTCTGTCCAGACCGTGAGGCTTCCCAGACCCTAGAACCTCTGTTGTGCATAAACCATCTAGCTTCTTGTATCCTGTTACAGGACCTGAAAGGGACCAAGACGGTAAGGAAATTCAGAGAAAAGTGTTTTGGGTTGTGGGGTGTCACGTTGTCAATTTACTCTCAACAGGTCAAGTCAAAAGTTCTTTGTATTCTCCCAAAGAGTGATGTCCACAAATCACAGAGGCATCGCACATCAGTGTTTAACTGCAGCACTAGTGACAGTGTGTAAGTTATAGAACCAATGTAGCAGAGGAGTGGGTAAGGAAAGTGTGGCATGTGGATACAGCGGAATTATTTCAGCCCTAAAGAAAATCAAAGATTTATGTCATTTGGAGGAAAACTGGAGAGAATCACGTTAAAAAAAAAAATAAGCCAGTCTCAGAAAGATAAATATCATAGATTTTTGTCTCTTTTCCTAGATTTCTATAGATACATAAAATCGTGTGTGTGTGTGTGTTTTATGTCTGTCTGTCTGTCTGTCTGTATGAATACATGAAAATAGACACAAAACTGTGTATAACAGAGGGAACCACCATGGTGGGAGAAGGAAGCGGAGCAGAGCGGGCTTTGGGCAGACACTCAATATAATACAACACCTACTTGTATGAAAAATGTCTCGGGGGCTGGGGATTTAGCTCAGTGGTAGAGCGCTTGCCTAGCACGCGCAAGGCCCTGGGTTCGGTCCCCAAAAGAAAAGAAAAAAAAAAAGAAGAAGAAAAATGTCTTTATGTAACAAAGTGCCATGCACAATGCATACACACAAAGAAAAATTTAAAGGAAAACAACGGTCAGAACAAAATGAGCAAAAGTGTAGTCAAGGTGAAAGAAAAGAGAAAAGAAATCATCTGAGGAAATTCAGAGAAAATCCATACTCCAGGGCAGTGCTGGCCAGAGTGGTTTGGTGTGCTCCTCCTTAAAAACCATTATGGACCATACATCGACACCTAGAGCGTTTATATCCTTTTATTTGATGATTTTTAATGCCCCAGATTCCATTGAGTCGCACCATCAGTTGGATAC
Source organism: Rattus rattus (assembly GCF_011064425.1). Classification (NCBI taxonomy): domain Eukaryota; kingdom Metazoa; phylum Chordata; class Mammalia; order Rodentia; family Muridae; genus Rattus; species Rattus rattus. The sequence goes on from NC_046157.1 coordinate 148,265,992, forward strand.
AGACATCATTCTTCATTAGTTCTTTGAGTTCTATTTATTTATTTATTTATTTATTTATTTATTTATTTATTTATTATGTATACATCATACAGCTTTCTGCCTGCATGTATGCCTGCAGGCCAGAAGAGGGCACCACACCTGATTATAGGTGGTTGTGAGCCACCATGTGGTTGCTGGGAATTGAACTCAGGACCTCTGGAAGAGCAGACAGTGCTCTTAACCTCTGAGCCATCTCTCCAGCCCATTCTTTGAGTTCTTTAGGCAATGCTTTTCGATCTTAATCATTCCTCCGAAAGTTACCTCGCTTCCCTGTGCACCCAATTTGTGTCATTGTCCCCTCCTCTCTCCATCCCCTCCATCAAGTTCAGTTTGTGATGCCTACATATTCTTGACTGTATGGCCATCCACTGCGATGTGGTCAGTGGACCAGGGCCTGGACCCCCCAAACCCTGACTCTCCATCTCCAACAGCTCTCAACTGCCAACAGTTCCTCTGCTAAGGGTGACCTCGTGCTTGCTCCGCCTTCCATGCTGAGTTTGCATTGAGGGCTGAGCATGCTTGGGGCTTGTGCATGTGTTACACACAGTGTGGGTTCATCTGTGTCATTGCCCTGCTGAGCCTGGAGGACTCCTAGTCCTACACCAATGGCTCTTACACTCTTTCTAGCCCCCCTCTTCTGCAACGATCCCTGAGCCTTGGGAGGCAGGGTTGTGATGTAGATGTCCCAGTTAGTCTGAGTGTTCCACTGTCTCTATTGTCTATGCTTTGGCCAGTTGTGGGTCTGTGTGCTCATAGTCATCTACTGGGTACAGAAGCTTTCCTCAGGTCCTTCGGCAAGGGCCATAAGGGCTCTTAACCGCTGAGCCGTCTCTCCAGCTCCCGCCTCTGTCTTATCAGGACAAGGATTAGTTGTTAAGGAACCTGAATGTTGTACAACCTCAAGAACCTTCCTTTAAAAAGAGATCAACAGGGGGAGAATGGGGAGGGGAACACCCATAAAGAAGGGGAGGGGGAGGGTTAGGGGGATGTTGGCCCGGAAACCGGGAAAGGGAATAACACCCGAAATGTAAATAAGAAATACTTAAGTTAATAAAAAAAAGTAATAAAAAAAAAAAAAGAGATCAGCAGAGAGTTGGGGGTGAGATAACTAAATTAAAGTTTATGATAAAGCTTTGTATAAACCTATTACTTTGTAAGTTAATTTTAAAATATAATTTAAAAAAAAGTTGAGGGGCTGGAGAGATGGCTCAGAGGTTAAGAGCACTGTCTGCTCTTCCAGAGGTCCTGAGTTCAATTCCCAGCAACCACATGATGGCTCACAGCCATCTATAATCAGATCTGGTGCCCTCTTCTGGCCTGCAAGCATACATGCAGGCAGAAAGCTGTATGATGTATACATAATAAATAAATAAATGTTTAAAAAAATTTAAAAAAAAAGTTGAACTACCTGAACAGGTGGACACTGCTTCCCCTAGAAGACATTGGTTAGTAAATGAAAGTGTCAGAACCGGGTACAGGGTATCTTCCTATTAGATATTGGTTAGGGAAGCCACAGAGGAGCCTCAACAGGACACAGGTTATTGACATTGCTTTTAGCTGCCCACCATCATTAGATGGGAAGACCCTGTGGCTGATGATATGATGTGGTTTGATTGCAGGACAGAGAAGTCAAGTAGGAACTGACCTGGAGACTTCTTCCCTGCTGGTTACTTTTCATAGTGCTCAAAGGGGTTACGCAGGCTGCTGGGAGGAAAATCATCAGCAAACTTATCCAGCCATGGACCTTCCATGCCGCAGTACTGATCTTCCAGGAAAGATGTGTTCATGGTGTAGTAGTGGTACAGCTCTTATTGGGATAACCAACTGTTTTCTGACTGGATCTGAGGCCTGTTCCACAGCAAGGAACTCATGCCTTGTACTGTAAACCTGGTCAAAGCCCATGGCTGGAGAGGACATAGAGGATCTAACGGGGAGCCTGCTACTATTGCTCTGCTAAACGGACATATTGTCAGGTGTGCTGGAAATGCCATCTTCTACAGGTGACACGGCCATCTCACCTACGAGCACATAGCAGCTGCAGTTGTCTGCACAAGAGAAAGTCATGGATTCTGGTGGGGATGGGACAGGGTCTCACAGGGTCCCGCTCCACACTGAGGTACTGCTTGATGGCTGCTGCAGGAAGAAGAGGTTTTCTTCATGGGTATGGCCTCTGGTGGGCTGCCCGTGCTTTTGCAGGCAACACTACTTGGACTCAGTGGTTTATAAAAAGAAAAAGCAAAAGCGGCCATGAGTGTGGGAGGGGCAGGTGTTAGGGGAGTCTGGGGAGAGTGGGAGAGGAGAGTTGGGGGAGAGTATAATCAAGACACATCAAATATGTGTGCAAAGTAAGTAAAAATATTTCTTAAAGAAAGGTTCCAAAATTGTGAGTATAAAGTTAGGCAAAAAAGTTAATATTTAAGATGAGAAAAGCAACAGTAATAAATGATTGTTGGGAGCGATGCCCTTGAAACCCTCCATTATTGATGTTAGTATTATGGTTAGAATTAAGTATGACTGGGTTCATGGAAAATTCCCAGCCAGCTGCAGAAGACTAATACAAATCCGATGGTCAAAATGAATAATAATATACGTCAAGATACCCAATGTGATGACCTGTAACCTTTCTGAAAAACCAACATCCTGCTGACTAATAGATATGACAAACCTGTGACCTTTCTGACATCCTGTCAAACATCAGCCAATTCCCTGACCACATGGATATTGTGTCCTTGGCTTGCGTAAATGTTTCTTACTCCCCCCTCCCTCTGTTACCCCTGTTATGGTATAAATTCAGCCTTGGGAAAAAATAAAATTGTCGCCTTGATCAGACTCTTGTCTTGGTGTCCTTCTTCGCGTCCGTTGTCCCCCATTCTCTTCCAGGTACCCTCAGAACCCGTCGTTTACAAATGATGAATTAAAAAAGAAAACAGATAAATACCACAAACATAAAACCGGGAAAAAATAACCTTTCAAATCTGTTTTTATTTTATTTTTATTTTTGACAGTTTCATGTATCTACAGTGCACTTTCATCATTTTACCCCAGTTCCTCTCTGGCTCTCTCAGAACCCCTCTCCTTCCAGCCAAGACCTCTTCTGTGGGTGGGGAACATTGACTGGAGCATGGGCAACTTACAAGAGGCTACGCCGATTAAAAGAACTCCTCTTCCCCCAACCCCTGACAACTTCCAACCATTGTCAGGGAAGAGTGGGGCCTCAAACCTTTCACACTTTACCTTCCCTGTGGCACTCCTGACCTTGGGGAAAGCTGGTGCTCCAGATGTCAGGTCTAGACTGCCTCTTGGCCTGACTTGTGAAAACTTAACTTCATGGGAGAAGACCGTCAAGGAAAAACTGCAAGGGTTTTGAAGGCAGACAGGCTGGGGCTCTGACCAGCGGTGATGGCAGTGGCGGGCGCACTGTACCTAGGAGAGGGCAGAGGTTCCTAATGAGTGAGGCATCCCGAGCGTAGCTCTGCCTTGAGAAGATGACAACACAAGTCTTACCTAGAGCCTTAGCAACGTGTGACTCCTGGGCTTCCCAATCCTAGCAAAAACATTTATATTAATTAAATAGGCAGGTGTAAGAAAAAGAGCTCACAGTTGGGTTCATGACCAGGTGGCATTGTCCTGCCAATATCTGGGTTTCAGGTTCAGTAAGAGACCAAAAATAAGATGGAGGACTGGCAAAATGGTTCAGCGGATGAAGCTGCCCACTGGGAAGCTGAGGGCAGCATGGAAGCATGGAGGTTCTAGTGAGGACCTCTTCCTAGGCAGCAGTCAGCCAGCCATTTCTTTTCATCGTGTTCCCACATGGTGGTGGGGACTCTGGGCTCTCTTCTGACAAGGACACTCATTTCCAGCAAGAGGACCTCAACCCCATCTACCTCCTTCCCAAAGTCCCCATGCCCAAGTACCATCACTTTGGGAATTAGGCCTTAGCATATAAATACCGGGGGCACAATTCAGTTCACGGAAGGCTGGTCGGGGAGCCTGACCTAGCTTCAACTCGAGGGGATCAGATATCCTCTTCTGGCCTCTGGCATTACCTCAACATATGTGACATACACTTCACATACACATAAACATACACATGAGTCTTTAAGGTGATGACTTTTAGGGCTGTGGACACGGCTTGTTGCTAACGTGCTAGCCATGCGAGTATGAAGACCCGAGTTCTGTCCCCTAGAAGCCATATGTAAAAGGCCGGGCGTGGTGCACTCTATGCCCCATGCCGGGAAGCTGGAGACACATCTGTGGGGCTCCCTGACCAGCCAGCCAATCCTGAGAGACCGTGTCTCAAAAACCAAGGGGGGCAGCCCCTGAGGAATGGCATCCAGGATTGACTTCTGGTCTAATGTACACGTGTACCCATACTCACGAATGTGCACATGCATGTGCACACACACACACACACACACACACACAAAGACATGTGAACTCGAGAGAGAAAAAGACAGACAAAAGACAGAGAGACAGAATGACAGAGATGCAGAGAGAGGGAGAAAGAGTTGAGTTCCTCCGTACCATCAGGATCAGTTTTAAGTTACTAAATCAACATTTCTTAAATCCTCAAATTGTCCTGACTGAGTAGAAAACCTGGAAAATATGAATGGATGCTTGTGCTAACCAAATTTCTGCTAATGCAACAAAAACTTGCGATAATCAGCTGATAAGATATGAAATAATCATTTGATCGGAGTTTTTAAGGTCTTTATCCATATTAGGTTTAGTCTGGTTTGATTGTTTGTTTTGCTTTGTTTTTCCTGTGGTGACACATCATCGCTATAGCAAAACCGTTTATCTCACCTGATGGTAGGGGGAAAAAAAAGGAAAGACTGGAGTCCACTATTGCCTGTGAAAGTTTGTCCCCAGCGAGTTAAGATATCCCACTAATACCTACTAATTAACGTTCCCACCACTTTCTAACACCATGGTTCCCTGGATCAAGCTTTTAACACGTCGGATTTAGGGGAACATTTGCTATTCAAACTACAGCAATGCCTAACTATCCATAGAGTCCCAGAGATCAGGTAGGAAATTATTGGCCTCTTGTAGGCTCCTTTACAAGATAACAAGTAAACAACTGTGGAATTTTAAAGTAAAAGAAAGACAATACAGGTGGCCCACGATGAAAACAGGTAGCTGTGGGTTGATGGAAACGCTACGATACTCCCCAGATGCAAGCCAGACAAGCAGTCCTGCAGTCTTGGATAAGGACTCTGGGGTAGCTTCAAGCTCAAGTCCACCCCCACATCCTGCTCTAGAGGCCCTGTGCTAATAGCCCTGAGGACAACAAATGGTTCTCTGTGACCACAGCCGGCTCTTATTCTGGCTGGCAGGTATGTGGGACTCAGAAGCATGATCCAGGGGGAGGCTTCAAATTACTTACTTGAACAGGAAACAGACACCTCTGGCATGAGACCTGGCAACAGCCCAGAAGAAAGAGTTGACACAGTGGCTTTTCTGTGCCAAATCTTTTACGGTAAGGAAGGTCACTGGGCCCTAATGATGACTTCAAACAACAGCTACAATGCTGGACATGACCCTGGACCATTAAAATGGCCATAGGAGATGGCCTGGTCCTTCATGGGACTCAACCTTTGGGGCTTTGAGGGGTTAGTTTCATGTAAATCACATGGGTTGAGAGCATGCGAGAAGTGGCTTCCCAAAGGCAATTTAGGATGTGCAGACCATGAGAGGGGCAGCGGAGGCAGGAGTGGTACCCTCCAGAGAGACAGGTGGAACACGGACATCTCCTCCCAGTGTTTTCTTACACTGGGTCCATTTTAGAGCTCACCTAAACAACCTTCTCTAGTTCAGAGTAAAGCTTGAAGGTCATATGTTTACAAAACTCCCTCAGTGGGTTTTGCTGAGCAGAGTAGGTTATTTTTTAAAAAAGATTTATTTATTTTATATATGTGAGCACACTGTTGCAGTCTTCAGACACACCAGAAGAGGGCATCGGATCCCGTTACAGATGGTTGTGAGCCACCATGTGGTTGCTGGGAATTGAACTCAGGGCCTGTGGAAGAGCAGTCAGTGCCCTTACCAGCTGAGCCAGCTCTCCAGCTCAAGCAGACTAGCTCAACACTTAACTCAATACCAGTGGTTCTTGGGGTTGGGGATTTAGCTCAGTGGTAGAGCGCTTGCCTAGCAAGCGCAAAGCCCTGGGTTCAGTCCTCAGCTCGGGGGAGGGGGGGGAGAAAAAAGAAAAGAAAAGAAAAGAAAAAAAATACCAGTGGTTCTCAACCTGTGGGCCGAGACCCTTTTGACAAACCTCTATCTTCAAAAACATTTCCAGGACTATTCATAACAGTAGCAAGCTTGCAGTTGTAAAGTGGCAACAAAAATAGCTTTATGGTTGGGGGTCCGCACAACAGGAGGAATTGTTATAAAGGGTGGCAGTATTAGGAAGGATGAGAACCACTGACAGTCTTGTCTGTCCTCTCTGCTCCCTAGTCAGCATCAAAGTGATGAATATAAGATTCCCTGAGACCCTAAATCTTTCCTTGTATATTGAAATAAAAATAAATAATAAATAGTCCTTAGTAAAGTGAGGTGTTGTGCTGGCTAGACACAGACTAGAGTCATCTGAGAGGTGGGAACCTCAACTAACAAACAAACAAACAAAAAACAACGCCTCCACAAGATTGGGATGTAGACAAGCAAGCAGGGCGTTTTCTTAATTAGTTCTAGATGGGGGAGGGCCCAGCTCATTGTGAGTGGTACCATCTCTGGGCTGGTGGTCCTGGAATCTATCTGGAAGTAGGCTGAACAAGCCCTGGGGAGCAAGCCAGTAAGCAGCACCCCTTCGTGACCTCTGCATTAACTCCTACCTCCAGGTTCCTACCCTGCTTGAGTTCTTGTTCTGATGATGAACTTGTGATGTGAAAATGTAAGCTGAACGAGCCCTTTTGTCCTCCCCCCAGTTACTTGGATTATGGTGTTTCATCACAACAATATAACCCTAAGACAGGTGACAGACCGGTAATCTTGTTCTACATGATAAGTCATTATCTTGGGGAGGTAGGGGAAGAATTGTCCTATTTTGGAACCTGGGAGAGGCAAGTATAAATCAAATCTGTTTCAAAGCCCATCCCCCACTCACCTCTCTAATGCTGAACAAATAAAAAGTAAACACAGGTGACTTTTATCCAGACAAGGTGTAGAAGCTATAAACAGGCTCATCAGGGCCCTTCATGTGAGTTACTAACTAACCAATATCACCTTCATGTGAGCTAGTTACTAAAGAACCGTATCATCTTCATGTGAGTTACAAACTAGCCAATATCATCTTTAGGGAGTAAAGATCTTTGTTACTGTGGGCAGGGAGTTGCTAAACTCGAACTTGACCTTAGACATTACCACCCTGCTTTGAACTGGAGAAGAAAGGCCAAGGGGACCCAGTATCAAGTAGGAGAATTAGACATTACTTAGAAGTTAATTTGAACTCCTGCATATGAGAATGTAGGCCAAGCAGGAGTTAGATTAGCGGTAATGTGGAAGGAAGAGGGGGGTGGGCAGGATTAGCCAGTCACTAAATCCTGGCCTGTGTAACTGATCCCAGGGTGCTGGCCATGTTACTGCTGTTGTCATTTTTCGAATCTCTGTTGCCCACGTTGCACCTCCTTTGTAGGCTAAACCCTTTTCCCCATCTCTCCGCACTTGTATTACATGCCCAATACTTTGTAGACTCGAGTATCTCAAGTAGTCTTTTATTCACATGAATTTTTTACGTTTGCAGACCATTTTGCTCCCAGCCCTTGAACAAGCAGAACAGACTCTCCACAGTGTATGTAGCTCTTTGGAGAGGCTGTGAGATGCGGAATGAAATGAGGAGCTGGAGAACACCTTCTAAATGGAAGGCAGGGTGAGTGCAGTCGCAGGCATAGAATGGGTTCATGAAGGGCTGCGGTAGGACCAGAGGGGACCAGTGTCTGATGAGCTGTCAGCAGTCGATGACCCCACAAATCCAATCAAACAACCTCCCCCACAAAAAGTCTGAGTTGTCATGCCTGTCAGAGCACTAGCTAAGAAGAAACAGGAGCTGTACGCGTCGGCCTCAGAAACAATCAAACAAGCAAACATAATAGGGCACCCCCCTTGCCACCATTCTAACAGAAAATGACTCACTCAGAGAATAAATGACAGCAAAGAAGCCTGTGTCAATGGTGTAAGTCAGGCAAACCTTTTCTGCCCTATAAAATAGAGATCATGTGACTTGTGATATTTAACCCTTTGAACACCAAGTGAATGCACTGTTGAACTTTGTAAGACAGCATAGCTGGGTGGTGGTGCCTACTTTTAATCCCAGCACTCAGGAGGCAGAGACAAACTCTCTTAGCTTGAGGACAGAATATTGATGATGTGTTATAGATCTCAAAAAAAAAAAAATTAAGACAATTTCTATAGGTTGCAGGTCCTAAGTGGAGGGCTGGATTAGAACCCAGACCCGAGTGACTCTGAAACTCACATAGGAGTCACTGTCTCCTTTCAGGGCACAGACATTTTCTGTGCTGTTTGTGAAGGAATCAGTCAGATTTGTTCCTGGATGCTCACTTTGCTAAAGGAGAAGTCTGGGCCAGTGAGCCTCTTATTCAGTATCATAGGTAGACTCGACCCCAGAAGTCAGACCTGGTCAAGAGTGATTCCTGAGGGATCCCTGTAAACCAAGACAAGAAAGGACCAAATACCCTCCAGGGACTGTTTCTTATAGAGCAGAAGAGGCAGGCCTTCTTGGAGCTTCAAGAAGAAATCTGTGTGCAGCTCTGAGATGCATTTAAACCAGAGTTCTCAAGGTCCCCACACCTCAAGAATCCTTAGAAGTGGGTTTTGTAGCTGTTGCTGGGACCCTCCTAGCCTAGGACACAGAGATGGGAAGGTATGTTCTCTGAGGGTCTGTTTTCAGTGAGCGGAATAGGGACAAGGTAAAGGATACTAGATGGAGATCCAGTCACAGTGGCAGCCTCTAGCAGCCACCTGCCTGGTTGAGATGGAAACGCCGATTCCAGCTCCAGCCCCCAGACAGGCTAAGAATATCTCAGCCGAGCAACAGCCACCACCCCCGCCCTTCTTGATCTGCTCATGCATCTGCACTGCTATCCTGGGAGCACTGAGGAGATTGAGTGGGGGGGATGCTTGGGGTGCAAGGCAAAGGAGAGGAGGCTAAGAATGGGCTTGGTTGGAGGCAGGAGATGAACTAAGAAAGAACTGCTTCAAAGGGCTCTGAGGACTGAGAAGCCAAAGGAACACCAAGACAGAAACCAGGCAGCCGGGGTTAGCAATGGGGGTGAGGATAAGAGAGGTCAGTGTGGGTAATAAGGAGGAGGGTGCAGCTCCCCCTTCCATTGTGATAGGACCAGAGTTCACATCAGGGCAAAGGACCTTCCAACTTACCTGTACACTTTTCTGTTCCTTCCTTCTGCATCCTCCACTAGCTCAGCATGGGTCCCTTCTCTACCCTAGAGCATCATATTCCTTTTCCATGTTCCCAAATCTCTTCCCTGTTCTAAAGAATCTATATGTGAGCTCCGTAATCAAGCCCTCCTAGTGCAGAGCCTTCTATTAAGGAAAGAGGTAAAAATGGGGAGTCCTCCCTGGCAGCTAGCACCCCTCTGCTGTCAGTTTCATTTCTTCCCCATGCGTACCCCACCTCAGTCTTCTTTTTCATCTTAGGAGGGGTTCTACTCCCCTCTATCACCTCCCCCAGGCTTTGTGCCTCACTGACTCAGGTCTCCTGAGGTAAGTCCTTAAGACTGGGAGGGAGGGAGGAAGGAAGAAAAGGGAGGGAGGGAGGGAGAGAGGGAGGGAGGGAGAATTCGCTGGGCTGGTAGACACCTCAGAGCTGGAGAGCCTGGGGTGGAGCTGCTGGGGTTGGGGGAGGTAGGCAGCAGTCTCCAGCATTCAGATGTCTATGCAGCATCTCCATCCCGGCTGTTTTAAGAACCCATGCTGCCATTAGCCTCTATATAGGGGACCCTCAAAGACATGTGGGTATAACCTATGTGATCCAAGAACTCCAGGTTTGATACTTACTAGGGAGACCCTGGACCTCGACCTGCTTGGGCCTCCTCTCTTGTGTTTCCATCCGTTCCAGGGTCTCTTCTAGAGCTCCTAGGGGCAGAGAAATGATTTGCATTGCTAAAAGCTTGAGCTCCACTCCTCTTGTCTCCCTGGCTGAACTGCAGAAGTGCAGGCCTCACATGGATGCTGTGCACACAAAGACTGAGCCCAGCAGACAGAAACAGATTAGGGAGAGGCAGGCAGGGTCGATTTGATTCAGAATCAGAGCTGTGGAATCGGAAGAGGCTTTAGGAACTCACTCTATCTTATTCTCCTAATAGCAATTTTTTATCTGATAATAAAAGTAAGACATGCTAAATCTCCAAGTTTCATCATGAAGAAACAGAGGCTCAGAGAGACAAAATGACTTCCCCAAGGTCATATAACTGGCAAGCCCTGGGCTAAACCTCCTCACTCCTGTCAGAGAGGGAGAAGGGAAGGCTGGTTAAATGGATGAAGAGTTTGCATTGCATGACTTGGAGACATCACTACCTCAGCTGCCCAGAGAGGTGAGTGAGGGGATCTTCTAAGGTGAATTGGTGGAGACCTTCACCAGTAAGTTCTGCACTGGGACTTGGAGCTCTCAGTCTGGAGCTGCTGCCTTAGCCTTGAAGAGAGTGGGTTGTTCTAGATAACTTGAGGAGTCATAGCCAGCCAGGGAGCCTGCTGTCAGCACTGGTCCAAAGGCCGGTACAGGAAACGGTCAGATGAGAAACATCCAGAAACTAATACAAGTAACGAACCATATATAGGTTCTAAACATAACCCAACCAGAAAAACACAGTTACAAATGTGGCAAGAAAGTCAGCAACCTTTTATAAAGCCTACCTCCTCCATGAAGTCTTCCTGGCTCCACTACCTTTACTTCCCTAGACCTCTACCCTGTAGAATATAATGTTTCCCTCTTGTTAGTGCCTCTGGCTTATCCTCCAGTTAGTTCAGGAAAGTTTCCTGGAGAAGATGGGATTCCAAGAGTTTGATAGAAGGCAATATAGTAGTCTAAGAGAGATTTGTGGCCTTAGAGTTGTAGCTCGGAGACCAGGAGGATAATCAGAGCAAGAGAGAGGAGTGAGGATTGTGCCTGAAAGCCAGAAAGTCTCAGATGAGGCAAGCTGAAGAGTAAAGAGGGGATATGAGACAATCAGAGGCACCTGGTCTGGGGCCCCTGAAACAGGAAATAATTCCTGATTCTGACAAACAGAATAACAGAAGATCATGGTACCTGGATTAGAGTAGCAACATGGTAATACCCATGAGTGTGCAGAGACTGTGTCCTAAATGGTACCAGTCCTTACATCACTAAGAGACTCCTGAGAGTTAGAAGGACCCATGTGCCATTCGGATCCACGTGCCGGGTTTCTGCCAGCACAGCTCAGTCTCTGTGGGGCCTGTCTTTAACCACCGGTGAGCCAACTGTTCCTGTGTGTCAAATAAAGGCTGACTCAGAAGGCCTTGTAGGAGTAAGTGGGGCCAGTTATAGGAGCTGCAAAGAGGGAGTGTTTTCCCAGGGTTATAGAGAGAACGGGAGGTCGAACAGAACAACTAAAGTCACAAGAGAATAATGATCAGATTCAAGGCACAAGTGAGACCCTGCTGAGAAAGAGCACATTGGGACTGGTGAGATGGCTCAGTGGGTAGTCACTTACAGCCTAGCCTCAGGATGTGAGTGAGTTTGACCTCTATAATCCCTATGGCAGGAGGAAAGAACTGATTCCCCAACATGGTCCTCTGACCTCCAAACATGCTGTGACAAACATGTGTAACTCCCCTATTGTAAACAAATAAATAACTTTTTAAGTGTCTATATGTGACCATGGTTACTGTGAAGGGAGAAGATTTGAGGAAGCCAGACCTCAGCTTCCAGGAAGGGTGGGCGAGCCATGATTGTGAGACTGCAGAGAAAAGCTGGGGCTTCTGTTGCTGTGAGCTGGAACCCAAGGGGATTCTGGAACAGCCTATCTATAATGAAACACATACAGAGAGAGGAATGTGGGCACACGCTGATTCTGACAGCTGTGGATCTTTGGTGTTGTGCTGGGTCTGGTAGAAATGGAGGCAGGCCTGGTGGTGCCTATAATTCAGACTCTGGGAGGCTGAGGGAGGATGGTGAGTTCAAAGCACACACACACACACACACACACACACACACACACACACACACACACAGAGTGGGGAGGGGGAGAGAGAGAGAGAGACAGAGAGACAGAGGAGAGACAGAGAGACAGAGACAGAGATCCAAGAACAGTTCTAAGAATTGTTACTGACTGGACAGGTTCTTCTCTGTCCACCAAACCCAAACCCACCCCTACGCCAATACCCAAGGTTCACCAAGACTCCTGGCAGGGAAGCCACAGAGAGCAGGCTAGACAGAGAGTCCTACAAGGCACACTAAACTGTCCCAGGACAAGTGGTGCTCATAACCTGCCAATAAGGCTCAAGGTCTAGGACCAAGGCCTATGGGGACTGTAGCAAGAAGGGGGAGGGGGAATCCAGAGAAACGGGCAGCTCCCAGTCTAGCAGCATCTGGGAGTGGGAACAGCTGAGACCTGAGCCCCAGAGAGCTGTTTAATGGTTAAAATCCACCTGAGCTTGGACCTGGATCTTAACTGGAAGTTGGGCCTATCTTCTTGTGCCTATTTCTACATAGAAGGCCCCATTTGCTGTTCCAGACTGGGGTGATCATCTAATCCAATTTTCAGAGTTCCCTAGAGTCAAACCATCCATCATGCATCCAAGGGTGAGATGAATGTGTTGTTGGGACAACCAATCAAAACAAAGCTGTCCAGGGGGCCAGAGCCAGAAGCAGGGAATCACATACAGAGGCATTAGGTGGTGTCTTTAGACTTCCTCCTGCTCCTGCCCCATGAAACCAAGACACAGGCACTCCCTCCGCCAAGGAGAAAGGGTGTACTTGCTCGATTGCTCAAAGTCTCACACACTAGCATTCTCTCACAGAGCAGGAATGAGCCTACAGCAGTCTCCCCACTCATCCCCGTCACCAAGGTGGGGGAGGGATGAAGAGGATAGCAACCGGACGCCCAGGTGGGAGAAGCCGGGAGGTGCAACTGGGGTGTCTGAAAGAGGGCACTCGCTGCCATATTGCCCACTAAACAAACTAAAAGGTGAGCAAATGTCAGACTGTTCCCATGGTTTCTTTACTGCGGCTTGGACCCAGTGTATTAAAACATTCAGACCCACGGTCTTAGGATGTGGAGGAAAAGATGGGGAGGACCATTTTCACCTCACTTCAATCCCCTGCTCTGCCAGAGAAAGAGACCCCAGAATCACACACACCCCTTCTCTCCTCCTCCTTTCCCCCCTTTCCCCTTTTGGGTAAAGGTAAGGAACTGAGGACTCCGGGCGGTGGGTAAGGCGGGACATTAGATTAGTGTGCAACATCTTATTGGTTAGACGAGCTGCCGATCAAAGGCAGCTAGAGTCAGGATTGGCTGCGTGAGGCGGGGCGCGGCGTGGCGAAAGAAGGGGCCCAAGGGGTGGGGCTGACGCTGCAGCTGGCGCAGCTTCGGCTCAGAGCAGCCGCCGCGGCGCAGCAGAGCGGCTCCATCCCCCGCCCGTCCGCGCGCCCCGGCCGGGGCTAGGCCCCCCACCGCCGGGTCCCCCGGGGCTGCAGCAGCAGCGGCGCCGCCCGCGGTTCCCGCTGGGGCCCGGGCGCCGGCCCCGCTCTGCAGGATGGGCACGGTGCTGTCGCTTTCCCCTGCTTCCTCGGCCAAGGGCCGGAGGCCGGGAGGGCTGCCGGAGGAGAAAAAGAAGGCGCCGCCCGCGGGGGACGAGGCGCTGGGGGGCTACGGCGCGCCGCCGGCCGGCAAGGGCGGCAAAGGCGAGAGCCGGCTCAAACGGCCGTCCGTACTCATCTCGGCGCTCACCTGGAAGCGCCTAGTGGCAGCCTCGGCCAAGAAGAAGAAAGGCAGCAAAAAGGTGACGCCCAAGCCAGCGTCCACCGGTCCCGACCCTTTGGTCCAGCAACGCAACCGCGAGAACCTTCTCCGCAAGGGTCGCGACGCCCCCGACGGCGGCGGAGCAGCCAAGCCCCTGGCTGTGCCGGTGCCCACGGTGCCCGCGTCCGCTGCCACCTGCGAGCCCCCGTCGGGGGGCAGCGCGGCCGCCCCGCCACCAGGCTCAGGCGGGGGAAAGCCACCCCCGCCGCCACCTCCAGCCCCGCAGGCGGCACCGCCAGCGCCCGGAGGCTCGCCGCGACGGGTCATCGTGCAGGCGTCCACCGGCGAGCTGCTCCGCTGCCTCGGCGACTTCGTGTGCCGACGCTGTTACCGCCTCAAGGAGCTGAGTCCCGGCGAGCTGGTGGGCTGGTTCCGCGGCGTGGACCGCTCGCTGCTGCTGCAGGGCTGGCAAGACCAGGCCTTCATTACCCCCGCCAACCTGGTGTTCGTGTACCTGCTGTGCCGCGAGTCGCTGCGCGGGGACGAGCTGGCGTCGGCCGCCGAACTGCAGGCCGCCTTCCTCACCTGCCTCTACCTCGCCTACTCCTACATGGGCAACGAGATCTCCTACCCACTCAAGCCCTTCCTCGTGGAGCCCGACAAGGAGCGCTTCTGGCAGCGCTGCCTGCGCCTCATCCAGCGGCTCAGCCCGCAGATGCTGCGGCTCAACGCCGACCCCCACTTCTTCACGCAAGTCTTTCAAGACCTCAAGAACGAGGGCGAGGCCGCGGCGAGCACCGGGGGTCCACCGAGCGGAAGCGCGTCCACCACCTCCTCGTCGACCGCCAGGGACAGCTGCGCGGCCGGAGCCAAGCATTGGACTATGAACTTGGACCGCTAGGGATTCCCAGGGGCCGCGCCCGCCCCCCGCCCCAGCCCCTCACACACACCCGGAACCCCCGGGACCATCAAGCCACCGTCGCTATTACCGCTGCTCTACGCCCAGGCTGGGCCGAGGAGGAGCCGCCCCTGCCCCACAGGGGAAGGTGGAGGCTAGGACACCAGAGGCCGCGGTGTCTGGATTTACTGGGCGTGGGGTGGGCGTGGGGGATGATCGCGGGAAGTGCACCCCCAACTTCGTTCACCCTTTCTGTCTGTCTGCGCCTCCATCTTTCCATTTCTGCCCTGGTCTCCCTCTTCCCTGCTGTGGGCATCTCAAAGTCCGCCACCCTGGGTTTTGTCCAGTCTCTCACCTTTCTGTGTCTTCATCTTTCCTCCTGTCTGCAGCCCCCCTCTCTCTGCCTGTCCTTTGGCATTCCCTGGGCTTTACCCTTTTCTACCTTACCCCGAGCCTGATGGTCCCCCATTGCTTTCCCCGGTTCTCCAGCACCTGTGTTTCCATGTACCCTTTCCTTCCTCCACTCATATGTCACCCCTTCCCTCCTGTCTGCCTTCCCTCTCTCTGCTTGTGTCATCCTGCACCCCCTAACAGACCCCCCAAGACTCTACACTCCTTTCCCCAGATCAAAAAGACCCTTAGTTTTTTATTTGGATAGACTGGACAGGAATCTGCAGTCCCGAGTGTCCAGGCAAAGATCAGGGCGATCCTTTCCTTTACCCCCACGGCCTCTCCCCACCTTTCCCAACGTGTTGCATGCTGGGAGTTGAGGGGGAAAAGGGCTGCCGCCTTCATTTAGGAGGCTGAGATTTGAGGGCAAGATCCAACCTGGTAGACTACCCCGCTTGCAGCGGTGGTGTCTTCTCTGTGGATGGGTAGAAAGAGAAAGAAAACTCTTCTTATCTGGGGGAGGGGCGTCCTCTTCCTTATCTTTAGATTTCTTGTTATATCCCTTTCCCACACTTTAATTTATTTCTCTGTTTCAGGAGGGAGGGTGGGTGGGGAGGGGGCTGGGCCGGGAATTGTCCGAGGTGCTGAGCTGGGCGGGACCGGAATCCTCCAGGGAGAGTACCAGGGACTGGGTTGGGCCTGGGGCCTTGTCCAAGGTGCCAATGATGCGGGCCGACGGCGCAGGCCGCACTATCTGTCTGTCCGTCTGTCCTGAAGAGAACTATAAAGCGCTGGAAGCGCCTACAGATGGTTTTGCGCCGGCCTCTCTTTGGGTCCCCGGAGGGTGGAAAGGAATGGGCGTAGGAGTGAAACTGTTAGGGGTAAGGCAGGAGGAGGAGGAATAGGAATTAGAGGGAAAGTCAGGTCCCTGAGATCTGCAACCTGCTACCTGCCCCCACTAGCTTTCATTTTAGAGTAAAGCGTGATAAGCCAAGGGTTGAGGCTGAATTTACCTCCCCATCTGGCCTCCATCTTGTCTGCCCTACCTCCTTATTACTCAGGCTACTTAAGGACAAATGGTAGAAGTCTCCCCTTCTGTGAGGTGACCCTTGAGACAGAACTGGCTAGCCATTATAACTGTTTATTTCTTTCCGCTCTCCCCACCATATATTGATTGAGTCAGGAGTCTAGTCAGGCCTGACTAAGCCTGTGCTTACCTCTCTCAGTTGGGATATGAGTATCACCCCCACCCTGTAAGGCTGCTTTGGTCACAGGCCCACCCACACAGTCTTTGGAGGCCCATTCCTGCTTGAGACTCAGACCTTGACCCTTGACCACCAGAGGAGTGCAAATACAGGCAGAAACAAAAGGGAGAAACGAAAGCCTTTTCCAATTGAAAAAAAAAGGGGGGGGGAGAATTAAGCTACTTGGCTCCAAACCTCTGCTTAGTTCCCATTGCCCTTTTAGTTACAAAGCGAAACAGCACATTTAGTGTTGCGTCCGCTCAAGAAGCACTGACTGCGGGCAGAACGTTTGCGGTTGCGAACCTGGTGGCCACGGTGGCCACGAAGATCCAGAAAGAGTTCCGGGAGGGGCCGGCAAAGGAAAGGCCTAGAGTTCGCTGTCCGTGGTGCTGAAGGGCGCGTTCGTGCAGGGTGGGGGCTTGCATTAGCTGCAAGAGAGGGGGACTCGGCCACAGATCATCTGAATAATTTAAGAGTGGGGTGTAAGCTATTCTGGCGACAAGTTACAGAAAGAAGTCTTGCCCGAGAACCAGGAATGTCGCCTGCCCCTTGCCCTCCTCGGAGGGCAGGACTTGGCTTTCACCTGGCCTCTACTCAGAGCCCTAACACCCGGCCTGGAGGCGGAAATCCTCGGTCCAGATTTGTGAATCGAGTTCCCGGGGGGGAGGGGGAAAGCTAGCGGAAGGGAAGGCGGGAGCAACCGCCCATTGGCTGGAATTTGGCGCAGTCAACGCGGTGCCGTCATCTTTCTGGATTTGGGAGGAGGGAAGGAAGATCACTTGGGTCACTCCGCGGCTGTCGCTATGGCAACCAGACTGAGCGGGCGGGGCCACCTTTCCACTCTCTTACCTTTGGGTGGGGAAAGCATCCTGGTTTTCCTAATTTGGAACTAATTAGTGAGACTAGCTACTTGATTGGAATTTCAGAGTTGGAGCAACCTAAAGGGGATGAGGAAGAGACTCGAAAGCCGATAGAGATTTTAAAAAATCTTGCCCTTGGGACTGCTACTAGCTACTACCCGAACTCATGGACACAGCGTCTTCTTTCTGCTCACACGGGCATGCGTGTGCGCGCACACGTAGACGCCCTCGCATGCCTCCTGGAACCTATGGTCTGGTATTGAAGAACTCAGATGAGAAGCGGGGGGTGGGGGTGGGATGGAGAAGAGGGACAGGGGGGGGGGAAGCTTCTTTGGGTGGTGTCAGCTTGCCCTGTTATGTCCCAAAGCAGGACACCCTGCTATAATCCGATTAGAGTTAGGGGTGGGGTTCTGGAAGATGATCCACAGTACTGCTTGGAACAATTAGCTCTCTGGGTTACATTTGGCAGGAGAACTGTTTTCTCTGGGTGAAGGGCAATAGGAAGAAGGACCCAGAACAGTCTTCTGGGAAGTCAAAAGGAAAAACTGTAATTGAGAGCGAAATGTACATGTAAAAGTGTAAAGTGCCTTCTCTTTCCTGCCAGAGATTGAACCTGGGAGTAAATGCATCCAGGCTGGTAAAGAGGGCCTAGAACTCTCTGGAGAGCCCAGAAGGGCCAGGAGTAGACTAACTGGAAATAGAGGTTGGAGAGAGAATCCCAGTTGTAGCCATGACTCAGCACTTCCCCTTGCAAAGGACCAGAGCACAGGGCCGGGGAAGAGTGGAGGGCTGTAGGAAAGGGAATAGGTGGCTGACAAGAGATGCACCCCTTTGCACAATGCATACATCAATACACAGCCAGAGGTGTATATTTTAACCCAAATAGACACAAAGGTGTTGATACTGAATGAGGATTCATTCTTTTATATACATATATGTGCTCTCCCCTTCTGTGTCCCCCTCGCTGGACATTGCAAAGAACACTCTGTCCTGAGAGCCATGCTAGCCTGTCCCCAGAATACCTTAGTACTTATTGGAAAGAGAGAAATGTTAAAAACTCCCAGATATGGGAGGGAGTTGTCATGGAAACCCCTTTGCCTGCCAGCCAGGGTGCCCAGCAACCAGAGCATCTGGCAGTATCCAGGAGAATATCTTATGGCCTCTGCATACTAGGACTCTGCCTCAGGCATCCAGATGGATACTTCTGGAAGGTTTCTGCCAGAGAGCCTCCCAAAATGACACCCCCACACCAGAGTCAGCCTATCAGAATATAAAGGAAACTAATAAGGATCTGACCTTAAATAACCCCCTTCTTCATGTACACCTTTTTGTTTTCTCTCCCTACCCTTCAGGGTCTCACTATGTAGCTAGACCTGGCCAGGAACTCTGTGTAGACCAGGCTAGTCTGGAACTTAGGGCAATCCTCTGGTTGTCTTGTCTTTGCCTTCTGAGCGCTGAGTTACAGGCAGGTACAACATACTCAGCTTGAAGAAGTAGTTCTCCCTCCCTTGTGTACAGTGGTCCATACTTGCAGTGAATGGCCTCTAGAACACGATGTGCCCTTTACCACTGGCCCATCTTTTCAACTCCCCACCCCAACTCCTAGCGTGTCTCTTGAGTAGACAGCTGCTCTTAAGGTTTCTTTCTGCATCAAGATATTGGCCACAATAATTATGTTTCTCTTAAGAGTGCCCTCCCTGTTTCTTCATGCCTCTTTTTTTAAATAATTTTTTTTAAAGATTTATTCATTTATTATATATAAGCACACTGTAGCTGTCTTCAGATACACCAGAAGAGGGCATCGGATCTCTTTACAGATGGTTGTGAGCCACCATGTGGTTGCTGGGAATTGAACTCAGGACCTCTGGAAGAGTAGTCGGGTGCTCTTAACCGCTGAGCCATCTCTCCAGCCCTTCTTCATGCCTCTTAGTCAGCTGTCTGTGGCTAATATTTAGCATGAAGACCACAAATATTAAAATTAGCCCCTCTCTGTATATTTTATATATGGCAGCTTAAAAATCAAGGAGAATAATGATGTAAAATATAAATAGAGAAATAGGCATCTCTTTACAAAATAAACTTCCTGCGTGGTATTCCACCAAGAAAAAAAAGGGTGGGCAGAACAGTATGGAGGCTCACAGGTACTTGGGAGGCTGAGGGTGGGAAGATTCCTTGAGCCTACAGCAGTGGTTCTCAGCCTTCCTAATGTTGCAACCCTTTTTCCCTCATGTTGTGGTGACTTCCAACCATAAAATTATTGTGTATAAAATTATTTCATTTCTACTTCATAACTGTAATTTTGCTACTGTTATGAATCGTAATGTAAATAACTGCTATGTAGGATGTCTGATATGTGACACCTGTGAGTCTCTACAGGTGACCTACAGGATCAGACCAGCCTGCATAATATAGTGATACCCTTAACTCAAAAACAATCAAACACATATAAATATTATCCCAGAGAAACCACACAATACCAAGGCAATCCTCAGGGGAGTGAATAAGGCCAGCCATGGCAGGCCTGTGATCTCAGCACGTCAGAGGCTAAGACAGGAGTACACTGGTTCAAGGACAGCCTGGGTTACATAGGGAAATCCTGTCAAGGACTGGGAGGAGGGGAGTATAGAAGGTGTGTATATGAATAGACAGTACTATGGAGACAAAAGGATAGACCAGAGCTAAACTATGCCATGCTGGGAGTCTAGCATAGGGTGAAAGTACCACTTAGAACTCATTGACTAGGAGAGCCCACGAGTGGTTTACAACTGGGTAGCCATTTAGATAAAGGGGGAAACAGGTCAACATTTGTTTTTTTTTTTCAAGACAGGGTTTCTCTGTGTAGCCTTGGCTGTCCTGAGACTCACTCTGTAGACCATGCTGGCCTCTGACTTGTGAGTGCTGGGTTAAAGGCATGTGACCACTCAGCCCCCTTGCTCATTCTTTACCCTCAAAATATATTTAAATCTGATCAAAGATTTAAAGAAATATGCTATACAGCCTTAGATGAGGAGGTAATTCAAAAAGATCTAGTAATATTGTAAATAGACTTTTCCCACATGAGTTTCAACTCATAGATTCAGTGTTAGAGAAATACTTGAAATACAGAGGCATGACAGGGATTTTAAATTTCCTTTTTACTTTATTATGCCCTGGAAAGAAAAAAGTTGGACTCGATTTACATATTCGCCAGTAGTTAACAGGGCTAAGTAAACTTTGAGATATCCCACTTACTGAATTTACATTATTCAGTTAAAATGAATGTGTTAGCTGGACATGACTGTCCACAACTGTGCTCATGAGGCTGAGACAGGGATCATAAATTTGAAATCACCTTAGGCTGCATAGCAAAACCAAGTCACAGACAGACAGACAGACAGACAGGGACTGGAACAATGGCTCATAAGTAAAAACCACTGACTGCTCCTCCAGAGGACTGGGGTTGGATCCCCAGCCCATATATGGCAGCTCACAGAGGTCTTGTAACTCCAGTACCAGGGTATCTGATGCCCTCTTTTGGCTTCTAGGGGCATTGCAGTCACAGTGATGCACCAATATTCATGCAGGCAAGACACCCATCCATACAAAGTAACAAAATAAATTTAAAACTACAGTAAATGGTATTAGTATTCTGCACAGTTAGAAAAAAGAAATCAGCATGTAATAGTAAACATTAAGGTAAAAACTTGATTATAGACTGGGCTTGATGACTCGTTCCTTTAATGCCAACATCCCAGAGGCAGAGGCAGGCGGAGCTCTGTGAGTTCTAGACCACATAGTGAGCTCCAGGTCAGCCAGGACTATACAATGTATCCTGTCTTTTTTTTTTAAAGGCAGAGGAATAGTGTAGCACCTGGAATGTGACAGGCTCTAAGAAAATCACCAGCCGGCTACATCCATTTCCCATTTACTTCCTTAGAGCAACCAATATATGAACTTTAAAAAGCGAGTCTTTGTGTTCTCTTCCATTGCTAGTGAGTCTGTGTCTAAATACATCTTTAGAATATAATTGTGGGGACGGCTCCTTGGTGTTCAGATTTCTCTCTTCTTATGTTATATATGAACACTGAGGTTTTTGGTTTGGTTTTGGTTTTGAGACAGGGTTTCTCTGGGTAACCCTGACTGTCCTGGAGATAGCTCTGTAGACCAGGATGGCTTTGAACTCAGAGAGCTGTCAGCTTCTGCCTCCAAGTGCTGGTATTAAAGGTGTGCACCACCGTCGCCTGGCTGAGAGTTTTGCATTTAACTTTAAGATTTTTTCTGGTTTCCTTATAGTGTATTTGTTTCATTAATTGATCTATTTGGGGGATTTTTATTAATTTTTCAATTTATTTTATTTGCATAAGTCTTTTGCCTAATATATGTGTGCCTACTGCAAACAGAGACCAGAGGAGGTCACTGGCTCCCCTGAAACTGAGTTACATATGGTTTAAACAACCATGTAGATGCCGAGAACTGAACCCAGGTCCTCTGTAAGAGCAACAAATGCTCTTAACTACAGAGCCATCTCTCCAGCCCCAGGAAACTTGTTTTTTATGTGATGGGAAGTTGAAATATACTATTTTTTCCCAAATTAAGAGCATGTTTTCCCAACTTTAAAGTCTTTTATTTCCTAGTACATGCTTATAAGGCTATATCATCATCATTGTCGTCGTTGTTGTCACTGTTGTTGTAATTAATCTGAAGCAGAACTTAGCTATGTTATTCAGGCTGGTCTCAAACTCCTGAGCCTTCTTCCTCAATCTCCGGATGCTGGGATTTCAGGTGTGTGCCATCCTGACCAACTGTTATCATGTATTAACTTCTCACACGTACATCCACGTCAGAGCTCTGCTGTATTCTACTTGGCTACTGATGGACCAAGCTACACCTTTAATAACTATGCCTTTGTGTTATGGTTTTGTCTACAGATATACTTCAGTGGTAGAGCCGTTGCCTAGCATGTTCAGAGCCCTGGATTTGACCCCAGCACTGAAAGAAAAGAGAATTAGTTTTGCATTATATCCATTGTTCCTTTAACATTTATTTATCTCGGTGGGGGGTGGGCATGTGTGCCACGCGTTGCACATTTGGCGATAAGAAGACAGCTTGTGGAGGCCACTCTCTCCTCCTACCATTTGGACCCCAGTCCTCGGGCCACACCACTGAGCTACCTCACTAGCCCTTACTATTCTTTTGGTAAAAGAGCTTTAAAACCGATCCTGTCCAGTTCTTTAACATTCCTTTGAGAGTTGAGTTGGAACTTTATCGCTTTCTCAAATCAGTTTGGAAAGACCCAAGAATTTTACAGAGTTTAGTCATTCTTCCTAGAAACACTCTCCATTTTCCCTTTCTTAAGCCCTTTCCCAGGCCTTGGTGAAGACTGATGGTGGAATTTTCTCCTGCTTGACATTACCATTGATTTGGGAGTATAAGTTTTACTACCACTGTAAACCTGATTCCCACTTCTTTTTCTTCCTCACGCAAAGTTATAGGGAAAGGATAGACTTAACAGTGTTGGTCTTACATTTTACTAGAATTTTGTTAGTTTTGTGTTCTAATTTAATTTTTTAAAAAACTTTCTAGGCAGACAGTCCATTGTCTACGAAAGAAAGAAAGAAAGAAAGAAAGAAAGAAAGAAAGAAAGAAAGAAAGAAAGAAAGAAAGAGAGAAAGAGAGAAGGGAAGAAAAGGAAAAGGTCTTTTTCATTCTTTTGTTGTTTTGTTTTTCAAGACAGGGTTTCACTGTGTAGTCCTGGCTGTCCTGGAATGCACTCTATACAAATCACAGGGATCTACTTGCTTCTGCTTCCTAAGTGCTGGGACTAAAGGTGTGCACACCCCCCACCTCTGGCATACAAGGTTGTTTTAATATTTCTCTAATGTGTACATATGCTGTGTGTCTCACCTTTTATGAAGATTTATTTGTGCTCTGTGTGTGTGTGTGTGTGTGTGTGTGTGTGTGTGTGTGTGTGTGTGTGTGAGAGAGAGAGAGAGAGAGAGAGAGAGAGAGAGAGAGAGAGAGAGAGAGAGAGAGGAGGCTTCATATTGTTTAGGGAGCTAGAGTTATAGGCAGAGTTGGGTGCTAAGGACTGGTCTGGTGGCTGAGAGCTTAGTATTATGCAAGATCAATACATGGTGTAGATGGGAGATGCTACTCCTAGTTTTGGAGCTACTGACAGTTGTCAGCTGGTAGGAAGGGGGGAGACATTGCTCTCTAACAGTATATTGTAGCCTTTGGGAAGTTGGTCACCTTCCAGTGGAAAACCACACATCTAAGAATATTCAGGCAGCACAAACTGGTCTTGAAAAGGGCTTCTTTTTAAAAGGATAGGCAACAGAGAGGAATGGATCCAGAAAAGAGGAGGAGGAGAGGGATATGGCTAAAATATGTTGCATGAAATTCTTAATGAACTAATAAACTCAAATACACAAACATACACAACACACACACTACACAAGCATACACAACACACACACACTACACAGACACATACAACACACACATTACACAAACATACACAACACACACTACACAAACATACACACACACTACACAAACACACAACACACACACACTGCACAGACATACAACACACATCACACAAATATACACAACACACACACATGCACACACACATGCACACACGCACACACACACACACACACACACGCACACATGCACACACGCACACACTTAGTTCACCATGAACAAGAGTGATGCATGCTCCTAACTGCTAAGCTGTCTCTCTAGGTCTTCTCTTGTCCTAATGCACTGACTGTCAGTGCTCAGTGGTATCAAGGAGAACAAGGATTAAAAAAAACATGGAAATATCTTTCTTTGCTCCAAACTACTTGTGTATATTTTTGTTTGTTTTTAAAATATGTATTGAAAAAAGAACAAAATAAGAACCCCAAAACAGAGCAAAACAAAAGGCAAACAGGGTTGTAGTTCTGCATGTTTTTAATCCCAGCACTCAGGAGGCAGAGGCAGACAGATCTCTGAGTTCAAGGCCAGCCTGGTCTACAGAGAGAGAGTTCCAGGACAGCCAGGGCTAACCCTGTTTCGAAAAAAAAATAAAATAAAACAAAAAACCGTATTTATTTAATTTTATTCGTATGCTTGGTTGTCCACATGTTGGGCGTCATGTTCACACAGTGCCTGAGGAGAGCAGAAGGGGCATTAGGTCCCTCCAGAACTGGGCTTACAGATGACTGTGGAGTGGAAACTGAACCAGCTCCTTTGCAATAGCAACATGTTCTCTTAACTACTGAGCCTCATCTGTTTGTTTGTTTGTTTGTTTGTTTGTTTGTTTGAGACAGTCTTGCTATGTTCTCCAAGACAGCCTAGACTTTGCTTTGTAGCCCAGGCCAACCTCAAACTTGTCTTCTCCTACCTTGGCCTCTTACGTGCTGAGGTTGAAGCCATGTGGTGCCACACTCAGCGTGTTAGCCATAACTTGGGCAATGTTTCTCATATTTCAACAACTGCTGCCTTCTTGTTTGTCTTTTAAATTTGAATGTTCGTTTTCGTGTACATTTGTGAGCAATACATCATCTCGGGTCGTGTTTTAGAAGCCGAGGGAATCTTAATCAGCGTAATCACTCAAGCTTCTCGATTTGTGCTGAGCCCCAGCTGAGCTGTGTGTGGCGGCACGATCCTGGAGATGTACAAATTGGCAATAGAAGAGGGGCTTGATGGATGTCCTTGCCAGTCCTTTATCTCCCATGACATTTAAAGGCAGCATGATGTCCTGTCCTGAGCAAGACGAGGAGCAGGGGCTGGGTCTCCCGCTGCTGATCCCAGACGGTTACTCGGCACCTGTGGATTTCAGGTTTGTTTGGCTTTATTTTAAATCCACTCAGCAGAAGAAAGACTCTCATAATTCTTGTGTCAATCAAATGCCCGTAGTGGGAATGCGGCTGTTGTTGGAATGATAACTATTGCTACAGTAGTTGAGCTATTAATAATATTGACAGGGCCTAAGGGATAGAGACAGAACTCACTCTGATGTCCCAGGATGCTCCCTTCAACTCAGCTGGCCCTTGAGGCCGTGGGGACCCTGGAGACTGCATCTCCAGTGAGCTTTCCTGTGACCTGGGTAACATGTGTTTACTTCTTGCTGCCAAGCCTGAAGCCCAGGGGGACCTGTGTGACTCTCTCTGGAGTGCGGGCCAGGGGACTTGCTTCAGTTGCTGCTGTGGAGGGACTCCCTAGGGTCGGCCTAGACCATCACAGCAACATTCCTGAGTCTAGGCCTGTGGGCCACAGGCTTGTCCTTGCCTGGGACTCCTCACTCCAGGACCCCCGCCAGGCTGCTTAGAACAAAGGGATGGACAGCTGAGTCGCACCTCCACAGGACACACCTGCCTTTGAAAGACAGGGTATCTTTATGTAGCCCTGGCTAACCTCGGACTTTCAATGTAGAGCAGGCTGGTCTCAAATGCACAGAAGCCCTCCTGCTTCTGCCTCCCAAACTCTGGGACTAAAACCTGAGCCATGGCCTGGCCTACCCATCTACTTTACGATCGCATCGAAGAGAGGTGAATTTTGAGCCTAAGTGTGGTGTTCAGACCTGTGTACTACTGACAAAATGAACGTCCACGCTAGTATAAGACGTGGTAGAGACAACCCAAGGTTTGCAGGAAACCTGGGCTCTGCTACTTTCTCGCTCTAAGACCTTGGAGTGCCCCCACACCTAAGCTGTTATATAGGGGAAAGACACACTGTTTAGTGTCTTGGGAATATATTTGAGAATGGCCTCCTTTCCATAACAAAATACACAGATACTCGAGTCCCTCATAAAATGGCGTTTCCATAGAACCCATGCACATTCTTTCTGTTGCTCTAGATCATCTGGTGATGGCTTAGAGTGCCTAGCATGATGTAAATACTCTTTAGGTAGCTGCTGTGCTCACTTTGAAGAGGGGAGATACTAAAAAGGAAAAAAAATCTACGTGTTCAGTACAAATGTGATTTCTCCCAATATTTTGTGTGTGGTGCATACATGTCTACATGCCTATGTATGTGCATATGGAAGCCAGAGGTTGACATTGGGATGTTTTCCTGTGTCAATCTCCCTGGCTGTCACTCACTCCTTCATTCTTTGTTTCTTTCTTTGTTTCTTTGTTTTCCCCTTTGTTTCTTTGTTTGTTTCTTTGTTTCTTTTTTCCTGTTGTTTGTTTCTTTTTTTTCTTTTTAGACAAGTTCTCCCATCACCCTGGAGCTTGGCATTTTGGCCTCAGCTCCGAAAAAAGAGAGAAAGAGTGAGGTTCGCTTTGATTTTTCACAACCTACTTTATTTATTTATTTATTTTTTCGGAGCTGAGGATCGAACCCAGGACCTTGTGCTTGCTAGGCAAGCGCTCTACCACTGAGTTAAATCCCCAACCCCACAACCTACTTTAATAACAGTTCTTAAAGCTTCAACCTCCCTTCCAGCCTACCACCCACCAGAGGTAGTAGAAAAGGAAGTGTTATAGGTCGTGGACCTGTTTAGAAATAGTTCTTTGAAGGGGTTGGGGATTTAGCTCAGTGGTAGAGCGCTGCCTAAAAGCAAGGCCCTGGGTTCTGGTCCCCAGCTCCGGAAAAAAAAAAGAAAAAAAAAGAAATAGTTCTTTGAGGAGATTCCAATCTTTGTTGTCAGCAGTCCAATCCTCTAACAAACACCAAACACGGATGAGCAGCTGCAGTCCGGTCCACTCGGTCATCACCACTCATGAATCAGCAAGGGCGGTTCTATCAGGAAGAAATTGCCAGGCTCCACCAATCAGCCTGGATCCGAGGAAGCATCAAGAAACCGCCAGAATATTAGAGCTCTTTGGCGAGTTACTCTCTACGAAGTCATGACAGCCAAAGATCAGCAACGAGACATGAGGCAAATCGAGGCAAATCAATACAAGAGTGTCCTCAGAAAGACTAGCGAGACAGAGCAAGGGAAACCAAAGCCAGAGCCTCCTCCTTCTGCCTGTGCGATCAGACTTATGTTCTCTAAACATCACATGCCCTCTCACGTGTCTGCTTCAGCAAAACATTCTTTCGTGCGTCTGCTTTAACATTCTTTTACATGTTCACTTCAGCAAAACATCCTTTCACCTGTCTGACCTAGAAACACATCATATGACATAACTGAATTTCTAAAGAAACCAGAAAATTTCCACTTCAGAAAGACCCATGTCAGATAAGGTAGAAGGTGGGGATTGATCCCAGAGGTTGTTCTCTGACCACCATATGTTGTGGGTTGCATATGTGCCTGGACCCACACACATAAACTCACATATGAACACATGTACACATACATCTGCTATGTAAAATACAGTATAATAAAAATGTACTGTTGCAAATGTTAGATGAAATCGTGTGGATGGGTCTTCTTTACACATTGTAAATATACAAGGTGGCCCTGGCACTTTATTCCCCCCCCTCCTCCATCATACTGCAGCATAAAGTGATCTGTAAGGTGCAGGGTGGTCCTCAAGTGCACATCACAGATGTGACCATTGTACAGATGGCATATATAGGACAGATCCTATATAAGACAGGGACTATGGGCTGGAGAGATGGCTCAGTGGTTAAGAGCACCGACTGCTCTTCCAGAGGTCCTGAGTTCAATTCCCACCAACCACATGGTGGCTCGCAACCATTTGTAATGAGATCTGATGCCCTCCTCTGGTGTGTGTGAAGTGTACTCATATACATAAAATAAATAAATCTTTAAAAAAAAAAACAGGGACTATGTCAAAGGTAGAGAACCACAGGGAAATATAGTTGAGAGGTGGAAAAAATAATCACAGGGGATGAGTATGCATCCTAGATCTTACTTACCACCTAAGCCTGAGACCCTTCTACACTTTCTCCATTTATCTCCCACCCTGCACCTTACAGATCACTTTATGCTACAGTATGAAGGAGGAGGAGGAGGAGGAGGAGGAGGAGGAAAAGGAGGAAGAGGAGGAAGAAGAGGAAGAGGAGGAAGAAGAGGAAGAGGAGGAGGAAGGGAATAAAGGCTAATACTGCTTGGAGCCTCCTCGACAATTCCTGCTGTGTTGCTAAGCAACTTAGCATCCTGATCCAGAAAGAGGAAACTGGTGCTCCCTGGCCTTCCAGCCTCTTTTAGATACTTTCTCCTCCTCCAGCCTCAAGAAAGCAGGGGGTGCTGGAGAGATGGCTCAACCGTTAAGAGCACAGAGCACTGGTGCTCATTTCCCAGCATCCACGTGACAGCTAACAACCGCTTATAACTCTGCAGGTGCCCAGCACACCAGTGGTGTGCAGACACACACGCAGACAAAGCACCCACACACACAAAATAAAAATAAAAAACAGTTTTTTAAAAATTAAATGTGGTAATACACATCCAGAGATGGATGGATGGATGGATGGATAGATAGATAGATAGATAGATAGATAGATAGGTAGATAGATAGGTAGATAGATAGATAAATAAGATAGATAGATAGATAGATAGATAGATAGATAGATAGATAGATAGATAGATAGATAGATAGATAGATAGATAGATAGATGGGGAGCTTGTCTGATTCATGGGGAAGCTGAGGTGCAGAATTAGAGGATGAGACAGTAAGCAGGGAATGGCATGACTTTTCACTCTTGCTTCTGCACTGATCAATGAATGTCTAGAGCTCTGGGCTGAACTGCTCGGGCACAGGCTGTCCTCAGTTAACAGGTGCGTCCCAGCAGCATCTCTGTTTTATAATGATGTCAATACGGATCAGAAAAATAAGTAGCCTTCCCCACCCCCAAGGAACAGGTGGGGGGAGATTCGCAGCAGTGCCCACGAGGCTGCTTCTACTAGATCACGCCATCAGAGAGAGTTATGCAATGCCCACAAGCTTTCTACATGCTTCCCTCACTTTGCTATTTGTCTGGAACTTTTGGTGAATGCTGGCATTAGGAACCTGTTCAGGGCTTGGGCAGTCAGCGGGTTGGCGTTTTGGCCTGTTTCCTCCTGAAACTCTGATTCTCAGGAATGAAGTAAATATTGCATGGTAATTGAATCCCATCTCTGGGAAGGTCTGGGATTCCTAATGAGTCCTTTGTGTCTTTTTCTTTAACTTATAACTACTGCTGGAATGAAGCTCAGAATGGTCTGATGGTAAAGAGAACATAAGCATCCTTTAAATGGTACCTGGAACTTACGCTCTCAGCATCAGTCTTAGTCTGACTCCTGAGGCAGGAGAGCACTGCCTGGTGCTGGGGTGACCTCGGATGCTGCAGTGTCCTTCCTTGTCATGTGACAAGTTACTTATCCCTTAGGCACCTCAGCACTTTCATCCATATAACGAGAAAACAGGTTTTTAAAAATCGAACATGACTTTGGATATTGGTTATGGTAATGTGAGTTGCTGTTAATGTGGAAGCTACTGGAAGCTCTGAGTCCACACAATAACAACGGGAATCAAGCAGTAGTGTTAGTCGCCCTGTAGAAAACAGCTCAGAGTGGTGAGCCATCTCCCCAAAGTCACGTAGCTTTTACTTTGCTGAGATCCTGTAGTTCCAAGTGTTGTATGTTCTCTCCTTAGCTCACAAAGAAATTGGAAGATGCCCTGAGGATGGGAAGCCAACCCAAGTGCTCCATTACTAGTCAAGTGGGTTCACCATTTGGACCTAGGACCAGGTCTAGACTGCCATGGGGAAGTGGGCGTGGCCACTCGAGTTCCTCAGTGCAGCTGATTGAGACCAGAGGGGAAGGAGGCAGCGGGCTTTAGACATAATTATATTGTTATTTGCTTACTTGTGTGTGTGTACATTTGAAAGTGGTATATGCTTGCCACCATAGGGGATTGAACTCAGTTCAGGCTTGGTGACAGGCACCTTTACTCGCCGTACCATCTCACTGGCCTTTGTGTTGTTTTTGTTTGTTTCTTTAAGTAGTAGAGAGCATTACTAGACACACTGAGGTACTCATATGGTCTCTTCATCTTTATAATAACTTATGTCTCTTCATCTTTATAATAACTTATGTGGCAGGTGCTGCCTTCCTTATACCCATTTTTCAGATGAGGTCACCAAGGCACACAGATGTGAGTTTCTGGAAGTCGTAACATGCAAGGGAGAAAACCAGCGGTCAAACTAAGGAGATCTAGCTCATAGCCCTTGCTCTCAGATGCAATATTGCACCACTTTTTAATTACAAGAATAGCAAGATAGGAAAATAGGAAATGGAGCAGTGTCCACTCAGAGATAATGCTCATCAAAAGAAAAAGTCATGATCAATGGGGTCACTTTCCTCTAAACATGAAATGTTCTGTCCTGGGATGGGGGAAAGTCATGGAGAATCATGCTGACCAAAACAAGGTAAAATGTGTCATCAGAATCAAATAGAGTGAGATCCCCCCACCATCCCAAAAGCAAGTGATCGATCGATTGACTCCAAGCCTATAGGACTGCAGGTGCCAAGTGAAGGCTAGCAGAGGACAGCCAAACAGCTCAATTCCTCCCTCTCAGTCAGAAGCCTAAGTAGGGATGCCGGGGAGCCGAGCTGCTAACTTATCTTTTCTAACCGAGTATCTCATACTATAATGGGAAGATACAGCTGGGCAAATGCAGGCCACACTTGAGGTTTGGTCTGTTGCTATGTATTGTAATGCTAAATACTGTCCCCAAAGCCCGGTTGTCCCCAGAGATGAGAAAATCATAATGTACACAAAGTGATGCTTTGTGACCTTGCTCCTTAATTTAAAAATAAATAAAATTGAATAAAGATGCTGGCAGCCTGTAGCTGGGCAGGAGAGAGATAGGTGGGGTTTCAGTGCCCAGGCTTGGTGTCTGAGGCAGGACCATGAGGGGAGAAGAGAGGGAGAGGGGGAAAGTGGAGAGAGGAGAAGATACCATGGGGTACGTGAGTCATGAGAACATGGCCAGGAGGGCTGGCCAATTGGAGTTAAGAGCAGCCCTCACGGAACATGGCAAGTCCTATCTCAGGGTTATTGATAGGGAAGTAGACATAATAGCATAAAGGGTAGATATGTGCCCACTTCTAGTGCTTTGAAGGTTTATTATAAATATAAAGGTTGGGCTGGAGAGATGGCTCAGCGGTTAAGAGCACTGACTGCTCTTCCAGAGGTCCTGAGTTCAAATCCCAGCAACCACATAGTGGCTCACAACCATCTGTAAGGGGATCTGATGCCCTCTTCTGGTGTATCTGAGGACAGCGAGAGTGTACTCACATACAGAAAATAAATAAATAAACCTTTAATTTAATTAAAGGCTGTGTGTCTTTTATTTGGGAGCTGAATGATCAATCGGGGGTATAAACCCCTGACTGAGATTTAATATTTAACACAACAAGTAATTCCGTGAGGAAACAATCCAGAAAGGACCAGCATGAGAGAAACTTGCAGGATGGTGAGGAATTTGGCTCTGGGACCACAGGTTACCCTATTCACTTCACTCTTCCAAGCCTCAGTTTCCTCACCTGAAAACTGAGGTGACTTAACAAGGTGTGATCAGGTCAGAGAGCAGACAGCTGGGACAACATCTGCACAAAGCAGAGCCTGTCGCTGGGCCAGGTTCATCAAAGAGCGGGGTGTATTTCTATTATCAGCAGCCCCATGTGACCGAAGTCTAAACAGCTCAAACAAGCAGGCTGGAAGCGCCTAAGGAATCTTAAAGAGATATTAGAGGAAAACAAAATATGGAACCAGAAGAGCAGAGGCTCTGAGGAACGTGCGCCCCAGTGTGCCCGAAGTATCTATGTCAGATGAGATGGCCGATGCAGTCGGTTTAGCCTCCGACTTTTCGTGAGGTGAGAATGGAAATCCAGAAAAGAGATGTCCCTGAGGATCACATGGCCAGCTCAGTAACAAGCCACGACTGTATCCGTTCCCAGTCTGTATCAATCTTCCAGACTGATATAAGAACAGAAAAGACCAGACTTGGGAGGATATAAAAATGAGATTTCACAAGCAAGATCAATTAGCTGACCATCTTTCACCTACTCCGCTATGACTGAAATCCCTTCACCAGCTTACGGGGACCTCAAGATCAAGGTTAGGGAAGCCACCAAATCCACCCTTCCCACTTTCAACTATTCCCAAAGGATTGACACGTGCCAGGCCGTGCTGAGTACCAGCAGCTTCACTGCAGCTTCCGTGCACATGCCCAGCAACGCCCTCAACCATCCTCATGCAAGTCCCCTCCCTCGGGACTGGTCTCTGAATAAATGAGGACCGTTCTCACACTCCAGGTGATTTCCCAGACTACAAAGGTGTTGCTCTTGTCTCTCAGGAGTTCTTCCTTTTCACATCCTGGTCCACTACATTGTGTGGCTTCCCTTTGTCCTTCTAGAAGTGTTTACATACAGTGAGCATTACATCCTGTGGATCAGGGCGGGAGTCAGATGCTCCAGAGGGTGGAGCCCTTCCTCCACCCTAAACGCCACATCCCCATCAATTCTCAAGTCCAGCTTTTCTGCATTTCATTGTGTTTCCTAAGACAGAACTATTTTGTACACAGCCTCTCCTAGCTTCAATCTTGCTGTGACTTGGGTTCTGTCTCTTGTTTCATATAAAGACCTAAGTACAGAGGCCTGGGGAGATGAGTTAAGAGCTGGCTGCTCTTAAGAGGACCTGGTTCAGTTCCCAGCACCCACAATGCAGCTCACGGCTGTGTATAACTCTAGTTTCAGAGGATCTGACACCCTCACACAGACACGCAGACAAAACAACAGTGCGCAAAACATAAATAAATCTTTAAAATGCATTACAAAGGGGCGGGCTGGAGAGATGGCTCAGTGGTTAAGAGCACTGACTGCTCTTCCAGAGGTTCAGAGTTCAATTCCCAGCAACCACATGGTGGCTCACGATCATCTGTAATGAAATCTGATGCCCTCTTCTGGTGTGTTTGAAGACAGCTACAGTGTGCTCAGATAAGTAAAATTTTAAAATGCATTAAAAATATCTAAGAACAGGATCTCTCAACCCTTGCCAGGAAATCCTTGGCAGCTCAGATTTCTCCATCCCCCCTTGGTCTCCTCTGGTGAGCCCCATCTCTGTAAACAGGGCTGTGAGCATGCTGTTCCTCCAATGCCCTGTGCAAGTCTCAGGCCTCTAGCAGGCCCCAGACTTGGGGTCCCTGGCTCATGGACTGTCTGGACTACATGAGTCCATTCTCCATATCAAGAGCTCTATAGGACAGGACATGGAGCATGCCTTTGCCCAAATGCTTTTTGGAAAAAGCAGATGTACTGGCTTGTGTGTGTCAACTTGACACAAGCTGGAGTTATCACAGAGAAAGGAGCCTCCCTTGAGGAAATGCCTCCATGAGACCCAGCTGTAAGGCATTTTCTCAATTAGTGATCAAGGTGGGCAGGCCCCACCGTGGGTGGTGCCATCCCTGGGCCGGTAGTCCGGGGTTCTATAAGAAAGTAGGCTGAGCAAGCCAGCCAGTAAGTAACATCCTTCCATGGCTTCTGCATCAGCTCCTGCTTCCTGACCTGCTTGAGTTCCAGTCCTGACTTCCATTGGTAATGAACAGCAATGTGAAGTGTAAGCTGAATAAACCCTTTCCTCCCCAACTTGCTTCTTGGTCATGATGTTCGTGCAGGAATAGAAACCCGGACTAAGACAGCAGAGCACTCTGAAGTTTTAAATGCCATGGACAGGGGCTGGAGAGAGAGTGTAATAGCTACAAGCACTTGTTGCTCTTGAAGAGGACCAGAGTTCAATTCCCAGCACCACATGGTAGCTCATCATCATCCACAGCTCTAGTTCTGGGGGAATCCAGCGCCATCTTCTGACCTTGTCAGGTGCCAGGCCCTAGTGTGGTATACATGCACACATGAAGGCAAAACACTTATACACCTAAAATAAAATGAATGAATCTTTTTAAAACTGGCATAGAAAACAGGGAGGCAGAGGCAGACAGATCCCTGTGAGTCTGAGTCGAGCCTGGTATCAAAGCTACACAGAAAAACCCCGTCTCACAAAACAAAACAAAACAAAAACAAATAAAAAGGCAGAGAGAAAAGGAAGGCACTAGACAGAGGGAGTGAGAACGGCCCCTGCTCGAGGCACAGTGATTTCTCTCCCTGTCCCAGGCCTCATTACACTTTCTATCTAACAAGTATTTAATGCAGGCTTTTTGCCTGTTTTTTTTTTCAAGTTTTTGTTTGTTTGTTTTGTTTATTGAGACAGGGTCTTGCTTTTAGACCAGATTGACCTTGAAGTCTGGCTCCGCCTGCTTCTTAGTTCTCAGCATTAGGATCACAGGTACCACCATGCCTGACTGGATTCCCTATAGTAAGCATGTATTATTAGAAAACAGGGGACGAGGAGGAGGAGGAGGAGGAGGAAGGGGAGGAGGAGGGAAGAGGAGAAGGAGGGAAGGAGAGGAGGAGGGGAGGAGGAGGGAGGAGGAGGAGAAAGGGAGGAGGAGGGGGAGGGAAGGAAGAGGAGAAAGGGGAGGAGGAGAAGGAAGAGGAAGAGGAGGAGGAGGAAGAGAAGGAGGGGAGGAGGAGGAAGGGAAGGAGGAGGGGAGGAGGGAGGAGGAAGAGAAGGAGGGGAGGAGGAGGAAGGGAAGGAGGAGGGGGAGGAGGAGAAAGGGGAGGGAAGGAAGAGGAGAAAGGGGAGGAGGAGAAAGGGGAGGAGGAGAGGGAGGGAAGGAAGAGGAGAAAGGGAGGAGGAGAAAGGGGAGGAGGAGGGGGGAGAAAGGGAGGAGGGAGAAAGGGAGGAGGAGGGGGAGGAGGAGGAGGAGGAGGAGGAGGAGGAGGAGGAGGAGGAGGAGGAGGAGGAGGAGGAGGAGGAGGAGGAGGAGGAGAGTACGTGAGTGAATAATCCTGGGCCTGGATGGTTCATAGGCAATCTGCGAAAGGATGTTCATCTATACTCACTCCAAACTCTAACTATCCAGACTTCCACCTTCATTTCCCCTTTCTGCTCAGGACACAGGGCAATCTCCTTGGTGGGCCTGGCTGCCTGGCTGCCTGGCTGCCTGTCAGAGGCCCAAGGCATCCAAGACACTCTCCCACAAATGAAGAAGACCTTTTGCTCTGGAAAGAGCTACAACTATCCTTATGAATGTTTTCTTCTGAGGGAATGCATCTAAGGTCGCTTCCCAGACAACAGGTTTTTGGAAAAGAAAACAGATAAGGTTACAGGTGCCTCTCAATGGTGATCCAGAAGCCTCAGAAAGATTACCCAATCTACTTCCCAGACTTCCCAAGGCTAGATCCAGGGTGAAGGGTCTGGGTCCCTCCTTTTGCTTCTCTCTCTGGAGGCTAAAGGAAATGCGGAGGCAACCTGGTGTTGGTCCTTTTGTCTTAGCAGATAAGCATCTGGGTGTTCCATCAAATCCTCCCTGACTGAGCCGTAGCCCGGCCTACCCTCTCTCAGACCAGCAGAGGGCGCGCACCGCTAGCGGGAAAAGAATGGACCAGCCGCCAAACAGTGTGAGAAAGCCTTTAAGGAGCAGAGGCAGCGAATACCGAGAATGGGGCCAAAGCTACTGCAAGCAGCAGGGCGTTTGTGAAGGATAGTGAGAGGTGGTCTTGGGAGAACGGCACGAAGTAGGGAGTGGAGGCGGGGAAGGGTAATTAGGGCAAAATGGAGAGAAGCTGAAGGAAACTTCGATGGAGTAGAGGGAAAGGTCGCGGGTTGTTAGATGTGATGCCTCGAGGAGATGGCAGAAAGATGGGTGAGCTGGAGGAAGGCGAGGAAGGCGGAGTGGGGTGCTCCTTGGATTGAAAGTTGGAGTGAAGTGGGATGAGGTGAGGGTGAGAGAGGCGCCCTCTCAGGATCCCACACACCGGATCCTCCTCACTTTAGGCCACCCACACCCAGGCTTGCTCGCCCTCACTCTTGGAGGCCTTTTGCTCTGCCTGCGCTGAGCCTTTAACCTTCTTGTCCTCCCTGAAAGGGGCCCTGGTGCAGCAATGAACAGAGAGAGGAGGCAATAGGGAGCTTGGATCTTTAATGGGGCTGAAAGGAATATATACAGACTAGGGTCCTTGGGCCAGAGTGTGGTATGGAAGGGAGCGAAGCCAGAGTGTTGGGATAGGGATGGACGACGGCAGAGATGTTTGTTGATGCTTCTCATATCCCGAAAAGGGGAGTGTGAGAAGCCTCGAGGTACTACCGAGGTACTACCGTTTGGAGTAGGTCGTGGGATAGAAAAAAAATGAGGAGAGAGAGAGAGAAAAAAAAAAACAAAAACAAAAACAGAAAACTAGGGGTCATAAAGAGGAAAGCAGGGGCTGCAGGTGAGAAGAGAAAAAAAGACGGGAGTTCCAGAATCTGGAGACTTGGAAGAGAAAAATTAAAGTGGGAGCACATGCACCCTTCCTGGGGTGATGATCATGGGAGCCTGGAAGCCTCGTATTCAAGGAAGACCTCAGAGGCTTCTCATCCTTTCTTCCCTGGGCTGGGAGCGGCTGCTGCAACGAAATCTGTGGTAAAGGAACGTCGGGGAAAACTCCGGGGCTCCTCCCAGGATGAGGATGGGATTGGTCACTGGCTGTGTGCGAGAGGCCCCACTGCACCCGGCCGTCCCGTCTAGTGATAATGACCCCCCAAGTGCGAAGCGGCGGCCACCGCGCCAAAGGGCCCGGGAGGGGGCTGCAAGCCCGGGGTTGGGTAGAGCGCGGCGGTGGCGGCGGCAGCGGCGGTGGCGTTCGGACCAGGCCAGTAGGAGAAGCCAGCGGGCGCCACGCCGGCCGAGGCTGCCATAAGGTTGAGTTTGGAGAGGCCGGGGAAGGGCAGTGGAGCGAGACCAGCCGGGAGCTTGTAAAGTGCGCCATCCTGGGCGGCGGCTGCCGCTGCGGCGGCGGCAGCGGCGGCGTGGGCGTGCGCGGGTGGTGGCTGGCAAGCCTGTGCCAGGCCCTGGAAGTCAAAGCGGTAGGCGTAGCGCTTGCCGTGCACCTTGCTCATGATGTTTTTGTCGTAGTAGTAGCGCAGTGCTCGACTTAGCTTGTCGTAGTTCATATTGGGCTTGCTCTTGCGCTCGCCCCAGCGTCGCGCCACCTCGTCGGGGTCGGTGAGCTTGAACTCGCCGTGGCCGCCCTCCCACGCGATGCAGCCGGCGTTCGCGCGGTCTGCCAGCAGCTCCAGTAGAAACTGCCACAACTGGATCTGCCCGCTGCCTGTGGGGAAGGGGAGCAGTTAGCCAAGGAGCGGGCAGGTTGGTACTAGGGGGATGGAGGTGAAGCAAGAAAACAAACCAAACCAGTAGCAACCACATTGGAAAGGTCCGACTGCATCCTTGTATGTGGCAGAAGGCAGCTGGTCAACCAGTGTAGACCAGCAGGGCACAACAGAAAAGGCTTTGATTTTGGGTGACCTTGTTTTGTAGGATGTGGGAAAACCCTGTCTCCTCTGTGGAAAAGCGGTGGTGAGCCATAGCCCTAGGTAAGGATCAGACACCAGACCCTCCTACCCTCCTAGCCAGTCTCCTTTACTTAAGACAGAGACTGTACAGGATGAAAGAGCCGGGTGCGGGAGGTCGAACTGCCCAACCAGTTGAAGTCCTGTCCAGAGATCCAGACAGAATGGGCAGTTATGCACGTAGATGATGGGTCTTGGCCCCACCTATACAAGCAATAGACAGTCCCTACCATCCAAAGGCATACAGTTAAGTAGAACAGGCCCAGCTTGAAGAAGCATTATGTCAGAGAAGAAGAATACAGAGAGGCCCTGTTTACTGAGAAAAGAGGCCAACTCTAGGAGGTTCCCATCCTCACTACCCCCAGGTGCACTGACCCCTGTGTAGCTGAGGAAGACGCCAGAACTCTGAGGGGGAAGGTGGTGGGCAATCCCGAAGAAATGGGATTGCAAAAGGATTGTGCTCGATTCCCGGCTGGTTTTCCTACAGATCTCAGGGTACCTGACAGTGGCAAGTTTCATATGCAAGGGATGGGAGGGGGGGATGAATGGCCCAGAACTCACACTTCCCTGTTTTGAAGCCTTAAGCAGACAAAAATCTGAACAAACTGCCCCCCCATTCCCCTCTAGAATAAAACAGACTAGCCTCCTCCCTATTCAGTGTCACTGACTCAGAACACCAGAGCTTCTTTTTTCCCTACAGTTTCTACCCCAATTCCTCTAAACCAAACCAGTGACGAGCCAGTTGGTTCCTGGGAGACAGGATTTCGGTTTAGAGCAACCATAGGAAGCTTTGGTCTCAAAGGTGCATCTGAGACCCGAGTGGAAGCAAGACAGAGCCTTGGCCCCCCTTTCCTCTTGGTTGGTACAGCTCCCTCCTTCTGGGAAAGAAAGGCACTTGCCAATCTTGTCTTTTCTGCCTTCTTGTGAGATTAGGGTGCTGGCGGGGCAAGAGCTATGGTAAAGCATTGAAATGGCAGCCGCCAACAGGGCGATTGGGTGACAACAGGCCAGTCATCTACTGCAGGAAACCTGAGTATCAAACGCAAGTCAGCAAGTTCGGCAGAGGTACCAGGAAGCACAGGCTAGGGTTTAGGTCTAGGGTGGCTGGAGAGTAATTATCGGGGTCCCCTTGTCAGGAAGTGCTACGACTTGTTCCAAACACAGCTCACACACAAAGGATACCAAAGGCCTTGGCGTAAAAGCTTGGAAAATCCATACTTGGCAGAAAAAGGACTGGAGGCCAAGATTCCCCCTTCGCCTGACCTGACCTGTCCCGAAAAATCTAACATCGGAACGGGGCTCAGAAAATGGACAAGTTAAAGACAAAAAACCAATGTCTCCTGAAAGCCTCTGTACAATCTGACCACGGTCTCCTATTTTCTACAACGTGGGACACTGTCTAGTGGCAGTAGTACGCGTCTTGTTGGGGTTCGTACCCTTGCCCCATCTACTACCATAGTCCCCATCAACCCAGTGTACCAGCCAGCTCACCTTTCTGTACCGCAGGGCTCAGCGGCCCCCAGCTCGGGCTCTTCCCTTCCTTAAAAAGACCATCTCCGACGGGATCTGCGGCGCGGAAGAAAACAGTCAAGCTGACCTAGGCAGAAGTTGTGAGTTTGACCGAAAGGGCCCAGGGGCTGAAATGTTCTGGGGGTCCCGGCCACCAGCTCCTCCTCCCCAAGCTAGGCTGCGACGCGAGCCGGCGCAGAGCCCCTCCGTAGCGCCCAAGTCAGGAAACGCGTCCAGGAAAAAGGAAATCCGCTTTCCGAAGGGGCCGGCTGGAACCTTATAAAACCCAGAGGGGATCGCGTTAGTCGAGTCTGAGCGAGCAGAGCCCCTTGTAAAGAGGAAAGGGGCGCTTGGAATTCTCGGCCGGTAAGAACACTTGGAGGACGAAGGTGAGGACCCTTGAGGGCTCTGGGGCGACGCCCAGCGGATCACAGCCTCCGGGCAAGGTTGGAGCCCGGAGTCCACCACTCCAAACACCCCTGCTTTCAGCCTCCTACGATCCTGAATCTGCGTGTCATCTAGACCCACACCGAAACCCCGAAGCTCGAAGCTCGATGTCTACCCTTCAGGTTCCCTGAATGCCCCAAACTGCAACCAGCAGTCTCTCTCACACACCCCCCAATCGACTCTCTGGAAGCGTCCCCTTTCTTTTGTCCACCGATCTTGCCCCATGCCTTGACCTAGACTTCCCGCCCAGGGTCTTGGTGTCTCCAGCCCCCGGCTGGTCCCTGGTACCTGGTAGGTACATGTTGATCAGCAGGGGCTGGGAGGTGCCGCTCTGTCTCATCGCTGCCGGGGACTGGGCGGTGGGAGATGGGGGGGACCGCACAGGGGGGGCACGTCAGCTTTGCGCTTGGGGTGCCGATCCCCGCCCGTGGTGACTGTGGGTGACAGGGAAGAGTAGACGCCGCCGGGTCCGGCAAGGCCTGGCGGGAGCGGGCAGCCAGGGTGTGGTGAGGAGGGAGGGGGTCCTGGAGCGATGCTCCCAGCTACAAGGCCGCCTGCAACCCTCCGGCCCCGCGCGGGCAGGGGCCGCAATTTCCGTTTTAATTAAAGTGCGGCCGCCTCGGCCCCCAGACCCCGCCCCCGCCCCTCTTATCTTCCCATCGCAATAAAGTCTCCAACGCGCTGCGCCTCAGCCAAGCGCACCCGGCAGCCCCCCGCGCCCCGCAGCCCAGGAGACACGCGGGGGATGGGCTCCAGTTCGGAGCTCAGACCCGGCCAGGAGTGTGTGTATCTTTTTCTACCTCCCCGACTCTCAGCAAACGTCCGTGGGGCGAGAATGCTGGCCCCACTTTGGACCTCAAAGGCCCCAGCCTCAAGTCCCTTTCCCCAGGGCCCTCTTTCTAACCATCTCCCTCCCCTTTCTCACTGCTTACTCTCCGCCCCTTTCCTCCCCCTACCCGGGTCCCGGTCTCCAGGCTGCCTTATCTGCATCTTCACTTTTAAATTTCCGCTTCCCTCCCTCTCGCCTGTCGCTGCGCTCCCAGCCGCGCTGCCGCGCTGCCTTGGTTCTCTTTATCTTTGCCCACCCCCGTGCCTTCTCCCTCTTTTTTTCCTACTCTCTGTAGGTCCCTAGAGACCCGATCCCCGCCTCGATCTCCTGGTTTCCTGTCTCGTCTGGCCCCGGACCTCAGGCAGGGCTCTGGGGCATCTCCCCGGGCAACTTCTGAGTTGCTCTCTTCTTTATTCTCCTCACCTTCTTTTTAGGTCTCCTTACTGCTCTGTGCCTGTTGTTTTTTTTTCCGTCCTGTCTCCTCTTGCCCTCTCCTCCCTATTTTACTTTGTTTTTTAATCTATTCAGTTCTTATAAATGGGTTGCCAATCTTGCAACCAATTCAATATATGCCGTGTACAAGTTGCGTTTTTCTTTTAGATTCCTATTCATTCCCTCCACTTCTCACCACAACAATTTCTCTACCATCCTTCCCTCACTCTCACAAACACTGCCGCGCTCCTTATGCCTGAATCACACTAGAGGGTTACAGGGATCATAATAGGGTTGTGTCTTGTACAAGTGCCCTCCCTAATTCATGATGTGGCTTCCAAGTAGACCAGGGTATCTGGGTATCTGTGAGACTGCCCAGATCTGAGACTGAAGTTGGGCCCCTGCATCAGGAGTGCCTTTTCTGCAACCATGTGATACTTCATATGATAGCTGCTGTCAGAACTGCCATTCCCTGGGTCCTCCTCTCTGGCTTAAATACAGGGGTGAGGGGCAGCTGGAAACGGGCAGGTCTCCTGCAGGGCCCTTGTTCCCAGGGTGCTTATATGAGAGGCTGCTGCAAATATTCTGTGTGGGTTCTCCGGGGACCCTGTGCACTCTCGCTGGCTGTAAATCATTGGAGAGTTCATCGTTGCCAGT
Source organism: Rattus rattus (assembly GCF_011064425.1). NCBI lineage: Eukaryota > Metazoa > Chordata > Mammalia > Rodentia > Muridae > Rattus > Rattus rattus. Next base: position 148,307,570 of record NC_046157.1, read on the forward strand.
CAAAGGTACCAAGGAGTAGGTGAGGAGGATGAGAGGCAGTCAACAGAATCCTGTCAAAACTGGGATGGAGATTTGGATGCAGACGTAGAATCTGATGGGAGCAAAGGCAGAGAGGGTGGAATGTTTTGGGGGAACAAGCTTGGGACACCACAGAAAGGAGCCTTAGTGTGCTGCCAAAGTCTCAGGCCTCCTTCCTTCCATGCTCTCTTAGTACTCCTTCCAAATACTGTGGACGTAGGGAAACAGCAAGAAGGTAAGAGCAGGAGGAGCCTGAAAGAGGTTCATCCACTAATGCTCTCAGCAGGAGGCTGAGACGGGAGGGAGAAGAGTCCAGAGCGGTCTCTACCCAGAGACACTAGCTGTATGCTGGGCAAATATCACGAGCACAGGATACTCTGACTCTCACAGACACTGTCTGTCTGACAGGGATCTTGGGTGCTGAAGGAGTGAGGTGCTGGCCAACACACACCTTGCCTCTGCCTCTGCCTCCTGAGTGCCACCATGTCTGGCCCCTAAAGATAACCTCTTGATGTTTTGCAGAGGACTGTTCACTCATCCAAGAGAAGACACCAGCACTCTCTCTATTGCTCACTACCTTTATGGCAACAGGTAGTGAAAAGATAGCTGGGTTCTGGAGTCTTGCCTATTTCCTCTTTATGTGGCTTTGAGGAAGTTAAATCACCTTTGTGCTTAGTCTTGTCTTAAAACTGAGTATTTAAACATTTGCATATTGTGAGCTTTCAATAAGACAGCACATGGTAAGTGCATAAGGACCAGGCTCTGCATTCAGCGTTTGATAATGCTACCATCTTTCAGGAGATGGGCCCCACATATATTTCAGGCTCATTGAGGACTGTATTTTTAAATCACAGCTCAAATTAGCCTTAAATGAACCTGGATTTGGCATCTGGGGCCCTATCTTCAAACCCTGGCATAGTCACTGATTGGATTGGTGACTCCTTTAATATCCAGTTTCCTTGCTAATGAGACAGATGAAGAATAGAGGCTAGTTGGAGGATCAGGGGTAGCAGGAGCCATGGACTCTAAAGCCCATTCAGAATTTTAGCAAAATGCATACCCACGGAGCACTTGGATCCTGGTTCTTAGATTCCTGGCAGGGCAGGTGGAGGGCCCTGTGTCCACTGCTCAGTGCTTTCCCACAACATCACACACATTCTCAGGGGGTTCTTATTAAACACTCAACCCCTACACACGCAGGGGGAGAATGGACCAATAGCTTCTGTTTACAGGTAGATGTCAAAGTTTAATATCATAGGAGATACGAATTATTATAGTCTCGGGACTGTGCTCAGAGGGATGAAGCCTCTTCTGTAGAAGTGGATAGTGGGACTTCTCATGAATTCTTTTTCCAGAGAAGGAAAGAAAGGGAACCATTGAAAGACACTGGCAGGTTTCCCTGGCTTGCTGGAAGCCAGGATGAAGATGCAAACTGAAGATGGCCTGGGTGGTGATGGGGGACAGGGAGGAGAGTCCAGGACCAAGCAGAGCTTTTGAACATGGCTCATGGTATATCATCCTACACGGTAGCTCCTGGTCCAGGGAGTGTGTGGTGGCTGAAATTCAGCTGTGAAGCCTATTTTAGGGCAGGGTTGTTGATCGATCTAGAAAATGGCAAAGGCACCGTCTGGGCTTTCAATGCTTTGACCTATATTGATGGGTTCCCCCTCCCCCCCCCGCTCCCCGCAAGATGAGGAACTGGCTCCATCTTATTGGATCACACAGCTCTCATTAGCTGTCCCCCTACATCCATGCTCCTCTAAGTTGGGTAAAAGTTCTAGGGCCTTATGAGAGCCCTTGGTTGGAGGGAACAATCCTCAGACACGTAAGAATGGAGGTTATTTAGCTTAAATGCATGCACAAAGTTCTAGATTCCATCACACACACACACACACACACACACACACACACACACACAGAGCAAGACACCAAGAAAGAGGCAAGAGGGGCAGGTAGGTTCTAGAGCTTTTATTGAGAATCTTATGGGTGATGTCTGGGAATGTGGAGCCTAATGCTGGACTCTTCGAATGGACTGCAGCTGTCCAGTATGGGCCTGTGTGCCAAAGTCATTGTAGGTACGGAACTCCCCACTGTGCCGGTCCCGTTCTAAGACATACTGGTAGCCTCGGTAGCCAGGGTACTGGTAGGCCACCCACCTAGGATAGCAAAGAAAAGGGTAGTGAGTAGGCTTTGCCTCACTCCCACCCCTGTGGTCCCACCAGTATCTCATTTTCTAGCCAACTTCGGAAACATTGTTTCAGCTCCTATGTCCTAGCCTGGTTTCTACATGCATCCTTCACTTCCTCCTTACTCAAGTTTTCAACCCCTCACATCCCACCATACTCCCCTGGCTCCTGGTCCTTTCTCCCCCTCCCAATCTCTCGGTTAGCCTCTAGCATCCTCCATCACTGGCTCTCATCTTCTCTTTCATTCTCACGGACTTCCCACTCTTCACATCTCCTCTGTCCCAGGCCCAGGACTCACGCTCCAGAGCTGACTTTGAGGGAACCCACATCTTTGCTGGTCCAGCCCATGGAAGGCAGTGATGGGTAGTCATCACTGAGTTCGAACTTGCAGCCCTGGAAGTTTTCCCCCTCAAACAGGGTCACACGGCTGTCACTGTGGTTCTGAGACACAGAAATGAATTGGGGTGGTTTATAGATGTACCAGGCCCTCCAAAGTGGTGTTCACAGATACAGTCTTAACCCTAGTCACCTATGTCCTGCTCAGCACACATCATGCTGCCTCTTAGGCATTTCTGGGAGTTTACCCATCAGCTCCTAGCAAGTCTGGCCAGCTGCAATGCTCAGAGATTCTACCTGGATCCTACCAAGACACTGAGTTATGTGTGAAGACTAGAGAATTCCCATAGATTCTTTGAGGACAATGCTAAAGGGACTCCTGTGACAGGAACCTTTTGTTGTAGTAGTCTGTTTTGTTTATGGTAATGGGGATCAAACCAGGACCTTGAGTATGCTAGGCTGGTCTTCAATTTGTGGTCCTTCTGCCTCAGCCTCCAAAGTAGATGGAAATATAGGAATGTAGCACTATCTTCCCCTGAGTCTATCTTTAAGAGGAAATCATGGGTTCTGAGAAAAATGTCTAGCCCATTAACCAGGACGTTTCTCTAAGGGTCTGATTGACTCCCCAACCCAACCCCTTGCCCCATTGGTGCCTCCCACAGATCGGGACTCAGCTGAGGGGTACTGGATGGAACAGTCAGAATGAGTGGGGAGGGCAGTTTGGTTACATCTGGCCTCTCTAACACATGGGTCTTCCTCCTGAGGGGTTATGGTCCCTCACAGCCTCTTAGAACAGAAAATGAATGGGGCTGGGTTCTCTGACCTTCACCACCAGCCCCAGGACTCACCAATACCTGAGAACAAATGTAGAGTGAGAACCGCCTTTCTGGGACACACACACACACACACACACACACACACACACACACACACACACACACACACACACACACCCTACACACAGAGAATTGGTGACACTGAACCCGTTCTCAGCCTTGATCCCTGGAATGAATTCTAGTGTCATCTTCATTTCAATACGTTTGACCCTGTTAAGTCACATTATGCCTCTGAACTGCATTTTCTAAGACTGTGCATGGGCCCAACAGCAGCCACATCAGCGTTCCAAGGCTGTGTGACATCTTACAGCTTAGGCTCCTTACACCTGTGGTGAATTGTAACAGAAGGACCCCAGGGTGTGCAGAAACCGCTGGTCTTTTTGTGCTGTCCATGGTGCTGATCCAGGGCGGTGCCCACAATCCCAATTTTCAGACGTTTTTGGTTCTGAAGTAATGCCACTACCACCCACCCAAGAGTTTATTCATACATCCTGTCGGGTGGGGCAGTAGGTATTTTAAAGCACCACACTTTGGTCGGGGCCTGGAGCTAGGCTTCAGGAGATTGGGGGGAGGGAAGGGGGAAGTGGGCTGTGCTCACCGCACAGAGCACTGGCCTGAAGGACAGCAATTGGTTGCTGTGGTGGCTGCTGCTACCGCTCCAGGCACTCCAGCAAGGATAGTCTCCCTTCTCTAGAATGAACTGCTGCCCCTGGAAGTCAGGGTACTCGAAGGCCACCCATCTGAAAAAGGAGAAGAGGAACTGGGAGGCATTTGCTTGGTCTCCTCCCCTACATCATCACCTTGTTTGCTATGGTTAAAAAGACCCAGGGACACAAACCATGTCTCCAATGCTAGACCATGCCCCAGATACACCCAGCTCCTAAGGAAACTGAAAGCCCCAAACCCGGTGTCTCTGAGGTTAGAAAGGCCTAGGCTTCTCATTTATGTCTTTGTTCGAAGGAATGTTTCAGGTTACAAAGCTCACTGGACCAAGGACTCCCTTCTGGGATATACGCGCCTGCATACAGAGCCAACCAAACATTCTCCATCCTGCTATAGTAGCAAAGGATCTCCAGCTATCTTCAGGACCCCAAGCTGGCTTCTAGTATACCCAGATGGGCACAGCACAAAGGATCTGTCTCTACAAAGCCACCTGACTTTGCACAAAGAAAACATTGAGGTTTCAGGGCGCTCCCATGATAGCTTCTTGCCTTTGTCTTGGGGAGGGTTGGGAGTATTGGAGAGGACAAAGATTTCTCTGCTTAATGAGTCTCTCTATGGCGTACTAGAGTGTAGGTCGAAGTCCCAGGCTCTGACTTTGGCTGGGGGTGGGGGAGGTAGAGAAGCCGAAAAACCCCTAAATTAGCTCAGCAGACACAGCAGGATCACTCACGCGCCGTTTTCCACCTTGACTGAGCGCACCCTCCGCAGGGCTCCCCGCTCACAGACGTTGGCACAGTCGCTCAGTAGCCGGCAGCGACGACCCTGGAAGTCCTCCTCGTCCCAGAGCGTGAGGCAAGCGGGCGCCGGGCCCGGTGCCGGGGCGCTGCTCATGTCGCTGCAGATAAGAAGGGCAGGATCACCAGCTAAATTCTCAGGAACCCTCTACTTAGCCTAAGCTTGTCCACCCCCAGTAGGGTGTGAGAAATCTAGGGGCTGGATCTGGCCTGTCTCTGGACATCCGCTGCCTAGGTACGTGCAGGCGGGAGGGGAGGTTTTCTTGTTACTCCCTCTCTCTCCCCAGTACTCACCAAGTGAGTGAGCACCGCACCTACGGAAAATGGAGAGGCTGCGCGCGAGCCTGGTGTTCGCCGCTTTATACCCACGTCTGTCTGCCTCTCCCTGTGGAATCCGGGTGGGGTGTGCGAGCTGAGTCAGCTGGCAGGCTTTGGTCAGCTCTGGTCTGCATAGGCAGTGGAGTCACCGATCTGGTCCCAGCCCGCATGGATGACAACGGAAAGTGCTGAGGCGCACATTGCGTGTCTGCCAGAGCCCAGGCTGACTCTGCGCTTTCTTTCAATGTGGCCTAAGCCTGGTAGAGACTCCTAGCCTAGGGTCAGAACAAGCACTTCCTGGCACGGACCTTCCAACGTGACTCTACGCCTAAGGTTCAGCCTTTTCTAAGACCAAGTGAGCCTGGGCCAGCACAGTTCTCCCCAAAGTCAAAACTCTCTAGGTGAAGATCTTTCTTTTGGGAGACACTAGGGAGAAGGAAGAAAAGACTCTTCTTTAACGACGCTGCGCCAAGCTCCTCGGGCCTCTTTTCCTTGGAAGATCTGTCAGCTGCTACCCTTTTCTTCCCAAGGAGTCTTGTCTGGCTCTGAGGTCGAGACCAGGTCTCACCGCCAGGCGGCACTAAACACAGAAAAGCCCCCCGGAGTGCAGCGTTCGCCTGGGTTTTAAGAATCCAAGTGCTAAGGAAGGGGCCAAGTGTCCTAGGTAGCAGCGGCCTCTCAATCTTCCCCCAGCGCTCTCAAGACTACTGATACTCCCTGAGCACCAGAATCCACGGTGTCGAGTTGGGACAGAAAAGGCTTAGAATCCTAAAGGAGGTCTCCTCACCCTTTTAGCTGTCATCTAGAAGGCCTTCTTGCAGATCCTTAATGGTGAGAGAGGCTGACGCAGCAGGAGAGTGAGGGAGATGGGTGGGAAATATTTTGTTACTCATATTTGCCAAATGCCTCCTCTATAGGCTCAACAGCCTGGTGGGTTCAGTTTGTACACACGAACATAAAAAAAGAAGACTCAACCAGGTGTGGGACCTTCTTCAAACTCATAACTGGCCAGCTTCAGAGTTAAGAAAATCCAGGAGATTTTTTTTGTTGTTGTTCTGTTGCCTGACCCCCGCCCCAACTCCACCACTGGTACCCTCTTTCTCCCAGCCTGTTATACCATCCCTAGCCTAGAGTCTTTACACGTGCCCTGCGAATTCTCTGGAATTGTTAAATCACACACTCTTGGTGTGGTTACCTCCTCTGCCTCTTTGTGGACGATACCAGTCACAAAACACCACCCACCACAGGCTTCCTCTCTGGAGTTTGTCAGCCTCAAGATGTCCTCCTCTTAGTTTATGAATTCACCAGTGCCTTCTTTACTAGACTGTAAGCCCCACACAGAAGGGTAGGACCTGTGTCTGCCTTGTTCCCAGTTATCCTCAAACCTGGATACAGAGTAGTAATTCGATAAAACTGGAGTGAATTAACAAGACAGCCAGTTGTGGACCGAATGTCGATGGAGAAGGAGTGTATAATAAAGTCTCCAGTGGGTTGGGGGTGATGGTTTATTTCCATTTCTGAAGTTTGGGGCTTCTGGGGGGGGCAAACAGCTAGTTCCTTAGGTCTCTCCATTCACTAGTGAGAAATGGCTGTTGGGATTCACATCTACAAACTTGAATAGAGTCCATAACCCAAGCTGGGGGCACCAGGAGGGAATATGGGACAAACCTGAGTAGGTTTGATTGAGGGTGGGGCCAGAATTAACTTTCAGTCACTTGACTCTACCCTAGAGAGAGCTAGCCAAAAACAGAAGGGCTGTAATTTTTCCCAGAACATAGAGGAAGGCCCAGACTTCATACAGGGCAGCAACTAATCTTGGTTGCTTAATATTCTAGCTTCTGCTCTGCCTCACAAGTGAGGATTAGGAAAAAATAGACCTCTCTCTTCTCCATCGGACAATTATAGAGGTGGCCACTAGGGGGCGGGGCCAGTCTGCTCTGACCAGAAAGAAGCCAGTGTGTATGTGGTGTGTGTGTGTGTGTGTGTGTGTGTGTGTGTGTGTGTGTGTGTGTGTGTGTGTGTGTGTGGTTGATCAGGAGAAGCAGTGGTGTTGACAACAGGCTATATACATCAGTGCTGCTGTTGGTGACTGTGGGGCTGCATTTATCATGTTTATCTAGAATGGAGCCTGGGGGTTGGGGATTTAGCTCAGTGGTAGAGCGCTTGCCTAGCAAGCGCAAGGCCCTGGGTTCGGTCCCCAGCTCCAAAAAAAAAAAAGAAGAAGAAGAATGGGGCCTGGAGGTGGAGGGCAACTTCCAGTCTATGTGTTGGTCAGTATTTGTGTGTTCACTCCAGGCAGAGGGAAAATGACTCCTTAGAATTAGATGTCACTTGGGTTTTGGGGTGGTGATTTAGACAAGAAGCCTACCCTTTCCAGTTGGAAATTCTCTTGGCAGCAGCTAGCCTCTCCCCTCTGTCTGTACCTGCGTTTCCTCATCAGGAAAATGTATAGGTCTCTCTGCCCATCCATGGCTTTTAGGTCTCTCTGCAACCAGCTAAAGGGCATACCTGTCTACACCTGTGCCTCTACACCTGCTGCCAACTACAGCAACTGAGGTCCCTATCCCCCACCCCGCCCCCCAGCCTCAGAGATGGAGAAAGGGAAGGCTCTAATAAAGGACAAAGGTCGAGTGGCTCTCAGGCAGCCCCTACACCCTGGTGTGCCTGAGCAGGCACTGTTCTGGGCTGGAGACTCACTCCTTCATTAGCCTCCCTTCCCCACCAGGCCCTGGTCTCCCCTCATGCCCCCTCCTACCCCCCCTCCCCCGCAGCTGTTGCTGTTTGCTTTCCCAGGTCAGTGGAGCTTAGAGCTTCCTGAAGGATGGATGCCCAGGTGGCTTTGTTTGCCAGCTCAGTACCATCCCTTTCACCTCGCCACATCCACAGATTGGACATTCAGGGAATAGCACCCCCCCCGGGATCTGTACCCCAAAATTACCTGGAGAGCTCATGACAATCTCCTCTGTGACCCCACTGAGGTAATCATATAAGGGGATCTTTGACACAAAAAAACCCAGAAGTCGGGAGACCTTATCCGAATCTCCACCCTGTTCTACTCTCTACCCCACCCCATGATTGTAGGAAAATACTTATTCCGTGTCAACCCTTAGATCCTTAAGAAATCTTCAGGCTTATGTAAGGATCTCACACTTCACCCACATGGGGACCAGTAGACTCTGCAGATAACTGCCCATACCCAATCCTGAGTTCTGCTCACACCTCCATCTCTGCCCAGGGAAAGGTCACTGCCCCTAAATAAAGTCCCACTCCATGAAGAACTACACTTCTCAGTACTGCTGGACAGTTTTGAGGTGCTGGTGGCTAATGTCCTCTCCCTGAAGTAGTCTGATCCCACTTCTTCCCCTCATTTCACAGGGAAATTATCCAGGGCCTTCTGGGCTGAATATGCAAATTCTGTGTGTGCTCTTACCCACCCCAGTCCCTGTGCCAGCCTTTCCTCTGCAGCCTGGCTCCTTTAGTCTCCACCCCATTCCAGGTCTAGAACAGACTGGTGAGCTCCTTCCCTGGGGCTGTACAAGCCTTGTCTCCCAGGAGACAGAGATAACTCGGTTCATCATGCAGATGGGAGCCCCGCCCACATAGACCCATTATCCCACCATCTTCTCTCAGTAAGGCTGCAGAAGCAATAGATCCCCATCCAGAGGGGTGAGCAGCAGCTTTTACTCTGCACTCACCTAGACACGAGGCCACCGCTGGACTCTTCCAGGATGGCAGGGACAGGAAATGTGCACACAGGTTCACAGCCAAGTGTGGGTAGGGTCATCCTCAGTGACAGGTACATGGGCAGGGTCCCACAAACGATATGTTAACTGCCCCGTCTCAGGACTCAATACACTTCCTTTGTGAAGAGACATTTGTCCAGTCACTTATAGTGTCATGTGCCAAGCACTGAAGAAGGCTCACACTGGAGCACACCCTCATGAGCTTTAAAGAGCACACATGGCCCCTCTGAGGTGACCCAGAGAGGCACCACTCGGGTACTGAATGCTCTGGAGCCTGGCTGCCTCCTGAGAGCAGAGCCCTGTTCTGCTGTTTAAAAGTGGGGCTTCTCAGCCTTTGGCTAAGATCAAGTGTAAAAGTGGGGCTCTGCTCCTTAACCTTTGCATTTTCTCCTCTGTAAAATGGGAATCATTGTCTGGAGGGTGAAGATTTAAATAAAAACCCCCTACAATATACACTCAACAAACGGTAGCAGCAACTGTTGGTGTATTTTCAGGTTATGGGTGTCTGGGGGTTCTCCCCATTTCCTCTGCGATGGGGTGGGGTTAGACTGGGAGGGGTCAAGGCAGAAGTGTAGCCCTGGGATCCTTTCCTCTTTGCCTAGCCTGTCCTGGGTCTCAGGAAGGCAGGAGAGCACCTTTCACTTATGATCCTCTACCTCCCAGGAGCTGCTCTGCCCACTCAGTTTGACAGGATCAGGGGAGGGGCTCAAACTCCTCAATTCTCCCTCAGGCCTGTGGTGTCAAGAAACAAAGATGGAGGGCAAATGCTGAAGATCTAGCTTCTGGTTCCTCTGATTTTCTTTGCTCTATAAATGGCCTCGGCCGGCCCTCCGCCCACCCCACCCCTTGCTTGGGGTCTTGGGTTGTTTTGTTTTGTTTTGTTTTTAACCTGTAAACTAAGCAGGTTGCTGGAGGGGGCCTCTCAGCCACGCCTGCCTTTGACCCTGCCTTGTCTGAAGAAGGCTGGCTGTCTTCCCTCCCCAGCCTGCTCCTGGTTGCCCCACCTGCCCTGCCAGCTAGCTACCCACCTGGCCTAGGCAGAGTGAGGGGGCGAGCTGTCCTGTCTCCATGGGGATTAATCTCCAAGAAGGTCACCAAGGCCCTGGTACTAGCCTGGCTGGCATAGGGATTAGCACCTGGATGTGAGCCCCCACTCCCACGTCTCTCCATTCTCACACAGACCCTGAGAGGCCTCCGAGCCCAGAGGTTCCAAGGCTGAGCCAGATGCTCCAGAGTGGGTGGGGGCAGGGCAGCAGCTCAGCAGTGACCTGACAGGGAAAGATGGAGTCAAGCCCATGTCTCTTCAGGGACTGCAGGTGTGAGCCCTGGGCCTTCCCATCTTCTGGCTTTTTATGGGAGGAGAGTGTTCACTGGGGTTTCCCCTCTTTCCTCCTTTGGGGTTGTTTCCCCACCTCACTTTTACACATTTTTTTTTTCTGCCTGCAACACACCTCTGTCCACTGAACTTCTAACTCTCATCTCCTGTTCTTTCACAAGATGCCCCCCTCTCTGGATGTGCGTGTGTGCACGCATGTGTGCATGTGTCTGGTTTCTCTCTGTCTCTGCCTCTAGTTCCCCTAGGTCTTGCCTCCACTGTCTGCTGGTTATGTTGCTTCCCCTGCCCTGCCCGAGTGGCTCCCCTCTGCTCCGTAGACTCTGAGCTACACTAACCGCCTTTTGCCTGGTCATCAAGTCTCTTTCTCCGCCTTTCCATTGCCCTTTCTTCTCTGCTGTCTCCCAGCCCCCATCTTTTCCCTCAGGGCAGCACTTCAATTGATCATCCCTTCCCTCTTTCCCCTCACCGCTACCTGTTCCCTCCCCTTACCAGGAGTGCTGACAGGGAAGACAGGAAGCAGGCTCTGGCTTGGAGCAGGAAGGGGGAGGGTCAGCCCGCACACCAGCTGCTCAGTCCCCCCCCCCTTCTGTCCCAGCACCTGCAGGCTTGCCTGGCGCCTACAGACTCCACCTCAGCCTGACAGGGGAGGAGGGACCCAGAGGAGAGGCCAGATGCCCCTTGATGGCCTGGAAAAGTGAATCTTGGAAATGGTTAGAGGGTGGGGATATGGGGAAGGAGGCTTGAGGAAGTGGCACCAGACCAGATCCTCAGTCCGCTGCGTAGTCTCTTCTCTGTTGCCACCCTACTTCCAAGGACTGCTTTTGTACGTTCTGGGACCATTCCCAGGACAGACTTCAGTTGTTCAGATGCAGGATCTGAACACCCCAAGGTGTGCTACCTCTATGCCGTGACTGGTGTGCTGTCAAAGACCCAGGAAAGGAGCCAGCTAAACGGCTTGATGCCAGCAAGGGCAAAGGGGAAAGACTGTGCCAGAGGAAGAACCTGGTCACGGAGGCCAGGATGGGGACTACACATACCCATCTGAGGATACTTGGGTCTAGCCTGGCCTTGGGATGGGTTCACCACCCTCTCCTCATCAGAGTCACTTTGCAAATGTCCCTCAGGAGTGCAGAAGATCCTGTGGGGCCTCCTGGTAGCTAGGGATTTGGGCAGTAGAGCACATGGTGGCCATAGGACAAGATAGCGGCTCTAGGAAAATTTGATTTATGGTCGTACTTTCCGTTTCCTCCGGCATTGCTTCTGTCTTGGTGTGTGGGTTACTGCTCTCCACCACTGCTTCTTGGGGAAACCAGCCAGGGGCTCCTTGCTGCTGTCTGAGGAGCCTTTGTCTACCCTTAACCTACAGCTGCCCTTTGTTGCCATACATTGTCTTGAGGGGGAATGGAAGGCACCTGGAATCTCAGGACAGACTCACTCACCGCTGGCCTAGCCTCCTCACCAGGCCTTGTGTGGCGTTCTGGGTTTGGGCTCCTCTGTCAGAGTGTAAGACAATCCCTTCCTTTCCAGTCAGGTCACAGTGGTTTAAGTAACTGAAATGGGGGTGGCCCAATCCAGATCTAGGTTGTGGCTAATGATCCATGACCAAACTCTGACTGGGCTGTGTGCTACCTAGACCCAGTCTAGCCCGTCTGACTGGGCCGCGGAGAATACAAGCTTAGGGGGTTTGAGGAAGGTGGTGAGCTCTTTCCTGTGCCTGAAGACCTTGTTTGTCCTTTTTGGTATCTGCTGATCTCAGATATGATTGGACTGAAAGACGGACCCGAGAGGTGAAATTTTCCGGTGGCAACGGAGAGAGTCTGAGAGGTGGATTTGAGTCTGCACAGAAGACCTCAGACTACCACTCCCAGGTTTTCCACACCTCACTGCCCTAACACTGTGAGGTTAAAGGGTTAAAGTGACTCCGGCAGAGTGGCTAGGGGCCCAGGAGCCAGAATAAAAGGGTTAGTGGAGTCCCTGACTGGTGTGAGAAACAAGGTTGACTGCCTCATCTTGCAAATGGGAGGACCGAGACGCTTTGATGACACTCCCCCCAAGGCCACAAAATTCGCTAGGACAGAGCAGGACTAGAATCCCAGTTTTCCAGTTTCCACTTTCAGGAGGGGATCTGTTCTGGACCTCAGCCGGTTCTGGCCACTCTGCTGGAGCCTGCTCAGCCCGCATTACCCTGCAGCGAGCTATGCCCGGCAGCTTAGAGTCTGCGGGCAGGTCAGGCGGCCTGAAGGGAGCCGGTCGTTCCCCCTCGACTCCCTTGGCGGAGGGGCGGGGACACCCTGCTCAGTCTCTGCGATCCATACGGTGGCGGTGGCGACAGCGGGCAGGTGTTTGCGTGGCGATCTGGCGGGCCCCGGGGCTTATGCTGAGAAGCCGCCCCTGCCTCACGCGAGCCGAACGAACAAAACGCTCAGGTCCGGTTTGTGCGAGGGGCTCGTCGCGGGGCCGGAGCGGAGGACCCGGGGCCTGGCGCAGTCGTCGTCGGAGATGTCCGGTTGATGAGCTTCTTCGAGTGCGGCGTCGCTCAGCGCTCCCGCTAGCCGCCGCTCTCACCTGCTCACTGCTGTGGCTGACACGTCGGCGACAGCGGCGGACGCCACAGGTGCACACCTGGCCAGCCCCTCCCTCCCAGGTCACCCGCCACGGCGTTTCTGCCCCTCCGCCCAAGCCAGCCAGGCTTGGCTTCGTCCCCAGCCCACGCCCCGAAGCTTGTGCCGGAGCCAGGGCTCTGAGCACTCTTATACTGCCAGTTCAGTCCCCGCCCCCACACACACACACACACACACACACACACACACACACACACACACACACACACCTGTCCGGGCGCCCGTTTGCTCGGGGCAAATATTGACTCATGGAGGCGGAGCACGCCCCCCCCCTCTCAAAGAGCCAGCCTTTGCAGAGGCCTTGGCAGCAGGGAGGGGGGCCAGAGGGGGAGGAAAGGGACAGAGGTGCAGGGGAGGGTGCCCGGACCAGGAGCGCCTCTGGAACAACACCAGATGTCACTTTTCCACCCACCTGGCTCTGAGCTCAGGGAGGAGCAGAGGACAGGCTGCCTGGCAGGACTTAGTGAGAAAACTAGTGGTTTGTAAAGGAAGCTATTTAGTAACATCCGTAGCCCTCTAAACCTTGTCTTTGAAAACTGCCCAGATCATAATTCTGGCCTCTATGGTGTACCTCAATTATTTTTTACTTGTTTGTTTTTTTTTTTCAAAGATTTATTTATTTATTTTATGTACAGCATTCTGCCTGCATATGTGACTGATCTGTGAATGAGGCAGATCTCATTACAGATGGTTGTGAGCCACCATGTGGTTGCTGGGAATTGAACTCATGACCTCTGGAAGAGCAGTCAGTGCTCTTAACCACTGAGCCATCTCTCCAGCCCTACTTGTTTGTTTTGAGACAGGGTTTCTTTTTGTAGCTCTGATGTCCTACAACTAGATCTGTAGACCAGGCTGGTCTCCTCAGTGCTGGGATTAACGGCTTGCTTGTGCCACCACCACCCAGCTTCGTTTTAACCTCTTAACAAAGTTCAGGGAACCAGGTTGGCCCTGGAGGTGCTGGTGAACACATGTGGGAAGATTCTATCTCCACGGCCACCCATTTAGCCTACCAGGCCTCGGGATCCATTTTTGTCAACCAAGTTACACTGCAGCAAAGACCAGCTATGCCTCTCCTGAAGCGCCCTCCACTGGCCAGACTAAGAACAACGCCTCGCGGCAAGTATCAAGAACCCAAGCCTGTCCAGCGGAAATGCACCCTCCCATTTCTAAATGGATGGGTCTCTTCCAACAGCTCTCACCTTCCACATCTCTCAACATACTTCTTTCCCTAGGCAGGGGGAAATAAAATCCAGATAGATTAGGGTGTAGAACTAAACGGTTTACTTGCAGAACAGTAAAAAGGGACCAGGGGCAAATCTAGGCAGTCATGTAAGAGGGGCTGGACGCTGACACCAGCAAACAGTCAGGATGCTGTATCCCAGAGCAGAGAACTTCGCCTTGTGACATCTGCAGCAGCGTATCTGCCCTGCAAGAGAGAGGAATGAAGGTGAGGCTTTCAATCATATCTGAATGCCTCTCCTGGCTTGCACCCCTCCAACCAATGAGAGTTACCCCAAGCCCTAACCTGTTCATGCTGACTGGTGGTAGGGCAATGATGCGGGGCCTCGAGGTGAGCACCACCTCTCCACGGCTTGCCTCTACCAGTATGTTCTGGATCATGTTCTCCAGTATCGCTTCCTGCAGGTTGGCAAAAGCTGGTAGCCTGGGAGGACGGTGTTATTCTTGTTATTGAGGTTACAGACCTGCAAGCCACCTCTCCACTTAGCTGTGTGCACTGGGCTTTGCACAGGTTCCCACGGCTCTGGGGGGGCATCCCATTGCAATTTCATCGATGCTAGTTGGGTGGCTAAGATTCAAACCTAGGTGATGTACTTGCAATCCCAGAGCCCATTTTAGAAGATGGTAGTGATGAGAAGATGCACAAGAGGCTATGTGGGGCCAAGGAATCCTAAAGGACAGAATGCACTCTCCCCCAAAGAGGCCCCAGGAGACAGTGGTATCTGAGGTAGTGGTACTTATTCTCTCATCCTAAATGTCCACTGAAGATGGCCACGCCACACCCCATAGTGCTGTGCTGGTAAACACTACCAATTAGGTATCACACACTACACAAAGCTGGGTCGTGCTCTTCTGAAAACCCTCCCACCCCAATCTTACACTACGCCAAGGAGTTGTCACTAGAACCAGAGTTAGGAAGAGAGCCACACACAAGTTGGGGTCAGCCTCAGTGTCAGCTCCTTCCCAGTCTTCCTCTGGTTCCCACCACTGCTCACCTCCCAATGGCTTCTTTCTCGTCGTTTTCTGTCTCCTCCTTTATTATGGCTTTCAGGTCCTGTTGCCACTGCCACTGCAGAGACTGCTGGGATGTGTCTGTGGCCTTCATCCCCGACCAGGTCGTCTTCGGTTCCTTGTCTACGTCCTCTTCCTCCTTGCTCAACTCTTCCATTTCCTCCTCTTCCTCCCGTGCCTCCTCTTCCTCCTCTGCCACCTCCTCTTCCTCCTCCTCTTCCTCTTCACCATCCTCTTGCCCTGCTGCCATCTTCCCATAAAGGTCCTCCTCCGGCTCTTTGATTTTCCTAACATCAAAGCTGGAGGGCAGGGATAGGATCGGGACTAGGAACAGGCTGCTCTTCTGGGCGAGGAACCTGGCTGACTGCTCATTCCAGAACTGGCAGAAGTAAGGCACCTGCTCCACCAGGCTTTGGTCCACAGCATCATGGAAATTCTTGTCTTCCAGTAGGCCCCTGGGCAGGAAAAAGGAAAGGTGAAATCTAATGAAAGGGCTTACAGTCAGGCCGACTTTGGCTTCCCTGTTGCCCAAGGGACAATTCTGACTACTGCTTTTACTATCAAGTGCTAAGTCAGGGAGAGAAGTCCTTGGAACAAGGCATCTTTGAGCCCTGTGGCATCTTAGAGGTGAACGGTTGTGATACAGGCAGAGCCAGCCAGCCAGAATGACCGAGATAAAGGGCAGGTTTCCTGAGGCCATAGGGAGCTGGCTGGAGACACTCTCAAGCCTGCCATAGAAAGTGATAGAATCAGGATTCAGGCCCGAAGGCCCTCCTAGCCAGCTCTATTAGACCTGGTCTGTCCCAAGAGGCTCACAGTCAAGGATCTTGTAAAGGAATTCTCCCTCCCCCCAACCCCAGGGAGAAAAGTGCCAGGGTTTCTGAAGCTTGGGCTAATGCAGCTGGAGAAATGGGAGGGTAAGAATGAAGGCAAGTGGAACGGGGGGGGGGTACCTGATGATGGCGGTAAGACAGTCAACCAGAAGCTGCTTTTTCTGCCTAGAGACAGGACCCTCTGTGTCAGGGGGTTCTTCCTCAAAAGCTTTTGACTCTTCCTTGAAGGATTTCTTCTTTGGCAGCTCCCTGGGGTAGACCATTGATATCCTGAGTGGACTTGGAAAACTACTATGCTGTAGCAATAGGGTACAAGACATGATGGTAGCTCCCCAGGCATAAGGACATAAATAGGCCAGGCACATTCCCAGTCTTAACCAAATGTAGTTACTGTACTCAGAGAGCCACACCCAACCCTTAGGGGAGAGCAGGACCCAGCGGCTCCAAGTTGGCAAAAGGAGACATTGGGGAAGCTTCGGTGGGTTCCTCGGGGGCTCTCTATCACTCTCTTTAAAAGGACCTAAGCAGTAATGGCGACCTTGAGGGCCCAGTGACTCTCATCAGCCCTGTTCTTGCTTCAACCCTTCCTAAAGGTTGGGTGCGGACATCTGCTGCTCTACAGTGGGGGAGAGGACTGAGATGAGAGGAAGGCGGCCCACGCTTCCCCAGGCGTTCACCGGTACAGAAAGTGGCAGGGAAACTCGGAGAAGAAGTTGGCCAGATAGTAGTCGATGGCATGGGCCCTCGCAGTGAGGCCTAGACAGAGCAGGCCTGGCACAGGTGGTTGAGGACATGGCCATGTCTCCTCCTTTCCGATCTTCAGGTTCCAGGTGGCAGGCCGGCCGAGAGGCGGTTGGTTTGTGATGGGAGGCAGTGTCTTTGGAGAGATGGAGACATGGGTGGTAGGGCGATCCTTTTGTCAATGGATCCCTCGGACTAGCTCTTTGGGGTTGTGGACTTGCCTAGTGGCACTTGCCTCCCCTCCATCTAAGAGGCTGGCTCAGGGCTTGGGAATGTCTCCAGGGAAAAGTGAGAACCTTTTCAGCTATGCTGAAACAGGCCTGGGGCTTTCTGACTCACCTTGTACTTCTTTGGGGGTTCATGGGCTGCACAGTGTGCTCTCCTCTGTAAGAGAAAGGGTCCCGCTTAGGATGTGAGAGCCCCAGTCATGTCCACTTCCGTCTCTCCGAATAAGCAGACCTCGCATTCCCCTCTTGGTTTTGCCCACCTCCCAGTGCCTCCCTCCTCTTCTAGAACCTTCCCTGGGTAAGTGCCCCTTGGGAAGAGATGAGGAAGATCTGCTCAGTCAAGTGAAGAATAGAGGAGGAAATGTGGTCAAAGGTAGGGAGGCTGGCCCCAAAGGTGATTCCCCTTGGGATCCTGGGTCTTTGGAACCAGAGACAAGGAAAGAGTCTGCATTCTGGAGACAGGTAGAAAGCAGCTGCTCCCTATGTGGTCGGTGTCACAGAGGACCCAAGCTTCAGGGAGGGCAGAGCCTTTTTGAGAGGCCTGTGGGGTGAATGTTGGCAGGCGGTGGAATGAGGAACCAGCATGTTTTATGTTTTCTATTTTGTTTTATGACTCCCTGCAGTGATACAGCAGCCCATGTTTCAGAAGTGGCCGCTGATTCTGGACTCAGCTATAGGCACTCTGTATTAATGCTCATGGCAGTAACTCCAAAGTGGATATTTCCTAGCATTAGGACGTATGTTAAAACATTTATTGTTGACTGGGTATAGTACCTCATGCCTAGAACTTCAGAACCTAAGAGGCTAAGACAAGAAGAGTTTGACTCCCTGTTTAAAAAACAAAAACTGAACTGCCATCCCCACCCCATATTACGTATACAAAATGGGAGCAAATGCTACAAAGAAGTCCCGGTCACTCAGCTCCAACTGTTAATAACTCATGGCTCGTCCTATCTCATCTGTCTCTCTCCTGTGGATTACCTTGAAAATTCCTAATTTATGTTATGTTCGTTTTATAGTCAAGGGACTAAGAGTAAGTAACTTAGCCAGGGCCGCACACTTAGCAAAGGTTGAAGACAAGAATCAAATCTAAGGCGCTCTCTCTCTCTCTCTCTCTCTCTCTCTCTCTCTCTCTCTCTCTCCAGATCTCCCACCAAAGGCTATCGAAGCCTTCATCAGAAGAAGCCTTCATCAGAGCATTGTGTTCTCAATGCTCAGCACACAACAGGCACCCTGAACCCCTCCTGTGTGGGGCAGGGGGCTGCCAGTCAGCCTTCCTCACACTGGATGGTTCAGGAAAGCTGCGGAGCTGCTCTGCCCAGTCCAGAGAGTAGAATCTAATCTCTTAGGGCAGGCTGGCTAGTTTCCCGAGGAAGGCTACCTCAGCGCATCACCTCTCTCTCCTCTGGTAAGGCCAGCGGGATCTGGGAGTGTGAAGTCCACTCAGCCTTCCTCACCTTTACTTTCAGATCTGTGATGGTGAACTCCACCTCCTGCCGAGCCTTCTCCTCGGTCCATTCCCTCAGGTCCTTGTGATACTGCTGCATGAGCTCCTGCTGGTACACCTGGGCACAGCACAAGAGATAAGGCCTATGGCTGGAGGGTCTCGGCTGCGGGTCACCATGGACTCTTCCAAGGGCTGGCTCCTGCTTTTCTCTGAGGGTTGGGAGTTCTCAGAATGTCCCCCTGTCCCATAATTGGGAGCTGTGTTTGGGAGCTCATGTGTTTCCCTGTAGCTCGTCCTTACCTTGCAGACCAGGTCTATGCTGTAGAAACTGGCATGGACCGAGGCCTTCAGAGTCACTAGGATTGGGGTTCCCTCTTCAGGAGGCACTTGTCCTTCCATGGGACTCACAGTTACCTGGTGATTTAGGGAAGGGCCTGTGGATTTTGGAGGAAGGATGGCAGAGGATAGGATGAGGCAAGGTGGTCCAGGAGGGGAGGGGAGGGGAGGGGAGGGGGCAGGACAGAACAAGATGGGATGGAATAGGGTAGGCTGGGCTGGGCTGGGACACAATATGATGGGGTGGCATGGGGCAGTACCAAATGAGGCTGATTCTGGGAGCAGATGTGGTCTCTCACCTCTCCAAAGTCTAAGGGAATTGGCTGCCAGGTGAAGACAATTGTCTCGTTCTTGGAGACATTGTTGAGAAATAGCAAGCGGCTACACTTGCTCTGCACAGGGATGTTTCCCAGGGAGATGTGAGACTGAGACAGGAAGATATTCTGTTGGTGAAGACAACATGGCATCAGCTTTGGGGTCATGAAGAGGAAGCCATAGAAGCATTTCCAGTTCCAACTGGCCAATTATGATGTTAGGAGATTTCCACACATCTGACCCTTACATTGGCCCTATACTGTAGGCCCAGTTGCTCCCTTGTGCTGGGCGTGTTGCTAAGGTTCAGGGGACACAGGCAACTCTTCCAAATTCTTCTCACATTCAGAGCTAGGATAACTCTGTAAAGCCTATTGTGTCTGCAGGGTTTTCACTGTTTGTCCTGAATTAGGGGTCTAATGGAAAAATGTGTAGTATAGCAATTATGTATGGGTGGGTCCATGGGTAGATGGCTGTGTGATGAATACATACAATCTATGTAAGTGATGTATGGTTCAGTGGGTGTGTGTGTATATATATATGTGTGTGTGTGTGTGTGTGTGTGTGTGTGTGTGTGTACAGATGGATGGCTAGGTGTTCACCTAGGCCTGCCAGCAATAAGAGACATAGACTAACGGTAGTATTGGTGACCACTAATATCTTGACCAAAATCTACTTGAACCCAGGAGAGAACTTTTCTATATGAAGACAATACCTAGAATAGAGTGATTTCTTTATAAATCTTTCAATATCCCTCAGCCCTATACTCCCAGAGAAGGCTGGGGTTAAGGGATCTGAAATGGGTGATTTCCACTTCAGTGTCCCGAGCAGGGACCCCAGGCATTGGCTGACAGCGTTAAGTCTCTTGCAGAGCAGGCGCCATCTTTGAAGCTGGAGCCAGACTAATTCTAGGCCTCACCCCTCACCCCCTTAACCTATCTCCTTGTCTCCCTAGCCTCCCTAGCCCTTGGTACTGGCCACCCTTGACTCTAGGCCCCTCCATTGCCTCTGGCTTCCCCAGCTCCCTGTGTCCCACCTGCCCAGGGACCATCAGCCTAGAGTATATGGAACTACTGTCCGAGATGCTGTGGAAAGGGGCGGTGTCGCCCATGATGTAAGGGTCGTATCCCACTCCCTGGAAGCAGATGACAGCTGAGTTCCATCCAATGATGTGTATGGGTACCTCCACCTGGGAAGTTACAGAGGCGGGGAAGGAACTGGTCAGATCAGGACTCGGCAAGGAAGTCACAGCTCCAACTCCAACCCCCCTCCCCAATAGTATCTGGGCCGCTCGCTGCTCACTGTGTAGGTCTTGGCCTCGATGGGTGAGAAGATCCACAGGATCCGAGTAGTAGTGCCTGGCTGGATCTCCCCTTTGGGGTTCAGGCAGCAGAAAATAGGGTGGTCAAAATTTTTTTCTTGTACCTGTGACAGAACGCTGACCTGCACCTCATATGTCACAGGCACTGAGCCACCGTTGTACAACTCGTAAATCTGCAGGGTAGGAGTTGGGGGATGGTTATCGTAGAGCAGATAGCCTGCCTGGGCTCTGTTCATTTGGGAGGGCAGGTTATCCCCACAGTAACTATGAAGGTCTCTGGGCACCGCTCCCACCCAATCGTTACTCCCTACGGCTCAGTATATGGTTATTCAGCCTGTAACCTTTCAGGATAATCAGCAGTTCTGTCTGTAAAACAGCAGCAGCTTGTCTCATTTTCTCTCCATTGACACTTGTCAAGTTTATAAAAGACCCCAGTGTTCTCCACACTGGGATTTGGGGAAATGTCCACACACACCTATACACCATCCAGACCCTTTATCATCTAGACTTTCAATCTAGTCCACCATGAAGACCGTGTCACATCCCACATCTGTTATTAGAAGAAATTCTGAGTGCAGAAGGGTTCTGAAGAACTGAAGACTGCCTCCAAAGGATGTCTTAGGGGGAAAAAAAACAGAGCTGTTCTGGTCTAATAGTTCTTTGCAGTGCTAAGAATACTAAAACCAGAAAAGAACAAAGATTTCCTGGGTCTGGTCCTGGAGTTTCCTTTTTCCTGGCCTGGCCCATCACATTGATCTCCAGAGCTGGTGCTGTTGGGTGAATGTTTGTATCTACTCATTACCCGGTTTCAAAGGCTGAAACCCAATGCAGTCGGGTTGGTACTGATGGGAGGCTCCTCCTTGCTGTCTGGCTCAGTATGGGGAGTTGTGATGTAGGTTGCTAGGGGGGGAATTCAGCACTCCTACACAACCGTGAACGTGTACCTGCTGTAAGCAGCAGCATGGTGAAGATGTGTCCACAGCTGCAATAATGACTTCGAAGTTCTGGGGGCGACCACATACTTCCTGATTAGATTTAAGGCCCCTCTCCACAGGAGCAAATGTGTGGCCTGGCGCATGGTTTAGAACCCATGGTTTGAGACTGTAGACCCCAGAGGTGAACTTGCTACGATTATTCTGCTAAGTGACATCAAACTGTCCCCTAACTTTATGTCTCTACACCCGTAAATTAGTGCAGTTCTCAAACCTCATCTGAGAAATGCCTTTACACGGTGCATGGTTCATACAGAAATTCACAGATGATCTGTGTAGCGCTCAGCCACAAACGGGATGCTACCGAGGTCTGGTCTGTTGTAATGTTTGGGTAATTCTGGACCCAAGGTCTAGGCCTATGAGTGAGTTCTCACAGTTTACCAGATTTTGTTGTTGCAAACCTTGTTCCTTAATTTAAAACTAAGGTAATTTAAACTTAGTCTCAATAGAAATGGCTACAGCCAATTACTGGAGGGGTTAGAGGTAGGTGGATTTTGAGTTACCTGGTTGGAGGTGGAGAAGAAAAGAGAGAGGAGGAGAGAGGAGGAGGAGGAGGAGGAAAAAAGAGAGGAGGAGGAGAGGGGGGAGAAGGGGGAGAGGGGAGAGAGGAGGAGAAGGGGAGGAGGGAGAAGGGGAGAGAAGGGGGAGGGGGAGAGGAGGAGGAGAGGGGGAGAGAAGAGGAAAGAGGAGGAGAGGGGGAGAGGAAGAGAGAAGCTCCATGGGAGGCAATGTACCATAAACATGGCCAGAAGAAACAGCAAGTACTTAGGGAACACACTGGGGAAGCGGCCAGGCCAGCAGTTAGAAAAGCAGATTAGGGCTGACCACCCAGTAATTGTCGAAGTCAAATAAAAAGTCTGAGTGTCATTTATCTGTAAGCTTGTAGGAATAAGTTGGCTGTGCTACAGGACAATTATACCCTAACCTCCGCAAGGCTTGGGGCCTGTTGCAGAAGAGGGACAGTAAGGGTGTAGGAGTCGGAGGGTGGGTAGGGCTGTGACCAGACTAAAACAGGGAATTCTGGACACGACAGACAGGCCGAGGACCTCTGCAGTCACAGACCCTGAGGTTACCTGCACAAGACCAAGCTGGTCAACGCTCTACCATGAAGGGGAGAGGGGCTTACAACTGCCCCCGACCCCACTGAGGAGCTACTGATGGCCGGCCAAGTTCCATGGATGCTCCATACTTAGGACAATATGGATGTCACAAATGGACTTAGTGGGGCGTTAATAAAAGAGGCCAGGAAGTTGGGAGGAGGTGGGGAGGTGAGGGTGGATCTGGGAGGAGTTAGGGGGAGGAATGGCAGGTGAAAATACATTGTACACAAAATACATTATGCAATGTATATATAAAATTCTCAAAGAATCAATGAAAATATTCTTTCGCTCAACTAGAATTACTGTGAATCTGTACTCAGGATCTTACATACAAAGTTACACAGTATCTCTTTATTTTATTTTAGGTGGGGTATTTTAGAAGGTGTTCAGGTCATAAGAGTGGAGATTTCAAGAATGAAACTCACATAGGCCTAAGGAAACCTGTTTGCCTTCTCTTCTGCATGAACACATATGGAGAAGGCGTGGTGTATGAGCCAGGAGTGCAAACACGTACCAGCCAGACAGATAACACCAAATCATGGCTCTCACCTGGACCTCATCTTGGACAGTAAGATCTCTCTCTCTCTCTCTCTCTCTCTCTCTCTCTCTCTCTCTCTCTCTCTCTCTCTCTCTCTCCATATGTGTGTACCCTCAGAACTGTAAGAACACACACAAACACACTCTCTCACTCACACATGTGTATGCATGTACATACATTTGCACATACATGTGAAGGCCAGATTAACATGCATATATTCTCCTCAATCAGTCCTTGCCTGGAGCTTACAGATTTGCTAGTCTGGTAAAGGATGACCTACACAAGCATGTACATGTATGTGTACACACACATGTACACAAACACACCAACATGTACACAACCCCCACACAAACATGTACACACGCATGCACATGAAAGAAAGTGTGCAACTTTTTTCCCCTATCCTTGGCTCCCTGAAAAGATGAGCTTCTCTAAGAGCAATGACTTCCAAATTGTGGCTGAGACCTCTTAGCAAACAGGTCTAGATGAACTGAGTGGGTCATAGCTAGCATATAAAACATGGGACAGGAGAAAGTAAAAGAGACTGTGTAACTCTGTATGTAAGATCCTGAGTACAGATTCGCAGTAATTCTAGTTGAGTGTGTGTGTAAACACTGGAGTGAAGCACAAATGATAAGATATATTATTAGTGTGGTCCGTGGTCAAGAAGTTGGAAGATCTTTGTGCTAGTGGGGGAAAATAGTTTTGCATGGGAATGGAGCCTGACAAAAGGGCTTTAGTACTAGAAGACTTTGTCCTTACTTCTCCCCAGTTGTCCCTTGTGGGTTAGTGTCTGCTGTCCTGTAAGGACTGAGATCTCACAGAGATCAATACATAGGCCTTTCAGTTTCAGGCTCACACACACCACTGACCTGGCGTGGGGGCAATGTTTCGCCAATGGGGACAGGAATGAACTGGTGGATGGTAGAGGTGAAGTGCACATACTTCTGCTCTAGCCTCACTGTCACGCCGATGAAGTGTAGCTGTAGATAAGGAACCCATGGGTGGCATGCTGCCCTGTGAGAATGGTATACCCAACAGAGATACGGGCCCTAGCTCCCCAGAGGGCACCACTCCTAGCTTCTCTCTTGGATGTCCAAAAGCTCCAGGAGCCAGTCCCCAGCAGGACTAGGGTGTGAGGTCTCACCAAGATCTCCCGTCCGTGGGACACCTTGAAGAGCACAGAGAGGCGATCGGTGCCAACAAACAGGTGTCTTCAAGGGAAGAGACAAGTTAGTGAGTTCTGGAATCTTCTTTGAATGGGAAAACAAGTGTGGCTTTGAACCAGACAGCCACCTCTGAGTTGGGATGAGACAGAAACGACATAGACCTTCCCTGCAGGGGATGGCTCCCCAGGGGGTATTGTCTAGGGTATCCCAGAGTCAGACAGAGAAAAGCCAGGGCTAGGGACCTCTCTTGGAAGGAAGGGCATGGTGGGGAGCGTAGGAACACCTGTATTTGAACTCCACCATCTGCTCCTGCCCAGGGGTCAGGCTCCCAGTCTTGGGGTTGATGGAGAAGAGACAATTATCCTCTGCACGCATTTGGTGGAGCTCAGTGCTGTTGAGGTCTGCTTGCTCTGTCCACATATCCATGTCCAACTGCTGGTCACTTGGAAAGAGGAAAGACCTGGAAAAGGCAAACAAGAGGATTGAAGCCAAGCAAAGGATAGGTCCATTGGAAAGACAGGCAGATAGAGGGGTCTTTAACACACCTCCTGTTCTTTGCACCCCCATTTTATAAGTTGACCCATGTTCTGGTGAGCATTCTCCTTTCATAAAGATCCCCAAACTTAGAAAGAGCCAGCATGGTGGCTCATACTGTAATAGTAGTACTAGGGTGATGGGCAGGAGGACAGCTGAAAGTGAAGGTCAACTTGGGCTGCATAGTGAGTTCCAGACTAGCCAGGGTTACACAATGAGACCCTGTGTGGTGCTTTGAATGGGAATGTCCCCTCATATGTTTGAATGCTCGATCCTGAGTTAGTGGAATGGTTTGGGAAGGATTAAGAGGCGTGCCCATGTTGGAGAGGGTGTGGCCATGTTGGAGTGGGTGTGGCCATGTTGGAGGGGGTGTGTCCATGCTGGAGGAGGTGTGTCACAGGTTTTAAGGTTGTAGAAGTCCATGCCAGGCCCAGTCTCACTCCTTCCCTGACTGCTGCCAGCAGGTCAGGATGTGGGCTCTTAACTACTCCTCCAGCATCATGTCCATCTGTTCCCCACCTTGATGATCATGGACCAAGCCTCTAAAATGGTAAGCAAGTACCCAATTAAATGCTTCTTTTTATAATAGCTGTTTTGGACTTGGCGTTTCACCATAGCAATAGAATAATGACTAAAGAAACAAACACACAAACTAAAGAAACTAAAGACACAAGAAGACCCAGAATGACTAAAGAAAACAGAAGAGTGGGGCTCTGTTTTAGGTACTGGGAGCCAAGGATGTCACTTGTACTGGGAGCAGCTGGCCACTCATTTTTCTTTCGTAAGCTCTAAGGGAGGGGCTATTTGCAAATCCCGGGAATGCTGGCTGGCAGTATCACCCAGAGGCCCCCGAGGAGGGGGGTGTTAAAGCTAGCTTGGACACAGGATGGAGAACAGGTACCCAGAGGGCTGGTGACCCTGAAGCAAGCAAGAGTGTGAAGAACTCCCTCACAAGGCCTCACACTGTGGAAAAGTAGATATTGTCTCTCAACCAGTTGGCAAAACTAAAAAAAAGTGAGAAAGGGTCCCAAGCCCTCCATTCAATAGAACATCCTCTCAGAGAGATGGAAGGGAATTGGCCCCGCCAGCAAACAGGGCCAGGGACACCCAGAAATAGAAGCAAAAGGGGCCACTAAGCCTCACAGGAGTCAGGGAACAGCACCCCAAACTTTCCTTTCACATGGAAAATTTAAAAAAATAGATGCATAGAGTGATGGTAAGGTTCAGAAAGAGCAGACATTGTCACACACGGAGGAAGAGGGGAGTCCTGCTGGCTTTTGAAAATAACTTGGTAACATCTGCTAAGACAAAACACGTGTTCTTCAACCCAGAAGTGCTTTCAGGAATCCGCCCGTATGATTAAAACGAAGGCATGACAATGTACCGACACACACTAAACATCTAAAGATCCGTTTTGAGTATGTGTGTACATGATGTATGTGTACATGTATGTGAGCATGGCTGCAGATGTGCCACAGCATGCATGTGGTCAGCTGGCAGCTCTGGGTGTCACAGGGTTTGTGTACCACTGTGGATGTCAGACTAGCTGGCCCACAAGCTGCTGGGAATGACTGTCTCCACTTCCCACCTTGCCACGGCAACATTGGAATTACAGACATGTGTTACTGTGGCTGGCCTCGCACAGGTTCTGGGACTCCAAACTCTGGACCTCAAGCTTGTGCAGCAAGCCTTTTAACCACTGTCGTAGGTTAGGGTTCCTATTGCTATGAGGAGACACCATGACCATGGCAACTCTTATAGAGGAAAACATATAATTGTGGCTGGCCTACAGCTTTAGATTTTGTCCCTTATCATCACGGTGAAGAACTTGGAAGCTTGCAGGCAGACATGGTGCCGAAGAGGGAGCTGAGAGTTCTGCATCTTGATCTGCAGACAGCAGCAGGAGACTGTCCCACTAGGTCTAGCTTGAGCATATGAGACTTCAAAGGCCTCCAACAAGGCCACACCTACTCCAATAAGGCCACACCCACTCCAACAAGGCCACACCTACTCCAATAAGGCCACACCTACTCCAATAAGGACATGCCTTCCAAAGGTATCAGGCTCTACAAGCCTACGAGGCCATTTTTCACACAAACTCTGCACACTTTATCTATATACACATCCAAATACAAGACTTTCTTTATTGTGGAAAACAAAATCAAAAACATTTTTTGTTCCTTTTATTGGGAACAAAATCTTCCAATAAAGGGGTGGCCTAATAACTTAAATCCCTTTTTATTGTAGAATATCATGCGACTGATAAAAAGAATGTTCTAGATGTATATGTACTCTACTCCATACGTTCCTCCTTCGTGGCACACTTTCTAGAGGGAATCACTCTGCAAAGCATCCGGGTATCTGTGTGTGGTGCAAATACTGAGAGTGGGGTGTGCTCCCAAGCTCTGGCTACCCCAGCAGTGGATATAAGCCTGAGAAGCTCTTGCTATTTCAGGATCCTCTGGGAAATTTCTGCATCTCCTTAACACACAGTTACTCAGCTGGTCTCCTGGTGAAATCGTTCCCTGCCTGTCCCCTGACTGGTTCTAATGTACATGTTTTCCCCCATAACCTGGAGGACAATAATACCGTCCTGACCCACTATCCCCTGGAGATCAGAGTGGCAGGTCATGGAATGTTAACTGGGCCTTTGTCCCCCTCTGCAGCTGTCATGCCATTAGTCCCCTGACAAGTTCAAACTCTCTGGAGGAAGATTCCAGGCCCCTCATGCCCCGCTCCTGCCTGTATTGCCAGATGTATTTGAGGCCCCATTTTCTTGCTTTCTTCAAAAAGTTTTCCTTCCTTCCTTCTCTTTCTCTTCCTCCTCCTCCTTCCCCTCCTTCTCCTTTCCCTTCTAACGATGCTAGGGATTGAACCCAGGGCTCTTGTCTATGCCAGGAAAGCACTCTAGTCTTTTGATCTCACCACCACTCTGTCAAAAGTGGTCATCGACCCTGTGTCATGCCTTCCTCCTCCTCAGTGCACTCCCTTGTCCCGGGAGGCTGCTCTACTCTGGGTTCCTGTTGTGCCAGGGGGGCAGGGACTGGCCTGGTCCACATTTCTATTCTGCAGGACCAACCTGCAGTTTGCCTTTAGGGAGAACCCGGGGCAAATGTAGTCAGTGGAATAAAAAGCACACTAGTGGGGAAATGGTATTAAGCAGCACATTTGCTGCCTTTGAGGCTGTCTACTTGAAGGCAAGGTAGAAGGCAAGGTACTGTGCAACCATATCCTAGCGTCAACCGGAGCAGAGGTGCCAGGAGGAGGAGGGTTGAGGGGAGAAGGTAGCTTCATGGCTCTCTGATCCATCACTTCATCCTGCCTATTGCCATCTCAAGCCAGACTCCACACTCTCCTTACACCACTCATCTTGACTCCATCTAGTTTTTCTGAGCTCGGCAGAGAAACGTTAGCATGTGAGGGTAACCCTGCATAGCTCTTTCTTCACCCTACAAGCCCAAGATGTCCTCCACCTGGCCCAGGCCAGCAGGTTCCCACCACAGAAGCCCCTGTTTGTGTTTCTCTCTCTCTCTCTCTCTCTCTCTCTCTCTCACCTTCCCAGAACCCACCAGTCAGTGTGGGCCTTGACTTGCTCTCTGCCTTCTGTTATATTCATTAGTCAACCAGAAGAGAAAGTCCGCAGACAGACATTTACTAAGAAATCTACCTGTGTTCACACCAGGAACTTGAATAAGCCTGGTATGGAAACCGGCAGCCTGCTGGGCATGCGTTCTGGGCCCTGAGGCGAGGGCAGGACAACAGGACAATGGACAGGCTTGGCAGGTTCGGGTCCTTACGCCTGGCTTCCTGTGACCTGTGAGGTGACTGTTCTGTGGCCAGCTTCCACTCTCCAGCCGCACAGCGGCTTTGCTCAATCGCGCCCTCTAGTGGTAGGCTCCTCGGTGGTGGCAGATGTCTGTCCTCCAGGATAACCTACACTTGCCTCCATTTGGCCCCAGCCCCTAAACTTCAGTCTGTCAGGCAGCATGGTATGGTGCCTAGACCGTCCTGATATACAGAAGCAACTTAAAGCCTTCCTGCTGACTAATTAGTGTCGGCAGACATCCTGGAGCTGATACATCTGGATTTGAACCTAGCTCCACTTCTAATGGCTATGTGAACTATGTGGCTTTCTTTGCCTGAGCTCTTAGTCCATTGACCCTCAGGCTCTGACTTTTAAACAGGAGAGGTCTTTCTCACAGGGATCCTGTAAAGATCAAGAATCCAGTGCCTGGGTCTATAGTACTCATTCAGTTACTGATACAGCTGTGACCAGCTTCCAGGAATTGCACACTGCCCAGAGCCAAGCTGCAGTGGATAACATCTCCAGAGTGCTATGGGCAACCACAGTCTCCTCCCAGCCTCTTTACCCGGTCAGTGAGTGACCCACTCACAGGCTACATGTGGGTTGCCCAGAAGGCCCAGGACATGTCTACTCCCTACTCCTGGCCTTTAGGGCTCTGTCCCCAGACCCTTGTAGCAGCCCCCTTTCTGCGAAGCCATACCAGTCCAAGGGGACTAGCCCACGGTTCTTCAGGATGAGGAGTACCACCGACGGTGGGGCGTTGTGTGGTGCTGCTCCAAAATTGAAGTCCAGCTTCAGAGGAGTGAAGATGGGGGGTGTGCGGCTCATGCTGTGTGAGGCGGAGAAAGGGCTCAGTGCAGGAGCTGACGCAGGGTCGGGACTCTGGGGTGCCCATCCCCAGGCACAAAGTGAAAGAATGTGGAACTCGGTGAGTGAGACAAAGTCTCAACCCTGAAGTCAATCCTTGCCTTCCTCTAAGAATTTGCCCCCAACCCCAGCCCGGACTCAGTTTCTTGGGGTGTTGGTGTGAAGATCCAGGGTTCCTTGCCCTACCCCCGAGCCTAGCTTACCTGTGCCGGGTGGGCACCTTGTAGGTGAGCTCCGTGACGGTTGGGTCACGCGCCAAGTAGCTGTTGAGCGCGTCCAGGGAGAAGAGGTGCCACAGGTGCTTGCGCGTGAGGCCCTCAGCACTGCCCATGGAGGAGATGTCCAGGACGCAGAGCAGTGGGTACACAGCTTCCAGGGACACATGGCACAGCTCCTGTGTCTTGCAGTCCGTGCTGTCTGGGGGAGTAACTGCGGGAGCGAGCAGGGGGCTCAGCTCCTGTGTGGTGAGGCACAGAACCCCGCTCAGAGACAGTGCTGGGCTTCAATCATGAGCATCTTCTCAATGGCAGCCAGCTCCTGTCTAAGGCTTTCTGTGTGCTGGGCACTGTCCGGTTTTAACATAGATCCTGGCATTTTTAGACACTTTACAATTCTGCATAATTCATAGGCTGCAAAAACTGCTTTTTTAACACCCGCCATTCAATAGGCCTTATATATTCACAGACACATGCGACCACCACAACTAATTTTTAGAAAGTTTCCATTGCCCCCCCCAGAAAAACCCAGTTTACACTCCCCCCATCTACAATCCCCACTCTCAGCAATCACTAATCTAGGCTCCACCTCTGTATTTTATCTTTTCTGAAATATTTTGGACACTCAGTTGCTTGGCTATTTCTGACTGGCTTCTTTCACTTAGCGTCTTGCTTTCAGAGTCTATCAATATGGTGGCATACACTATTCGGTGTGTGCATGTGCGTGTGCATGAGTGAATGTGCACACGGGTATGTGTGATAGTCTGTGACTATCTCCCTTTTATTGATGGAGAAGCTGAGACATATTTGGGTGAAGCAACTCGCTAGTACCACACTGTCAGTGAGTGTGGGACAGTCCAGATTCAATCCCAACGCTGGCATGGGGAAAAGTAGCAACTCCAGCTTATGGAGGAGAAAGCTGAAGCTTCACTGAGGATTTGCCTGATTCTGACAGGAGGCAGCACATTCGCTGAATCTCATGATTCCATAGCTCAGGGAAACACATAGACATAATGTGGACAGACACAGTTACAGACATCAGATCCTGAAGGCACAGTCCACCCTGCTCTCACTCACTGTGCCAGCCTGTCAAGAAGTTAGCCAGCTCTGTGTCTCACAAGTCACCTCTTCCCTCCTCCCCTTTCCGGCGCTGAATCTCTCCCGAGTGCCCAGGTACCTCTTTGGTTCAGAAGACAGTAGCTAATGGTCCAGGAATACTTAGAACGGATTTTAGGACAGGCAGTCAGATAGATGGTGTCCTGGGAATGAGGTGGCATGGTCCCTTCTGAGTGGTCAAGTTCTAGAGCTTGGGGGGAGGAAGGGAGATGGTGATGCAGGGGTCATCAGTGGTATCCGGACAGAGGTGTCCTGGCTGCTCAGGTAAACCCTCCCCTGGGTCACCAAGCACTCCCTGATGGCACAGCAGGCTGGGGCAGAAAGAGCCATGCATCTCGATGTCACCAGCATTTGCCACAGTTAAAAAGTAGAAATGCTAGGTTTTCAGCTGTCTTGTCTGACCCATACCACGTATGGGCCATCGATCTTAAGCACACACAGACATACGGACACATGCATGCACCCCTCCTGGCCCAGCCCCAGCCCAGGCCTCAGTACCACAGGAGTCATTGTTGAGGCCCTTGGGCCTGTGCTGCTCCAGGACCAGGCGGTAATAGAGGGTGCAGTTGCCATCATTCAGAAGAACCAGAGACTTGACCTCCTGGCTGTTCACCAGTACGTTCCCAAAGTCCAGGTCCTTCGGCTTCGCCTGAGATCACAGCCAGCTAGCTTCTGGGGGTGCCCCCAACATAGTCTTCAGACCACCCCCCCAAGGAAAAGGATCTGAGGTTGTGTGCAAGCATCTGTAGCTTGTCCTCTACCTTGTCGCCTGCTTTCTTAGGGCTGGGCACCTGCCACTTTCCCTCCCACCTGGGTCCTGGCTCCTCCCCAAACAGGGCTTCTACTCACAGAGAGGCATCCAGTAACACCCATGCCCACCAGCCGGATCCTGTAATGCACCGTGGGTTGGGGCTTGGTCTTTTGTGGCTGTCTGGCTTCCCAGACCCATATCCCCACTCGGAACAGGTACTTGATCTCCTCCAAAGGGCTGAAGATCCATGTCAGTGTCTGGGGTCACACAGACGGTTCTTTCTTGCATGCATGTGAACAGGATGCCCCCTCCTGGCTGGGGGAGGTCCCGTCACAAGTGCTTACACAATGTTTCCATCTGCCTGTTTGTGCACACTGTTTGTGTCATTTTACACACATCATGTAATCTCATCTCCAGAAGCCCTCGCCCTGCAGCTTCATGACAGGGACATAGTGTATTTTCCATTCTAATGGAGCCTTAAAGAAGTGGAATATCTGGACCGGGGTCAGAAATCTGGTGTCCAGAGGCTGGGTCCAGAATTCAAGTGGGTTTCTACATCTGTGCAATCTCCTAAGCGCCTACCGCCCATCCCTGAGTATTTATGGGTACCATGTATTGGTAGTTACTGCTCTAAGTCTGGCCTACCTCAGAATAGGGACAAAGTCTGTTATTTTAGGGACAGTTTGGGTTCCCCTTTTGCATTGACCTGAAACCTCTGGGTGTTTCCTTTCTTGTCCCTTCCTGAGAGAGTCACCCATTTGTCCCATACCCAGCTGACTCAGACAACCTGCCAGGAATCTTGCTGCTTGGGTATCATGAGTGATGAAGGTTAGACATGCCCTGGACTCTGGCATCACTAATGTTGCATTCAGTCCCAATTCTGCACCCCTAGTCTTGATCTTTTAAATATTCTTCCCCCTAAGTCTCAATTTCCCATAAGATGCAGGTGAGGAAGTGTTACTAAAACCCACTCGTAGGCTAGGGAGGTGAGCACAGATTGCTTATGCACATGTGTACACCATAGGCCACAGGACTGCTAAGACAGGTAAAGGTAAGGCTGACAGGTACCCTCTTATCTACCCTTGGCAACCGGCCCAGGCACTCACGAGGTTCTCATTAGGGTGGATGATACCCTTGGAGGGCCGGACAGCCAGCATCTTTTGGTGCTGCTGGGAGACTCTCCACTCGAACTCCAGGGGCAGGCGTGAGGGGTTGTGAAAAGTAAAGTTGCTGGTGGAGGAACAGCCCACCCAGGTGGGCTTGAAGAAGATGCTTTTGTAGGTATCCAGCTTCAGCTCCAGTGGTTCCTCTCGGCTCTGAATGCTCACTTCCTGAGCCAGAGGAAGGAAGGAAGGAAGGAAGGAAGGAAGGAAGGAAGGAAGGACGGAAGGACGGAAGGACGGATGGACGGATGGACAATGCCATGACCTCTTGGCTCTCCCTCCATTTTTAGGAAGCATCTGTGCAGATTTTCACACTTGAGAGGAGACAGCCAAAGCAGTCTTCCAGCCTGGACGTAGCAGCTTCTCTCAAAAGCAGATTAAAAAGAAGCCAGAGCTAGGTGTGGTGGAAACCCCAGAACTAGAGTAGGTGAGGCAGGAGGATTGCCTTGAGTCCAAGACCAGCCTGAGATATATAGTGATATATATATATATATATTGTTTTTGTTGTTGTTTTGTTTTGTTTTATTTTTTCAGGACAAGAGTTTCCCTGTGTAGTCCTGGCTGCCCCGGAACTCACTCCATAGATCAGGCTAGCCTTGAACTCACAGAGATCACCTGCCTCTGTCTTCTGAGTGTGCCACCACCATCTGGTAGATATATTGTCTTAAAAACACACACAAACATTGAACCCTCAGGGAGCAAGAAAGGATATATCAGTTTTTCATGGGGTCAGATATGAGTCTACCCATCCATTCCTGCCCCTGGGCTGGCTGCATACATTCCTCTTCTCCCTTCAGGTATGAGTCTGGGGGTCTTTGCAGCTTTTTCCCTACCCCCAAACTCCATGGAACAGACAACTCACTGAGAAGCAGCTGAGTTATCAGGAATGGACCCCAGAGCTCCCTCCCTCCCATTCCTCCTTATTAGAGGAATGTTCCCCACCCATATCCCACCATCTAGGTCGGCAGGGACCCTAAAAATGTGGTTTTAAAAAACAAGTGCCAGATGGTGGCCTAAAGACCCTGTTCCTCTATCCCTGCCTCCTACCTTGAGATACTGGGGATAAAAGTTGAATTTCAGGTAGAAGACATGCTGTTTCCACGAGGTGCCCTTGGGATATGTGCTGATAAGGAAGATCTGGTGGGCTCCCGGAGCAATGAGCCCAGAGGAGGGCTTCAGGGTGATGTCTGGGCTGCTATTGGGGGCCAGGCTGAAGGTCAATATCATGGAGCCTTTGTTGACCAAAAACAGACTTCTGTAGGAGGGTTTTCCAGAAGATACTGCTGGGAATGTCTGGGAGTTGGGGAGAATAAGAGGGAAAGGGATCCTTTCTCAGATCTCCATCCCTAGATACACATTTGGGGCCACTCATGTTTGGATGACACCGTCTCCTGGGAAAGCCAAGATCTCTACACACAGCCCAGCCAGCAAAGAGTTCCTGAAAGCTAAGGGAGGCCACAGCCTACCACTAAAGAATACTTCTGTCCCCCAGAGACCTCCAGACACAGGGATGTGGTGGTCCCAGGTCCCAGGGAAAGTCAGTCCTCTGCAGGCCTGTCCTTGAGGTTAGAGATGGAATGTCCTCCAGTTACTCTTTAGAGAATCAGTCATCCTGGTTCACAGGTCTGGGGCCTTTAGCTCTTTCTCGATGATTCTCACTCAGATGTCAGAGGGGGGCCAGCCCCCACAGTCCCAGCTCCTAAACACTTCTTGGCCATTTTGGATATGGCCAGAACTAGGCTAAAAACTAGGCAGGCTACACATTGCAAGGCCTATAACCCTTGGTCCAAGTCCCCACTGAGTTGTACCAACAAATTTATGTGAGTCAGTGCAGAAGCAATATAGGCTGCCACTAGAAGGAACATCACATCACACTGAGGGGGGGCTGCCAAGGGGCTACATCAGTGCAGACACTCAGAGCTTCAGCTGGAGCTTTGCTTTAGAAAGGGGTGACCTTGGGATGGGTATCAAGGCAGCACGGATTTGGGATGAGAGATCAGAAGTGCAACTGGTGGAGGAGATGGGATTATCTCAAGCCATTGTCTCAAAGTGATATCTTCCCAATAACAAAATGGCTAGTGAAAATTGACAATAGAGGCAGAATCCAGGAAGGAAAAGCAGAATTGGATTCTGGGGACTTGTCCCCAGGCCATATACTTTTTAGCCCTGTGTCATCCTACCTCCCATGACAGACAAGACCTTCAAGGACCTAGAGAAGAGGCCTGGAAGTTCTGATCCTCCAAACAGTGGCAAGGCTCGTGCTTTGGGTTCATCCCCAGGGTCCAGCCTAGGGCTTGGGAGCAGGCAGGGGCTCAGTGAGCAGGGCAAATGAAGGAGTTGGAGAGTACAGGTCCAAAGTGGAGAGGGGAAGGTGCCCATTCTCTAGACTGCTCTTGTTCCGGGACACCCATGATCAAAAACAACCTATTCACTGGCCTAGATCCCTAGGATAGTCAGGAAGGACGTGGGGTGTTTTACTGAGGTCATTAGAAAGAGAAACAGGGAAGTGCAGGCTGGGGTCCCTCCTCCATCTTGTCCTGGCTGTTGTTGGGGCCATACTCACCTGGGGTGCATCCAGAGAATATTGGGGGATATGGTGCTCTAAGGAAGGGTAATAGCTGTGGCCTCGAGCCCGAACCTTCAGACACCAGGATGGGACCACTGTGCAGTCCTCTTCAATATTGCTGTAGCACTGAAGGACCTGCAGAGGCCAGCCCACAAGGAAACTCAGCGTCCAGGAACTGACCCTAGAAGACAGTCATCTTGCCCCTCCCTAGCCCTGTGCTGTAGGTATCCTATATGGGGCATAAGAAAGGAGGGTTTGAGGGAGACTGCCTAGGACAGCCATGCTAATCCCTCAGGCTGCAGTTGGAGCCTCTGTAGGGAGGAGAGTGGGGTGGGAAGCTAAAGTGGATTTGTTCTCTAGGAATGAGCCTAGAACGGGGCTGGCAATGGAAATATAATATGAGCCACAGATTCTGGCTAAAAATGCAATTTTAATGTTTCAGTGGCCACATTCCTTATAAAGTGAAATTCAATAATATATTTAACTCAGTAGTTCCAAACTCCAATCACTTCAGCATGCAGTCATTATATTTTACACTATTTTCATATTCTACCTTTGAAGTCTGGGTATATTTTATACTCACAGTACATCTTCTCTATTTGGGCCACTTTATTTCAGGTGTTCTCTGGTCACCAGGTCTGGTGCCTGCCTGCCTCATGGATCAGCACGGCTCTAGAGCCTATGGCCTGGTGTGCTCAGAGCTAGACCCAGACGCGAGCATCATGTTCTTACCTGACTCCCATAGCCCTGCTAATATATGAGAACGGAACAGTCAAAGATTCTACTTTGTCTGGGTTGGCATGGTGGCATACCTTGGTCTACATAGGGATTTCCAGGCCGGCTGAGGCTACACAGTGAGACCCTGTAAAGAAAGAGAGAGAGAGAGAGAGAGAGAGAGAGAGAGAGAGAGAGAGAGAGAGAGAGAGAGAAACAGGGAGAGAGAGAGAAACAGGGAGAGAGAGAGAAGAGAGAGAGAGAGAGAGAGAGAGAGAGAGAGAGAGAGAGAAACAGGGAGAGAGAGAAACAGGGAGAGAGAGAGAGAGAGAAATGGGGAGAGAGAGAGAAATGGGGAGAGAGAGAGAGAGAGAGAGAGAGAGAGAGAGAGAGAGAGAGAGAGAGAGAGAGAGAACACTGAGGGCACAGTTAAGTTGGTAGAATACTTGCCTAGAATTCATCAAGCTCTGGGTTTGGCTCCCAGCACCAAATTAACTGAGTGTGGTAGTTCATCTCTGCAATCCCAGTACTCAGGAAACGAAGGTATAAGGACCAGGAGTTCAAGGTTGTCCTTGGCTATGCAGCAAACTCAAGACTAGCCTACACTAGACAAGATCTCTACAAAAACAAAACAAAACAAAACAAAAACAAAA
The DNA here is from genome assembly GCF_011064425.1 of Rattus rattus. NCBI lineage: Eukaryota > Metazoa > Chordata > Mammalia > Rodentia > Muridae > Rattus > Rattus rattus. Next base: position 148,344,071 of record NC_046157.1, read on the forward strand.
CCCCCACAACCATGCTTTGAGAAAGTTGTGAGTTTGCATCTGTAATCCCAGAATTGGGAGGCTGAAGCAGAAAGATTGCAACAAGTTGAGGCCAGCCCTGACTGTATTAGTGAAACAAACCCTGTCTTGAAAAACAAACAAAACAAAACAAAACAAACAAAATACAGAAGATAAAAAACAAAAAAACCCCACAAACTACAAAATAAAAACAATGTTTCTGCTTTGGGTACCTTCTTCGAGAACTAGTAGCCAGAGACCCCTACCCGACCCGCCCTGCCTCCCACCCCCGGGAGAGCTCCTCCCAGGGCACTAAGATTTTCCAGTGTGCTTGATCCCTGGGGGAAGGGGAGGGAGGAAGACCACACAGAAGTGAGACTCAGAAGGGCCAAGTCAGAGCATGAGCCTGGGAGGATAAAACCAGAAGAGGGCACTGTCTAGCCAAGGAAAACAGTAGAAGCTGCAAATACAGAGGCAGATGCTCAAAGCCAACCACTGAACTAAGAACGGGGTCTCCATTGGAGGGGTTAGAGAAAGGACTGAAGGAGCTGAAGGAACTTGCAGCCCCACAAGAACAACAATACCAACCAACCAGAGCTCCCAGGGACTGAACCACCATCCAAAGAGTACACATGGACTGACCCATGGCTTCAGTCGTGTATGTAGCGAAGACGGCCTTGTTGGGCACCAAAGGGAGGAGAAGCCTTTGGTCCTGCCAAGGCTGGACCCCCTAGTGTAGGGGAATGTCAGAGTGGGGAGGGCAATACCCTCATAGAAGAGGGGGGAGGGGGCATTGGATAGGGAGTTTTTGGAATGGAAACCGGGAAAGGGGATAACATTTGAAATGTAAATTTAAAAAAATCCCATAAAAAATCGGGAAAAAAACAAAAAGAAGAAGCAGCAGCTTCTTGGAGAAGCCGGGCCCCATAGCCACTACTCATCCTTGTGACCAGACTCTGCCATTCGCGTTCCAGGGAGAGACTTGATCCCCACAGTTGTTTTGGTCTGTATGCACACACCTTATAAATGGCGAAGGCTTCTAGTTCCACAGCGTAGAGGCAGTTGGGGGAGGGCGGCTGGAAATGCAGACGCAGGGCTACAGACTTGAGTGGGGGCACGTCACTAGTGACTGGGGTCACCCAGAAAGGGCAGTCAGATCTGTGAGTCCAGACCACGGTGATCTTGCCCTTGGTATAGTGCCTCAGGCACAAAGGAACAGGGTTGGGGGCCTCAGGCCCAGGGCAGGCACCAAAGTCCACATCAATAGGTTCTAGACTGACAGCTGGGGGAAAGATGGCCAGGTCCCTGGTGCCGTCAAAAAAGTACTCCATCATAGGGGGGATATTGGGGTACGTTTGGGCAGTCAAATCCTCCAGATCCTGCATAGGGAGAGACTGGGACAGGGTTCAAATGTCATTCTTCTTGCTGCTGACTTTCTTCAACTCCCTCCTTTCCAGAAAAGACTTCAAGTGCTCCATGTAGGTCATCCCCAGTTACAGTAGTGTAGGGCACAGGCCTGCTCAGTGACTTGCTAGGGAGGGATGGGGATCCTGGAGAGAGCAGCCTGCCTCTGTGTGGGGCTCACCTCACATACCTCAATGGGCAACATGAGGGCCCCATCCTCATCCCGTTCCAGCTTTTTCTCCTTTAGCATGGCAGCCAAGATGTCAGGAGGGTAGAGGGTTAGGCCCCGCGCCAGGTGGGTTCGGTACCAGGTGAGGTGCTGAGGCCTCAGGATGGCTGGCTTGGTGCTCTCTGAATGGCAGGTCCCAATCAGGTCCAGAAATAGTGGGTCCTGTGACATTTGCCAAGCAAGTCAGAACCCAGAATAGGTGGTGAGGTAAGGGGAAGTGGGTGTTGGACAGAGGATGGTCTGGGAGCAGAGGCTGAAGGGTGGTGGTCAGGGGATCATCTTGAGAGCTGTCTGCTAGTTGAGGAGATCGTGTTATCCCAGGGCAAGTCAAGAGGAGAGCAGCCTAGACCTGGAGGTAGGGCGCTCAGCTATTGCCTGCCCTTCTCCCACTACCCATGATTCCTAGGCATTCTCCTGCCGATGAGTGACAACTGGGAGCCTCTCAGATCCAGCGTTTAGCCCCACCCACGGGTGGAATGGCAGAAAAGCATGTCTGTTCTGTCCCTTCGTTCCAAGGCCTCCCAGAGCTCATGCTGCTCTCGTGAGAACCAGGCAGAGAAACCCTTCCCTAGGTAGAGGGGTTGATCCCAGAGCCCAGCTGATGGAGGATCCTAGGCTACATTTCAGCTTCAATTACACTTGCCCTCGGAGGCTGGGTGAGAGGTCTCCCCTCCTCACGGGCCTGAGTGGGGTGGTGTCTAAGGCTTCCCCTTCCCAGCTCCCTGGCTGGCAGCAGTGACATCAGAAGCAGCAGAGCCTATGGCCCGAGGGCAGTCAAAGAGAACTTGGCACGCCCGCCTGGACCAGTGAGCTTTCACGTACCCTGGCCACATTCTGCCCCTAAAGCCATGGCAGAGGTTCTAAAGGGAGGTATGACCCAATCAGATCCCTTAGAAGTTCTGCAAAGCGGAGAGTGCCCACCAAGCCTCGCCTTCATGTCTGGAGCCTCGGGGCCTCCTCCCCATATTGTGGTCCCTTCTCCATCACTTACCTGGTGGTGGATGAGACAGGCCACCCTCCGGAAACAGATGATGGGGTGAGTGGGCTGGTAGGCACAGTGCAGGGTCATACGGGTCTTGCCTGCCAGGGTTCCAAAGGCGGGCCTGATGCTGAAGACACTGTCCTGGCAGTCAATGTCAAACTGGAAGTGAGCCGGGCAGTTGGACCGGTTCTCAATCCACAGAGTCTGCTCCGGGTGCTCCCCGAGCTTCACCCAGTTGAAGTTGACACAGCAATGTTGCAGTGCTATATCAGGACCTAGGCAGAGGAGGCGGGTCCTTGTGGGAGGGCCTTGCCCTTTGGGTGGGCCAAAAAGATATCTCAGATTTTTGGGGTGCCAGCCTCAAAAGATATCTCAGATGAAGTCCCACTGCTTGGATGGAGTGATCCCTAGAGCCAGATGGCCAGGCTGGATAAGGCCCAGGACCCCTGCAAAATTTCCATCATTACTGTCTGGAAAGATGGGATCACCGGGTAGCCACGGTGCTTCCCCACAATGGCCACCAGGGGGCAGCAGACACTCGGGGCCCCGGGACCAAGAGGCCCGGGACCAGGAAGCAGACCAAGAGCTCAAGGGAATGACTCCCTACTGGGATGCTCATGTTCTGGTGAGCACAACATCCTGGGATGGCCATTACCTTTACAGAAACCAACAACCTGGAGCAGAGTTTGGGTGGCACAGCCAGAAGGCACGATGGAGAAGTAGTCTATGGCTTTGCTGTCCAGGGTCTTGGGGTGAAAGAACAGTGACACACATTTCTTCTCCCCTGGGGGCACAATGCCTTGGCTAGTGGGACATGAGAAGCTTTGGTCTTTGGCCAGCATATCTTCAGCCATTTCAATCTTGAAGGGGGCGTTAACCTGTAGAGCCAGGGGTTCAGGGAAGGAAAGGTTCTAGTCACAGTTTGGGCGGTCTGTGCATCATACTGATGAAGCCATATGAGGGATCAGGGACAAGTGGTATCCATGCTGGCCTATGCAAGTGTTGGGTAACACTATGAGAAAGGGGCTACTGTGTTTACCCAGAGTGGGAGCATCTTTTACTTCTCCCAAAGGTAGCATGAGAGCCAGCCTTAGGCCTGGGGTCAGGATGCTCAGTGGGCTACAGGACACGTGAACCCAGACTCCACTGAGAGGGGAGACAGCTGTTGACATCTCGTGTTCTATGTTTGTGACATGCAAGGCTTTGGGACTGAGGGTGGGTAGGAAGGGGATCTGTAAGTGTACCCAGGCTTGGGGCCCCAGCCTTGCCGTTCCTGCTTTTCTATCACTTCCCAGTGCATACACACCGCTGATGGATTATACAGTCTGATTTGCCGCTCTGCGACGCAGCCCACGGAGACATAGCCGAAGTGTATCACCTTCTGGAAGCCTTCTGGATCCTGGTCCTCTAGCTGCTTGTGCCTTATGCTCACCAGCAGCTGTGCACATTTAGCTGGGGCAGGGAACGGGGAATGTCTTGGGGAGAACCTACCAGGGCCTCTACAGCTCCAGCTGAACAGTCCCTACAAGACGTTAGGTATCGTCCGGCCCCCGCCCCCACCCCACCCCGACCCCGCCCACACCGACCCACGACTCCGCCCCCGCCCCCACCCTTCCCCCGCCCCCGCCCCCACCGACACCCGCTTCCACTCCCACCCCCACCCGGGGGAGGGATAGTCTGTGATTTAATGGAAAATAAAGCCTAGGGCAAGTGGAAGAGCAAGTAGGAAGGCAGTAGGACCTGTGGGGGCACGCTCAGGGAGGGCTAAGGAGGCTCTCTGGTAGGAAGGCAGGCTTACCTGCAGCCTGTATGTGGATGCTGTTCTTCTGTTTGCCACTCTTTCCGTACCAGCACAATGCCTCGACTTCATGGATGACAGCTATGAGGGGCTCAAAGGTCACTTTGATCTTACAACCCAGGCCTGGCTCCAGTAACCCCGTAGTGGGAAGTATCTGGAATGGGACTGGGACTTCCCAGGTGAAGAAGGTGGGCAGGTCCCTAAGAGTGAGGGGGTAGGTCAGGTCTTGGGGTCCTGCTGGCAGGAGCCTGTCTCCCCTGCTCACTACAGTTCTCCCCCCCGGGGGCTGCTATCTCTACTTCAGGGTCTTCTCACCCCACATTGCTCAGACAGAACCAAGTCTCCACTGTGTCCCCAATGGCGCACATGGGCAGTTGCAGAGATGACGGACAGACTAGCTTGTAGCAAGGCAAGCTGGCCTTCAAGGCCACACAGAATACCCCCTCTTCTTTTTCAAACCACAACTGGTCCGTGTATTCCTTCTGCAGGACAGGAGGTAGAGGAAGAGGCAGTTACCAGTGAGTGGCGTTCAGGTAAGAACCAGGGATCGTGCACCCCACTCCTGCTAAGCCAGCCCTCCAGTGAATCCCGGGCAGGAGACCTGGACTGTAACCCACCATGTCAGAACTTCCTGAAGGCTTACATTGTCTTGGCCTCTGAGAAACAAAGCCATTTTTGTGGGAAACAAGGAATTCTGAGGAGCCAGGTGCAATGGCATTTCCCTGTAATCAAAGCTGCTCAAGAACCTGAGGCAGGGGGATCCCCTGAGCCTAGAGGTTCCAGGATAACCTGGGCAACATAGCAAGGCTGTAACTCAATATATTAAGCCTCAAAGAGGAACCTTGCAGGGAGTAAGGGCCTAATGAATCAGCAGCTTTCTGGTGAAAATTACAGCCTTCCTGACCCCATGCCCAATGGGAAACACCCCTTTGTTGAACAAGATCAAGGTCTGAGCCTTTTTTGGGGTCTTCCTAAGCTGTAGATTTTTTTTAAATTTTATTTATTTTTGTTTGGTTGATTGATTATATTTCTAAGACAGGATCTCACTTTGTAGCTTGAACTTATTATATAGACCAGGATGGCCTTAACCTCAGAGAGATCCACCTGCTCCTGCCTCCCAAATGCAGAGTGTACAGGTGTGTGTGTGTGTGTGTGTGTGTGTGTGTGTGTGTGTGTGTGTGTGTGTGAATCCCTGTTGTTCAGTCAGTCCTCCTACTCTGAGGTCTCTGTGCTCTTGTCCTTCCCCACATTGCTTGTCTGGCAGATCTTACCGCTTCTAGAGGTCGGAAGACAATGGGGAGTGTGAGCGCTATGCCTGGGCTCAGGAAGATAGGCTGTGGGATCATAGTGAAGAAGAACTTGGTCTTGGGAGGCCTGTGGAGAAGAGCCAGGTGGTGAGCACATCCGAGCTGGGCTCAGAACCACCAAAGGAAGCTGGAAGATTGAAGGAGCTCATTAAGGGGCCACACTGGAAGGGGACCTATGTCTTCCTCCTCCTTGTAACTTCATTTTTTGAGACAAGAGCTCATGTAGCCCAGGCTGGCCTTGAAATTGATATGTAGCCAAATGTGACCTCTGCCTTCTAACCTGTATCTACCTTCCTAGTGCTGGGATTTCAGGCTGGTTCCACCATGTCCAGTTTATACAGTGTTAAGAGATCAAATCCAGGCTTTGTACATGCTGGGCAGTCTACCAAACATGCTATATATCCTCAGGTCCTTCCCACCATACACACGAGTATGTATATGCATGTACACATATTCGTGTACACAGTTCAGATTTTTGCTTGGAGACAGGGTCACATGTAGCACAGGCTGGCCTCAAACTTGCCATATGAAGCCTTCAACTCCTCCTGATCCTCCAAGCATGTGCCACCATCCCTGGATCCCTACTCCTCCAGTTATTCAAACCAAGATTCATGTCCGTCTGAAGATGACGGTCGTGGAGAGAGCTGGGATGCATTGTTCTGACTTAAGAGGGGCCCAGAAGGGGAGCACAGGAGCAACAGACTTTGAGGGTGTTACAAAGAACACGACGTTGGCAATGACTGCACCAATGGCCTGGTAAGTGTGGGTGGAACAAACACCTTTACAGAAAATGCAATGTACAAAACCAACCTGAGAATTAGTCAATCGATTTTATGGTCACGCCACCCAAAACCATCGAAGAAATGGAAAAGGTAGGCAGGAATGTTCCCATAAAGAACACACTAGAACAAATGAATCACAGCAAGCACCTCCCAGCACTAAAGGAAAGACACTCCAGTTCTAAACTCTTCAGGAGAAGACAGAAACACTCCCTGATGTAGACTTTGAAACAAGTGTATGTTATTATCAAAATCTAGCAGAGGCAGAACAAAACTAGATGAAATTTAGTCAGAAACAAATAGGAGGAGGAGGAGGGGGTGGTGGGGGAGGAGAAAGGAAGGAAGGAAGGAGGAGGAGGAGAAGGAGGAGGAGGAGGAGGAGGAGGAGGAGACAATAACAATGTTGGAATTATGATATGCATGATTAGTTTAATGCAGAAAGTTAGTGGATATAATTTACCATATGAACATAGGGAAAAGACAAAACAAATGATACCCAACTAAAACCTGTTAGGGGCTGGAGAGGTGACTCACTGGTCGAGGTCACTTGCTGCTCCTTCAGAGGACCCACGTTTGGTTCCCAGCACCGACACGATAGCTCACAACTGCCTGTAACTTCAGCTCTAGGAGATCCAAGCCCCCCCCCCTTTTTGGCCTCAAGGTCACCCAATACATATACATGCATACACACGCAGGTGTACACACATATGTAGATAAATAAAAGTCTTAAAAAACTTTTAAAAATATCAGAAAACGGGGCTGGGGATTTAGCTCAGTGGTAGAGCGCTTACCTAGGAAGCGCAAGGCCCTGGGTTCGGCCCCCAGCTCCGGAAAAAAAAAATATCAGAAAACCTAGCTAGTCGTGGTGGTTCATATTTGTAATCCCATCACCTGGGAGTCTGAGGCAAGAGGATTGCCACAAGTTCAAGGCCAGCCTGGACTATATAGTGAGTTCTTGGCCAGGCAGGCCTATGTTGTAAGATCCTATCTCAAAACAAACAAAAAAGTCAACAACCTTCAAAAAACTATCAACCAACAAATGACGAAGACAACTTTAAAGCACACCGCGTTTAGCCGGGCACAGTGACACTTATAGTGGAAGCACTTGAAAACCAGATGTAGGAGGACTTAGTACTCTAATGTGTCATTTCCCAAGTTCATTCCTGTGTTCAGCCAAACCCCAACGTCACACGCCAAAAGTTGGGTAAATGTGTAGTGAGCAGATCTTTAAGTTTTTATGGAAGCTCAAAGGGATAAGAAGAACAGCGTGATCTTGAGAAGATGGAGGACTTCCATGACCGGATGTCAAGTTTACTGCAAATTCTGCCAGTTAACCCCAGGATTGTACTGGTAGATCAGAAACACAGTTCGGCAGTCAGTGTCATAGAGGAGACCATCAACTGGGGCTCACCAACACCGATAAAGGTGCTGAGAAAACTGCACATTCAGTTGAGGAATATATCGTCAAGCCATCCACAAAAAGCAAGTACATATAGATAAAAGAAAGTCTCTTTAGAAAAATAGGAGTCCTGGAGGTGTATACAGAGAGATGAATTGCGTTTAAAAAGAAAAGGTTACAAAAAAGCAAATCATATTCTTTCCTTTAAAGTTCTCCAGGTAAGTTGGGCAGTATTGTTTAAAGATGCCAACACACGTGGCAAATTTATTTGGGAAAAGCAAGACAGTCATTAGAACAGGAGGGGGACATTGCTCTCTGCAAGCAGGAAGGTCCCACAATGTGGGTGCCAGTTAGTTGCTATTCTAGGGTTCTTCATCCTGCACCTGATTTGATATTCTTCTGACTTGATGACCTTTTAAAAGTTGTTTTGTTTTCTTTTTAAGAGGAATCCACTTTGGGAGTTTGAGGGCTCAGGTGCTAGGTCCCTCCCTGGTCCCTCATTCTGGTACCTGTACTTTAACTTCTGGGTTTTGAGGGAGAGATTTTTCAGAATCAGGGTCCTTGTGGTCTCCTTCCCCAGTTCCCAGCCTTTCCAGTGCAGCTCCTCAGGGACCTCAATGCCCCAGATCACCCTCTTCTTCATATCCTGCTGCTTCCTCACGACGCATAATTTCCTGGACAGGGGATCTATAAGCTGTTTGGATGGCACAGGAGAAGAAAGGCCCATCAGCAGGGTCAGGATGCTGAGACCCAGGAAACAGATGAAGATTTCCCAGCTCCACCCTGCTTTTAGCGCTTGAGGGATGATGAAGTCCCTTACTCACCTTTGGGCATAGTATTGCAGGATATATGATCACACTGTGAACCCCAAGATTGTGTTGTTTACTGGACAAACCTATTCCTAGTTATGGTGTGCCTCAGCCTTAGCACACACCTTTAATCCCTCTTGTTGGAATACAGACACATCCTTAGTACACATCTTTAATCCCAGACAACGAAAGTAAAGTTTGTAGAAGGAAGCACCCATGATGCTTAAAAATGATGTCTAATTTAGTGGCAGACAAAGCAACAAACCAGAATAGGATACGCCCAACTCTCAAGAGGAGAGAGAAAGGAAAGAGAAGCCACTTGAGGGACAGTGCAGAAGGTGGGGGGCAGTTTTTGTCAGGACAGTTATAGAGAAACAGGTTGCAGAGAGAAAACAAGCTAGACACAGTTGAAGACAGAATAAGCCAGAGAATGAGGAGGAGCCAGGAGATTAGAACAGATTGCCAGAGTTAGTTTGAGGTCAAGCAGAGCAACTCAGGAGAAGCTGAAAGAATCCAGTTTGAATCAGTCAGTGTGGCGAGGAGTTTGAGCTAGAACAGCTGAGTTGAACGAGCCAACCAGCGATCAGAAAGAACAAGAAAGGGTGAACTTCTTCAGCCGTAAGTCTCAGAGGCTGAAAACATTCTAGGCTTAGGTAAGATTGTATGAAGGCTATGGGCTTCCAGGACCAGGCCTAAGTTAGCAGACAGAGGCAGCAAGTCTCTGCGATGACAATTACATTAGGCAAATAAAAGTCACCTTTATAGCACTATAAACTAGTTCCCAGCACCCCGCCCCCTGCACTCGTCTGCCCAGGGCTCCATCTCGGGTGGGGAGGGGGGGTGAGTGCCAGAGTGTATATGGGAAAGTCATTCCCCCAGACTTTCACCCTACTGTACTGTTACCGTGCCCCTACTTGGTCTGGTCATTCATGATCCACTACCCCAGCCATACCCCCACCTGGGTAGTGACACTGCTACTTCCCAGTGTGCTGGCACTCAGGCACGAGTCATCATTCATAGTGTTCACAGTACAGTCTCCGCTGTCCCTGGTCCTCATGGTGTGGCCTTGGTTTGTGTAGGTGAGAATCTAGCCAAGCCAGAAATTCTTACCAGATCCGCATAGGAGTCTGGAGCTGAGAGAGGAGCAGAGGAGGAAGTGAGAAAGAGAGTTGTTGGAGGAGACTCCCCATAGTTAAGATGGTGGAGAGGTTCGCTCTTTACTTTGACAAGCGCTATTGATATGAGGTGGCGCCGTGAGCAACGAGGCTGAACACAAGGCCCAGAGCCTTGCTCAGTGGCCTAAAGTAGCACTCCAGACGCGACATGCAGGAGGGGTTTTGGAATAAAGGCTGGTGCAGCCCCTTTCTTCTGTGGCTACATGTGACATTACCTGGTGCTTTCTGTTGCTGTAATAGACACTAGGACCAAAAGCAACTTGGAAGAGCAAAGGGTTAATCTTATCTTACAACTCTCAGGAAAGTCAGGGCAGGAATTCAAGACAGGAGCCTGGAGGAGGGAACAATAGAGGGGTGCTGCTTACTTGTTTGCTCAGCTTGCTAGTTTGTTTGTTTGTTTGATTGATTGATTTTTAGACACAGCCTCACTATGTAGCTTTGGCTAGCTGGGAGCTTTCTATGTGGACCAGGCTTGACCTGAACTCTTAGGGATCCAATTGCCTCTGCCTCCCAAGTGCTGGGCTTAAAGGAATGCACCACCACACCAAGCAGTGCATCTTTTTTTTTTAAATTGTGTGTGTGTGTGTGTGTGTGTGTGTGTGTGTGTGTCACATGCAGGTGGTGGTATTGGTGGAAGCCAGAGGGGGTCTTTAATCCCTTGGCTCTGGCTTTAGAGACACTTGTGAGCCACCCAATATGTGTGTGTGTCGAGAATGAATATCTTAAGCACTGACTCCTCTCTCCAGTCCAGCACATCTTATATTCACAGTTTCTCAATTCAGGCCATCCGAATTTCATACGCTCAATAGTTAAGGTTGTTAACTAAGGTGGTTGCCTAGCAGCTGCCACACCAGACGGCAAAGCTGGAATACTTATTTTGAAATTATTTATGTATTTCACACTGTTCAGTATCCGTTTCACTTCTTTAAGTACGATTATCCCTATCCAAATAGTATCAATTTGAACTGGCCACCTACTGAGAACTAATAAGCCAGACAATATTGTGAGGTTTTAAGCAGATATCTTAATCCTTAAATTGTTTATGATTGCATGTGATTTGCCTTCTTTTACCTGTTTTTTTTTTTTTTTTTTTTTGAGACAAAGTTTCTCTGTGTAACCCTGGCTATCCTGGAACTAGCTCTGTAGATCAGGCTGGCCTCAAACTTTGAGATTCACCTGCCTCTGCCTCCTTAGAGCTGGGATTAAAGGCCGTGCTGCACCATCATGCCTGGCTGTGACTTGCTTTACATTTAATCTAAAAATCTCCTTCTTCAGGTTGGCGACTGATTAAGCTCCCAATGTTATAATGTAACAACCTCATGACCACCTTGGGAGTTTACACATTTCCTGCACACAATCTCATTCTCTCTCTACCAATGAGAGAAACCCTCTACTGACTCATTTGTTCCTAGAGGGTTCTTTAACCACTGGAAACCATCTCAGGTTCCCGCCTTAATCCTACCCGTTCCTGCACAGAGCATTTACCAAATACGTCTGATACAGTAGGCACTGTGCTGGACAAAACAAGTAAGGTTTCTACCTCCAAATGTCAACTGGGTGTTCAGACGGAACCCAAAAAATGCAAGCAGGAGGTAGGGAGGAGAGTTTTACATTTCTGTCCTTCATAGTTTTGCAGTCCTGCCCCTAGTCCCTGATCTTTCAGACATCAGGGGATTCAACAGACAGTCTGCCTCCCCACTCTGAAAAAGTCCCCAAAGCCAGAGAAGAGACAAAATAGGGTAAAAAAAGTGGTCCAACCCGGGCTTAAGGCAGTAAGCATGGAGCCTGTTCGATGACAAATAAAGTCATTTCCAACACTTCGCTGTGAAAAACCACCGTAGAGTTGTGGGGTTTTGGGGAGGGGGGTATTTTAAACCAACTTTCTAGTTTTCGGGGGTTGGGGAGATTTCACCAGCTTCTTTTATTTGCCTAATTTCCGATCTCAAAAGTTTCCAAAATGACCGGTGATAAAACTGGGACTGGGGTTGGCAGTAGGGAGGTGGTCAAGAAGAGCTGAAGAAGAAAGCGGTAAAACGAAGGGAGCAAAATTTACTTAGGGGGCTTCTTAGGGTCGCCCAGATCCCGCATCTAATTAATCTCTCCCACAACGAAAGGGCTTTCTGGAAAGGGGGGTCTTGGTACAGATACCTTCCTTGACACTTGTTCCTCTCGCTGGGCTCCAACGTTCAGAACTTATGCAAACGCCATGCTGACGTCTCCATAGATACGGGACGCGCGGGACACAGCGTCTCTTGGTATCCCATGGCAACGACGGCAACCCTAAAGAGCCAAGGTTCAGAGAAAGCGAATGAGTCCGTTTCTTTCTTTTGTTTTGTTTTTCTTTTTCATCTCATTTCTTTTCCTTTATTTTCTCTCTTTTTTCTTCTTCCCTTTTCTTTTTCTTCTTTTTTCTTTTTCTTTCTTTATATTCTTTTTCTTTTTGTGCTAAGAATTATTAAAGCTTTGAGCATCACTAAGCTACACACCCAGTCAACACCTGCTCAAATTTAATCTCCCTAATGTTAAGTCTTGAGTCCAAGACTCTCCCTGCTGTAGTATCAACTGTGGTCTTCCATTCCAGGCAAGGTAAAACACACGATTCCCTCAATTTTCATGATGTCTTGGCAGTTATTACTTTAGTTGACAACCATATTCATAGATTACTGTTGGGCTCAATATTCATAGATTACCTGAATGGGAGTCATTCCTAATCTCTTGATTAAACATTGATCTAGATCAGAGCTTTGTTCCCCTTGATCACAGGGGTTCATTGAAAACCAGCCTCTGGTTATTTCTTATTTCATAGGATTTATTAAATGTGTTCCTACTGCTGCCGAAAGAGAATGTCTTTCACATTTTCTTCCAGGTGTCTTTTGGTCCAAAGGTAAATTAACTTGTTTGAAGAGAGACAAAAGTTAATGTATGAAGAAATTCTTTTTGTCTGTGCATTGGTGTGCGTGCCGTGGGAAAGGTATCATGGGGTGCAGACGATGGAGACAAAGACAAGAATCTCAAAGTTCATTCTCCGGCAATTAAAGAGTTTTACTGCCTGAACAGTGAACCCGTTTCTTCTCAGAATGAAAGGGGTGTGGTATGATTATAGAGGGAAAGCTTAGAGAGCTGGGGGCAAACCCAGAGGATAAACTAGCAGTTTGGAGGATTGGGGTTCACTTATGGAGGTGGGCGAGGAACTGAAGTGACAATGTGACCTGAGTTGGCTTGAGGGATCACATGACCAGGGGAGGGCAGGACTGCTGCAATAGAGGGCCAGGAGGTCAGTTAAGTCATGCCAGCCCGATTAAGCCTGGAATTCTCTTGGGATTAAGGAATGTGGAATTCAGTGCGTGTCTCGCTGGTTTCTCAGAATCTGAAGGCTGTACTTTGAACATGAGGATGTTTTTGCTGTTTGGAGTTCCTATAATGATTTCTCCATTTTTGTTTTTCTTCAAGTTCTTTTTTAATCAGCCTGACTCAGCTGGGCCTTGTGGACAAAACAGTGGTGGTAAAAACGATCATAAGTGAGTGAGTGATAATGAACATAGTGGAGTAATGAATAGTAAAATGAATAGAAAAGAATACATGAAATTTCCTTTTCATATTTGTGCCAGAAAAGATTGAGAACACTGACTCTTGAAGCAGGATTGGGAGAAAACCTCAGGGATCCCAATAAGAAAAAACTGATGATAAAGAAATCAGACTTTTGGTGGAGAGATGACTCAGAGGTTGAGTACCAACTGCTCTTCCAGGGGTCCTGAGTTCAATTCCCAGCAACCACATGGTTGAAATATATACTTGAAATAAGTAATTCTTTAAAAAAAGAAAGAAAGAAAGAAATCAGATGTTTTGAGTCACGTGTTCCTCGGTCTCCTCCCCATGAGGAAGTTGTTCTTATATGTTGGTGAATTCTGGGCTAGGACAATGGAAGGACAGTTTCTTTTGTTACCAAGCCCTGTGGCCTGTGCTTCTGTGAAATTTTAACTGGCAGCTCTGAGGAGTGACTTCAATTGATGTGGGGACTCCCAAGAAGAGGCCCCCACATACTGGACTTTGCTCAGAAAGGTGAATACCCGGAGAGGCATGGTTGGGTGCTGGGTGTGAGGAAGCAGAAGCTGGGCCAGCCTTGGAAGCCCCCTTCTCAGCAGCTTAGATAGCTTAGTAGCTTAGAAGATGCTAGGCGTCGGATCTGAGTGGCCATGTCCTCTTTAGACCCACAGACGCAGGGGCCATTTGCTTTAAGGCTGTGAATGAAAGGGAATTATCAGGAAAGTGATAAGGACCAAACAAAGTATTGGGAAAAAAGTAAGGATAGATGGGAGACCTGAGAGCCTGTCTGAAGCCTGGGGCTGGGGGACAAAACACAGTTATCAATCTGGGCTTCGTTGCATACAAAATATCCTTGCTTCCTTCCCAAGTGTCTTCTCACCAGCTTCCCCTGGAATAGAGAAGATTCCAGACTGGAAAATCAGACAGGCCTGGGGTTAACCTTTGTTAATTTCTGGCTGTGAGGCTTTGAAAAAGTCACAATCTCTCTCTGACCCTTGATTTCCTTATCTATTTGTTGTGGATTTTTTTCCCTCTTTTGTTTGTCTGTTGATACAGTTCTCATCTGGTAGACCAGGCTGGCTTTGTACTTGAAATCCCCTGCTTCAGTCTCTAGGTTATAGGCCTTCAACACAAAAGCTTTATTGGCTAATTTCCAAAGTACAGTGAATATTTCATTGATTAAGCACATGAAAAGGGATGATCAAACACTATCTCCCTCTGATTTCTTTTTTTTTTAAAGACGTATTTCTTTATTATATATAAGTACACTGTAGCTGTCTTCAGACACACCAGAAGAGGGCATCAGATCCCATTACAGATGGTTGTGAGCCACCATGTGGTTGCTGGGATTTGAACTCAGGACTTCTGAAAGAGCAGTCAGTGCTCTTAACCACTGAGCCATCTCTCCAGCCCTCCCTCTGATCTCTATACATAAGCCATGCAGTTTTCTGTGCTCTTCTCTTTCTACCAGCCTCAGCCTCTGCAGTGCGCTTAAAAGGGAGCATCTTCTCCTCTCCATAACCCCCTCTGTTTCTCCGAAGATGGAGGCTGCTCTCCCTGTGCTGAGGTGAGGAAAGCCAAACCTGGTGTACCTAAGTGCCAGGGATGCTCTGCTGACCAGACAACAAGACCACCCATCACTTGCAGATGAAAGGACTGCCCCTCCAAAACTGAAGGGCATTTGATACATTTCCCATCGATATGACAAAACACTCATTAGAAGCAATTTAAAGGAAGAAGAATTTGTTTGGGCTCAAGACCTGAGAGAATCTAGTCCAGGATGGTGGAGAAGGCATGGCAGAGTTCACAGCAGTGGGGGCTTGTGTCTGGGCCTCCTCACATCTTGAAAGATCAGGAAACAAAGAAAAGGCATCTGGCTCTCTTCTGTGTTCCTTCTTTCTTTCCTTTTATTCTGCCTGGGGCCTCCTGACCATGGAATGGTGCCACCCACATTCACAGTGAACCTTCCCTACTAGTAAATCTCTCTGTAAACACCCTCGTATGCATGGCTCTTGAAGGAATCAGTCGGGCGGACAATGGAGATTAACCATTTCAGCTATCAGATGACAGGAGAATTCAAAGGACCAACTTGTGGGTTTCTGCCTTTCCTATACAAACCACACCCCCTCATAGATAATTTTCTCCCTCCACCTACTCCTTAAACTACCACAGAGTAGATATTCATATGGGCCAAGAGTAAGGAAATAGAGGGGGAAAAACACATGATATTTTGTCTTCTTAGAGAATTTAAGTTCAAGTCCTAGTTTCATCTTTCTTTTTGGTTATTGTTTGTTTGTTTGATTGGTTGGATGGATGGATGGATGGTTTTTTTGTTTTTTGTTTTTGTTTTTTTTTAACATTTTAAAAAGTTTATTTATGTATATGAGTTCACTGTAGCTGTCTTCAGACACACCAGAAGAGAGCATCAGATCCCATTACAGATGGTTGTGAGCCACCATGTGGTAGCTGAGAATTGCACTCAGGACCTCTGGAAGAGCAGTCAGTGCTCTTAACCACCGAGCCATCGCTCCAGCCCTCTTGTTTTTGTTTTTGAAACAGGGATTCTCTCTGTGTGGTCCTGGCTGTCCTGGAAGTTGCTCTGTAGATCAGGCTGGCTTTGAACTCAGAGATCTGCCTGGCTCTGCCTTCTGAGTGCTGGGATTAAAGGCATGTGGTTACATCTTTCAATAACTGGACAATGTGAGACAAATTGTAAAACCTCACTTTACTCATCTGTAAAATTGGAACAAATGGGAGTTGTATTTAAAAAAAAAAAAAAAAACAACTTAACAAGTGGTAAAGTATGGGCACGGGATGTCTCAGACCAGACACCAGCTTCCCTTGGGCCAGAGCAGTGTCCTAGAGCCCACATTTTGCCAGGTCTCGACTCTTTAGTTCTTGGCCATGGGATAGAGCCTGGGTATGTAGGGATAAAATTGAGAAACCATACTTGACAGTGTGTGGGGCTTTGGGGATGGGTCAATGGCTAGTAAAGTGATGCTATACTAGTTTCAACTCAGTGTTGAGGACAAAGTCTTACCTGACTAGCAACTGGACGCCCAGGTCTTTGTTTCAACATGAAGTCCTTCGAGTCTGAGGTCTCCACTTCATTGGCAGAGGGCCTGTGGCATTTAACTGTCCGTCCCTTTCTGCCCGCGTGGTCTTCTCCTGGCTCTCCAGTTCCCTGCTTACTTGAGGCACCAGCACCACGGACAGCTCCAAAGTCCTGGCCATCCCCCTTCCTCTCTCCCGGCTTTCTAGCGTCTCTTCCCTAACCCCAAGTGTCCAGAGTACAAAATGAACCGAAAGAGGGTAGGGCAGGAGAGTGGGGGTGCTTAGCAAAGAGCCTGGGGTCATCAAAGTAAATGTGAACTCAACCCCGCCACTTACTTACTCTAAGAGCCTGCGCCTTTTTAAGACCCTCCCCAGTCTCCTCATCAGTTGTGATGCCTAGCATTAACGGTCAGCTTGTCAGGATCTAGCCTCACTTAGGAGACAAGGCACACCTGTGAAGGAATATCTAGATGAAGCAGATCTGCCCACTGTGGGTGGCAACATTCCATAGACAGACATTCGTTGCCATCTGCTTCAAACTTCTCCCATTTTGACTCACCATGCTGGTCACCATGCTAGACTGTTCCCTTGAACTGTACACTTTTACCATTAAACTATTTTTGGTAGGGTGTTTTATCATAGCAATAGGGAAAGAAACTAAGACGTCTACCAACAGAGAAAACTGAGTTTCAAACTCGTGAAGCATGAGATACAAGACTTCCAAAAAGAGGGCTTGGTGGGTAAGAGCGCTGGCTGCTCTTCCAAAGGATTTGAGCTTGATCTCCAGAGCCTACCTGGTGGTTTATACTTATCTATGCCTTCAGCCCCAGGGGATCGGACACCGTCTTCTGGCCTCTATATATGCAGGCCACTCATTCATATACATCCATACATATCAATTTTTAAAAAAATAAGATTTAACAACAACAAACAACAAGACAGAGAAAGAACCATTTCTGATCAAGACCTTCCTAAAGTAAAGATGTCTAAACATGACAGCGGTCTTCTCTTGGATGTGAAAGACCTCCTGAACCAAGATGGCAAAAGAGCTCACTTCTGGTTTATGCACAAGGTTCTGTCTTCATTAGAATTTTTTATCATACCAGTTTTCATTATTGGTGCTATTAACCTTGCTCTCTTTGCTAAAGTTTGTCTGCCAAAATTTTCCAGTATAAACTTGCTACTTTATCTACCTATTAGATCTTAATCCTGACCACTGTTTGCTCCTTTTAAGATTAAGAGATTAAAACTGTGGGAGCAAAATGGTTCAGCGGGTAAAATGCTTGCTGTGCAAGCCTGACAATGAGTCTGATACCCAGAATCACATTAGAATGATGTGCAGAGGGCACACTCCCATGCTGACAGTTGATGTGGCCTGCTGGTCAGGGGCTCTGTTAGACCATGGACCAGAACACCCAATCTAGGTGGAACCAGACAGAAGCCGTACAGCTTCCTTGTTAGCTGTTATTTAGCTTCGGACCAGAGCCGGCATTTCCTGAGGATGCAGAATAGCAGAAAACATATGGGTATATTTTAAGCACCCCATACCTAAGCCCACAGCATTTAGGATGTTCCTTCCCAAGGGCCATCTTTTTCTAACTAAAGGACTCCTGGTCCTTGAGTTCGTGGGTAGGAGTGTCTTCTTCTTGTACCCCTGAGATGGACTCACCAGTTCTGATCTAGGCTCTGCAACTGTATTTAGGAAATCAACTTCACTTCTCCAGGCCTTAGTCTCTTCGTATGCAAATGAGGAAGTAATGCTATCCTCACTTGTGTTTAGGACTTGAAGCTGATGTGAATAGTGCATCTAGCACACCTGATCTATAGGAAGAGTTCCCGACTGGAAGACACAAGCACACACGAGGTACTTCCTCCCTGGGAAGTTGTTCATCTTCGAAATGGTCACACTCATTCTCCTATTTTGTCTCTCCCTGGGATGACAGAGATTTTAAGGGGGCTGTGGGTAGGATTACACCAGAGACAAACATACCCTGACTAGAATAGGAAGGCCCCCGTGTCTCTGCCCATCTCGGGGAGATGCATGCGTTCGTGCAAGGCAGTGGGTGTGGCTAAGGGCGGTGGAACACACAGGGCTGGGCTGCTATCTACCCATAGAAGCCTTATCAGATCAGGGCTGGCCAGGTTCAGCCTAAGAAACAAAGAGGCTTTGAGAAGCTGACTGGGGTGTGGGATGTGGGGGCTGAGCCTCAGCAGGTGCAGCCATCCAGAGGCCAGAGGGCACAGGGCACGGGGTGGTGGGAGCTTTATCTGCACAGAGGAACCCTCTGGAGTGAAAAACAGGACGTGCGCTCCCCATCAACAGCCTCCATTACTAGAATCTGTCCTCCGTGGGCAGTTGTATTGGGCAGGCCATATAGGCTGTTTGCCCTGCCACTGCCACAGTTCCTAGTTCCCACCCCACATCCTAGTCTCCCTCTGACACCTGTCAGAGGCTCCAGCCACTATGTCCTTCTACTCCCAGCAGTGCCCTGAACCTCCCTTCCACACGCTAGCTCCTGATGATCCACCACCTCCCTTTGCCCAAGTAATACAGGACCATAAAGACCCAGCCTTATTTCTTTATAATGGAAGGTGCCTACTTCTGTTTCCCAGGTGCTAGACCACCACCTAAAGGGCCATTGCTTAGGTTCAGCTCTAATAAAAACAGGGTCCACCCACTGTCAAAAGCCCTCAATGCATGCAAGAGGAGAGGAGCAAAGCCCACACGGCTTCCAATGAGCCATGCCCAGACTGATCTTGAACCAAGAGAGAAAGCTGCAGGAATGGCTTGGGGTGGCTACTTTTAGAGAGGCCCCAGTACAGGCAAGAATCTAATTGCACTGGGTCTCCCACTGAGGGAAGTTTTCCCAGGCATCCCCAGAAACCCTACAACTAGGAAGTTCTCTAATTTTGTTTCCTGAACCCCAACCCTCCAGATCTCACTATGCCCAGGTCTCTCTCCCTCACTCCCAGGACATGTGGACAGAGGTATAACTTGAGTTTCTTCTCCATCCATTTTCAAGGTATGGGGGTGCAATGGTTCAATTTAAAAATCTGTGTGTTATAAAAATAATCCTCAATGTATCATTGCCAAGAGTGTGAGATACCTGTAATTACATCAGGAGGACTCTGCTCCTCGAATGCATAAATGCCTACATCCTGGTGATAGGTTAGTCACTGCACGCGAGGCCCCAGTGATAGAACGCGTCTGGCTTCTTCTTTCAGCCCTCTTGCCATCTGGCATTCTGCCACTGGCTGGCACAGTACAGAAGCCCTCCCCAGATGCCAGCACCTTGAGAGTGGACACCCAACTTCAGGAACTGTGAGGAGGAAATGACTTTTCTTCGCTAACTACTCTACCTGTAGTCATCTCTCATGATGGCACTAAATAAAGTAAGATGGGGGGATACAGGCAGAGTGGGCGTGGGGAGAGGGGTACGGGCAGAGAGAGCAGAAGCCTGGGCTGGGAGGTCTCGTGTACACGGGAGAACTAGTTTTCAGAAACAAGGAGGTAGAACGTTTTTATCTGAAGACTCTCCCAGGCAGCCACTGAGTTCAAATGGCACTTGTGGGTAGGAGAGGTGAAATCCACAATTAAAAGCCCCATGTTACTTGGTCCTTTCCTGAACACCATGATTCCTCCTATCTTGCCTTCAGTCTTTAGTGTTGTCATTTGAATATCTTCAATCTATCGCCTCTTTTTTTGTAACCCCATGGCCAGTTCCCCAGTTTGGGTCACCTACTCTTCCTCCAGCTAATGGACCCCTCCTACCATGCTGCCTGTTCCTGCTAATGTCTCTTCCATATAGAAGCCAGGGAATCTTTTAGAAACTCAGCACATGAGCCCAGTCCTGCTTTAAACCCTCCGGGCCGTTTCGTAGACCCCAGGCACTTTCCCCTGACTCCTGCTATCTTGGCGATGAAGATGATGGTCACCATTACCATAATTATTAATTTTTGTTTTGTTTTCTCTCCTCTCTGATCTATGTCCCCCTCCTCCTTTCTCTTCCCCCTCTCCATCTCCCTCTGTCCTCCATGACCTGGAGGACATATTCTCCAACTGTCATGATAACCTGATCTACCAGACTACCGGGAAAGAATGAGAAAGATGACGGACAAGGACCATCACTGGCATCACTTCATACTTCTCATTAGAGAAGAGCTTTGGGCATTTTAGCCTGGTGAGCACAAATCTGCCGGAGAGAGATGGGTCCATTCTAGACGTGCCAACATAACAAACTTCTGACCATGCTAGATCACAAGTTCGCCCCAGGAAAAGAAAGCCCATGGCAATGGTGGGCCAGAGAAGGATACAAACTCCTTGCTGTTTCGTCCCCAGTGTGTTATTGTTTTTGAAAATGGCACCGTGGTATTGTTATAAGCATTAAAAAAGGCTGCACGTGTAACGTGTAAAATGCTTAGCAATGGTCCTTGTGAGATGACAACCTGTGGGACATATGTCACGGACCCCCCAGAGCAATGATTACTTCTTGGTTTGCTTGCCTGTTTATTTCATGGCATGTTCTTGCTATGTAGCCCTGCCTGGCCTAGAACTTGTAACGATCCTCCTGCCTTTGCCTTCTGAGTGCTAGAATTATGGCTATGTGCTACCATTCCCAGCCAAAGATGCTTATGTTTTTGTCTTGAAACAGGGTCTCACGACATAGCCCAGACTGACCTCCAATTCAGGATCCTTTTGCCTCAGCCTCACTGGGACTATAGGTATGTGACACCTTGTCTGGCTCAAGAACATTGGTTTGCATGGTTTTTCTGATCTCCCTGCTTTTCCCTGGACAGCACGGCCTATTGTTTAGTTGATCTGACTTGTGCAGGGAAATCTGCTTTAGGCTGGAGGGACTGAAAATGAAGATTGCTACTCTGTCTTGGCAACAAACTGAGTCTTCTCTAGATGCAGCAGCACTGGTGTGGTTTTGATAGGAAATGGCCCCCACCTTATGAAAGCTTGGTCCCAGATAGTGGTGCTAATATTCAATGATGAGTTTATAATTGAATGGGCTGTGAGAAGGTGGGACCCAGCTGTAGTGGTTGGAGGCATGCTTCTGAAGGTCTTGACCCCAGACCCTCTACCTTCTCTGTCTCTGTTTCCCAGATGTCATGAGGGGACTGTCAGGATACAGAATGGAACTTCAAAGACCATGAGACAAGATAAACCATTTCTTTTGTTTTTCTCAAGTTTTGGGTTTTTTGTTTGTTTTTTTTTTTCTGGTGGCTAAAAGCCAACCCATTCGCGGGCTATTCGCCATGTTTGGGATATTTATAAAAATTAATTCCTGGGCCTCACTTTAGAGCTATGAAAACAGAAGCCTTGAAGTGAGGGACGGCCTTTAAATGGCCAGGGAATTCTGATGGCTGACAGATGCTAGTTAATAGACCTCTGACATACCCAAGAACGCAGAATGGGCCGCCAAGAAACATGAATTCCATAGACACTCTCCTTCTTCATACTTCAGTTCATTACCAACAGAAGAGAGTCTAGAACCTAGGCCCCGAGAAGGCTTGGGTGAAACAGGAGAGCCAGCGCTCACTAGGGCACAGCACCATGGTTCTGGGTATGTGACGTGACAATGGATCAGTTACCTCTGCCTTATTGCTGGCACAGCCATGCTGAGACAGAATCGTGTGATAGGCCCACCCCATTCTCTTCTGCCAGGTGAGGAAGGACCTGTAGGGACATTTGCCTCATGGCTGAAGTAACCTATACATTGGTCCTGCTCAGCAGGGTGGATTCCATGGCTCTAACAACTTAAATAATTTTTATTACAAAAGAAAGACCAAAACATTCCCAAAATTCTCCCATGGGTTTCCCCCTCCATGCAAATAAATAAGGTGAAGGAGACAGACTGGAGGAGGGGGCGGAGGTGTGGATCAGCAGAAAAAGGAGCTTAGCCTGGGCAGGGGTGGCAAGGACATCCAGGCTCCTTCCCCAGTCCCAGGTAGTAGGGTCACATTGCCTGGATGAGAATCTGCCCATTGACCGCAAAGACTCAGGGGTCTGGAGGACTGTGGCCTGCAGGGAAGGTCAGGTTTCAGGATGTCCAGGCTGACGGTCTTTCAGTTCTGGGAGGCAATGAGTCCAGCCAGCTCCCTGCTGGCTCCTAGGGAATCTAGCAGCATCAACTGAGGTGTGAGCCCACCTGCGGGCAGCCTCTCTTCATACTGTGGTCAGTTGCCAACAGTAAAGTCACAAACCCAGGTCCCAAGAAACACTAGAGTAAGCAGTCCGAAGGCAGACGGAATGGGTCCTTCCTGTGCAGGGAGGTGGGGTGTGTGAATCGCAGTCAGAGCTAGCTGGGTCTTAAGGTCTCTAGGGAAAGAGAGCCTACCACGCCCTTGTCAGCTCAGTTCACAGCTCTACCTCTACACCAAGACGAGGGGGCGGGGCCCAGCACTACCTGGTCAAGTCTCAAAGGTGTCTCCACTCTGGAGCAGAGGACGGAGATCCTCGGGCCAGGCGTCTTCCAGGGCCAGAACCTTCCTGGTGAGGAGGTCTTTGGATCCAGCATAGCAGTTCCAGGAGGGCAGTGGTTAGAGTCCCTTCAGCTTCCTGCCCCAGACATGCCCAGTGGATGGAAGGTGCTCTCTTCTAGCAAGAGACGCCCCAGGCGGTAGAGCAGCTGAGGGTACCAGTGAACACCTTCACTTGGGGTCCAGCTGCCCCATGGCAAGCTGGGAAACAGTCGCAGGGGCCAGAAGGCCAACTGAGCCAGATGGTGGTCAGACACAGCTGCGAAGCAGGAGGCTACCACATCCTCCACCACGAGTGTCCCGTGCCTCGTGAGAGGAGCATAGGACCCAAGGGCCACGTGGGTGGAGACGGCTGCCACCCGAGCAGGCTGGAGGCCTGGGACCCCTGCTACCAGCACATATTGGCCTGGCTGCACGTGGCTGGCAAACGTGGCCCGGAAGCGGGCTGCTGGTTCTGTATGATTGTCCGCAACGAAGAGCAGGTGGGCAGGCGTGAGTGCCAGCCGACGTGGAGGATCCTGAGTCTCGATGACCTGGAAAGCTCTCAGCCTGTTTGGCTCACGGTCCAGGAAAATGAGCACATCGCTGAAGGTGGGGTTCCCATCTTCCCCCATGGCCAGGACCCGGTCTCCTGGCTTCACAGCTGACAGGGCCACACGCTCCCCAGTTTCTAGGTGGACCTGGGCTCCCGCAGGAAAGCAGCCACCTGTCTTGGCAGCAGCGGAATGCTCTGTAGGTAGAAGGGACATAAGGTGTTAACTGCTCACATTCTCAGGCAGTGTCCCTCCCCCAGCACCCTAGCCCAAGAAAGCTTCTCTTGTTTTCAGATGACCCTCCCCCATCGCTATACCCTGGCCTCTGATAACCCACCACCAACCCATAGTTTGATTCTCTGCCCTTCTCCCTAGCCCAAACCCTAGCCAATAAGAGGAACACACAGGGGCTGGAACACCAGATGATGTCCCCACTAGATTCTGCCATGAATCCCAGAGGCTGGAGGTCAGCAGAGTCACTGGTTACTTGTGACCTGAACCCAAGAAAGCTGCAAAGTTGTGGAAATGGGGGCGGGGGGAGCTGGCTTGGCTTTGCTGGGGTCTAGATAGTTTGTTCTACCATTTGATCAAATACCTCCATGAAATGGCCCTCCCAGGCTGCCATCCCAAGTGCTGTGACAGAGCCGACCATTGAGACTATGGAAGTTAGAGAAACACCAGCCCACAGAGAAAACAGATTCCTGAAACATCTTCAGAGTGGGTGCTCAGGGGTGGGTCAGTGGTAAGGACAAAACCCATCACTTTCAGTTCATGTGTTGCTGGGCATAGTGGCATCGGATGACAGGATGGAGGTCAGTGTTTGGAGTCAGGAGTCATGAACGGAAGAGGCCAGTTGGTGCGTTGACCTCTGGACCGGTGTTCATAGATGAAGTGGGTGTGATTTTACGTACACACAGTTGGAATGTCAGGTTGTGGGTGGGGGGAGGTAGGATCATCCTCGTGAACCCCGGTGAATCAAAAATACCAAAAATGGTCTAGTGTGCCAGTCTGTGAGTGCAACCACTATAGAGCCCCATGTAGAGGGGCGTGTGCAGCTGAGTGGAACCCACAGAAGAACCATGTGAAGCGTTCATGAGTGGGTTAAGTGTACGTGACAGGGACACTGGTGAGACTGGGGAAGAGGGGCAAGGCTCCAGTGCCTGCCAGTTTTGATCAACAAGGCGGCCAATCTGGGAAAATCCACTTTATTGAGTCCATTTCCCTCCAAAATATCCAGTTTTGGGGATCTGGGGAGGAGACTGGGGACGCTTGCGCCCCACTGGGAGGCCTGACCTGCACTTGGGTGGTAGGCTCTGAACCTCTGGGCTTCTGGTCGGGCACTCTGCTGTCTAGATACACTCTGGTCCCTAGCCCCATCATGCCTTGTTCTGCATGGGCCTGGTTCGGGGGACAGTGGTGCCTGCCAACCTGGCTTCCTCCATCTCTTCAACTTGTTCTGTCGTGCACTTCCTGTGGCAGTCTCTGGGCTGTGGACTACCAGGTCAGCACTCAGTGGAATAGGCCCTATCTCTCTAGGCTCCTGCCTTGACACTACCGGACATGGGAGGAGCACGCAGTCCAAAGCAGCTGCAGGGAGCGCTGCTGCCGCCTCGGCAATCCTCTTCCCTCGGGTCCCCGCCTCCATCCCCTGGTGGCCATCTTCTCCTTCTTGGCCTTAACGGGCCTTGAGCTGCCTGCCCATGCCCTGCGGCCCCGGCCCCGGGCCCAGCCCCCCGGCAGCAGCGGCTCACCAGACTTGACAGAGCAATGAACGTGGGCCTTGGACTCGTAATACACCCAGTCGAAGCCGGCCTCCACTGCTAAGCGCGCCAGTAGTCCGTACTTATTTCGGTCGCGGTCTGAGGTGGTGATATCCACCGCGCGGCCCTCATAGTGTAAAGATTCCTCTGAGTGATGGCCGTCTTCATCCCAGCCTTCCGTCACCCGCAGCTTTACACCCGGCCACTGGTTCATGACAGAGATGGCCAGTGAGTTCAGACGGTCCTTGCAGCGCTGTGGAGGGGAACGAGCTCGGAGTTAGGGACAGGAGCCCACCCGGGTGCGGGTGCAGGTGACAGAAGATTCGACTGACTCTCCCACAACGCTCAAGGGACTTGGAAAACTTGGGAGGACCTCTGCCTTTTTCCCTTAGGAATAGAGGACTCTAAATGTGTTCTCCCAGCATAGCAGCCAGGAGTCCCCAGGGAACTAGGCCACATAGTGGCGCCAAGGATCTGGAGGACGCATGGAGTCACGCACTCTCAGGGGACTCTTCTCCAGTCTGTGGAGATCCGCTTGGCTCCCTCTCACTTGCTGGGCGTTCGGACTCGCCACAAATGTAGCTATGCTTTTCCAGAATCGGGTTGCCTGGTTTTACCTAGGCATCAAGGTGCGTCATCTGCGGCGAGGGAGGAAGATTTAACAGTTCACTGCCTGCGGGCTGGCCTGCTAGGCATGCAAGGCCAAAGGTGCCCAGTAGGTGTCACCGCAGCCCCAGAGCTGAGGCCACCAGATCCCGAGCCCTGCCAGCACGGCAGGTGCAGACCCAACAGCAGCTCGGGTCTGGGGGTGTGTTGGAGGAAAATTCCAGTTCTACTTAGACCCCTCCAGCAAGTGACATGAAATATTCCCGTTGGAACTTTCTTTTGAGCCCACATCTGCCCATGCTTAGCTGGAGACCCCTCAAGCAGAGAGGCAGAGAGCCAGTACCCCTCCTATCTGACTTGGACACAAGGGGAACCCCCCCCCCACACACACACACAAGGGACCAGAGAGCTCTCACACCTCCACCAGGATGCAGTGTCCCTATTTAGGAAAGAATCGAGAAGAAAGCGAGCCTCTGATTTCAAAAAACTGGCTCTGAATCCTCAGCTCTCCCTTGAACAGAGTGAATGTAGAGTTGCACTCTGGGGACACGAGAGCTCATCAGTGGTGGCCGCCTATTCAGGAGCCCCGACCAGGGACCTGCACTTGACTGAGGAAAGGGGTTGGAGTTTCCACCTAGAGGAGGGGGCCCTCCACCTGTCATTAACACCTAAGTAAGGTGCGAGGTCCTTCTGCCCCCACAGAGCTCAGACCCTACAGACCCTTGGACTTAACCTCAGGAGCCAACAGTGACTACAATCCAAGGCCTGGGCGTCTTTCGTACTGTGCAGCCTGGCTTGAGGGTGCTCACCGCCCCCCGGGGGGTGTAGCTCGGCTCTGTTAGCTCCTTCTAGATCCCCGTGGTCCCGTTCTTAGACCTCACATACATCGGTCTGTCTTACTAGCCAGCTGCCGCTTGACTCTTCCCCTCTACCCCCTCCTTCGGCGCTCGCTTGTCAATGATTGCCCAGCCTGTGGCCCGGATCCTTATCTGCATTCCTCGGCGCCCAGCCCGGCCCGGCCACCGGCCAACCTTCGGCCCCGACATCGGCCGGCCGGCCCCGGCGCCAGGGTGCATGCTGAAGGACGTGGTTAAGTTGCTCTCCCTAAAGGCAGCCGGCTAACAGGGAAAGAGAGGATAGACCCTAGCGGAAAGGGGTGTATATCTTTCCCAAGGCACACCAGGCTTCGGAGAAAGAAGTGTGCGACCTTGATGTCTGCTGGAGTTGGGTCCTGCCCTTTGCATGCAGAGATAAGTTAGTGTCAGCTCTGCTCCCTGCCTTTCCTAGGCATCCCTACTCCTATTTCCAATCCTTCTTGTCCGTGCCACCAAGCTCAAGGATCCCCCAAGCTTGGTCTCAGAGCCTGAAGGCTCCAGGACCCCACCCTTTAACCGCAACCGCGCCGCTCAGCCCTCGCGACAGACACGTGGGCTCCCTCGGCTGGTTCCCTTTCCTACCTCTGCCTCCACAACTTTTCCCTGCTATTCCTTAAGCCCAGAACCAGCCAAGACGCTGCTCCAGGAAAGGGTAGCGCAACTAACCAAGGGCACAGGGGGGGAAAGCGAGGGAGGCCACGGGGTCCCTGTTGTCCTGAGATTCTTCGCCTCAGGGATGCCAAATGGCTTCAAAATGACCGGGGCTGAGCTGTGAGAAACGTTAGGCCGAGAAGGATTTCGTG
This sequence comes from Rattus rattus, assembly GCF_011064425.1. Taxonomy (NCBI): domain Eukaryota; kingdom Metazoa; phylum Chordata; class Mammalia; order Rodentia; family Muridae; genus Rattus; species Rattus rattus. The sequence goes on from NC_046157.1 coordinate 148,371,610, forward strand.
GTCCCTGGAGGCACAAGAGGCAGCCAGGTCGAGGTACCTTCAAGTGCCAGATCTGACCTGAGCTGCCAGCACTCGCGGGCAGAGGGGCGGCCCGCCAACCTGCTGATCTGTGAGGCTTGGCAGCAGTAGAGAGCTCCTCTTAAAGACACCGGGCGGGATCCGGGATGCCAACACTCCCGCGGGATCCCTTGGCCAGCCCGTCTTGGGCAGAAAGACACCCGGGATTCACGAGAAGGGCAGGTGCCAGGGGGCGTGCCAGGCAGTCGAGAAAAGGTGCCAGGCGAGAGGATAGGGCCGGGCAGGTGGTGATGTTTCGATGGCGCGCTGGGAGGACCGATCGCGCTCACCTGGGTCATGAGGCGGTCGGCACCCGTGTTCTCCTCGTCTTTGAAGATGATGTCGGGATTGTAGTTGGGGGTGAGCTCCTTGAAGCGCTCAGAGCTGCGCGCGATCTTGCCTTCGTAGCGCCCGCTGGCGCCCAGGGTCTTCTCCGGCACGTTGGGGCTGAACTGCTTGTAGGCAAGAGGCACGAGTTTACGAGGCGGCCTCCGGCGGCTGCCCACCACCCGGCCCGGCCCGCAGCCCCGCGCCGCCGGCACCAGAAGCAGCAGCAGCAGGAGCAGACAGAAGCGCAGTCGGGGCCGGAGCCAGGCGGGAGACATGGCCGGGTAGCCCGGGAGAGCGACGGGCGAGGGCGCCTGGTGGGCTGATGGGTGGGTGCGTGGCTGGCACAGCTTCGGGGACTCAGGCGTCTGGGTGGCTCTTGGGGACTCCAGGCGGGGGCGCCATGGGCAACGCGACGCGGCTCAAGGCCGGCGGGACTCAGGTGCGGGGCGGGGGCCCGGGGCCCTGGCTGGTGGCGGCGTGCTGTCCCCCTCGGCGCCTCGACTCTGAGCTGCCCGGCTCGCCGGCCGCCAATAAATAGGCCGGCCCGTTTGTTTTGGCAACGCGGCGACGGCGGGGGGCGGCGGGCGGCGGGGCTGCGGGCCGGCGGGCTGGGCTGGGCTGGCCCGGCCGGCGGACTGGAGGGACCCGCGGTTAGCACCCCGGCCCGGCGGTCAGGCGGCTCGGGCAGAGCGGGAGCTGCTGCCGTCTGCGGCGCAGCACGGGGTCGAGTGAGAGGGGAAATGGAAGAGATCCGGGCTCGGGACCCGCGCAGACCGCACCCTATCCATGTCCCTGCCTCCTGCGCGCTCGACAGCGAACCTGCAGCAAGGGCGGCACAGCCTCCTCCCCCTCAGGCGGGCGGCCCCAAGGCTAGCCAGCCCTGTCCCGCGCGCTCCTCAGCCGCGCGTCCACCCGCCCGCTGCCCTTTGCGCCCCCTGCGCTGCCTGCGATTGTCCTGACGGGCCTCACCCCTCCCTGGTCTCGCCTTCCCGTTCCTCGCGGCTCCGGGGAGCCCCACCAGGCGCAAACCTCCTGGACAGGAGATGCCACCCCCACGGAGACCGCAACCCACGTCGCAGCCGGACGCAAGAGGCGGGGGACAGTGGCCGGACCGCACAACCGCCTACGGTGTCCCCTGCGGAGAAGCAAACCCAAAAGCTGGAGGTCATTCATAACCTAGTGCCCCACCCTGGCGCTGGCAACACTCCTTTTCTCAGCTTGGAGGAACAGGGTTCTGTAATGACCCGGTACACAGCCCCACAACCCGGGACCCTATGCTGCTGAGCACAGAACTGGGGGGTGGGGGTGGAGGCAATGTAGCCTTGTCAAGGGTCAAATAGGGCTGGAAACACTGTTAAAACAAACAAGGGAGATGAAGGTGAAAAGGGAAAGGCCAAGACAGAAGATCAGCTAAAGCACTAAAGCAGGGACATCCACGGAGTTGGAAGAGCACTGGCGTGCTGGGTTAAAAAAAAAAAAAAAAAAAAAAAAAAGACCCCAAATCCCAAACCACCTGCAAACAGGCGCTGCGCGGGAATCCCGCACTCTTGGTTCTACTTCACAAGTGTTAGAAGCCATGGACGCTGCAGAGGCTGCCAGGGAAGGGGATGAAGGTTGTGCGCCTTAATAGAACATTCAGGAAGGCAGAATGAATTATAATCTCTACTGCCCAAACCAGAAGAGGCAAGAGTGTAACGGGCACAGCTCACCACTGCAATGTCAAATCGTGTGCCATTTGCAACAGGATCCACAAATTCAATAAAGTTAGAATTAAAAAGTCCAAGCTTTCTCTCTCACCCTCACCCTCACTCTCACCTCCTTCCCTTCTTTACAAATGGAGTCCAGGCTAGCCTTGAGCTCTGTATTCTCTCGCTTCCATTTCCGGAGCGCTGGAGTACCACAATGCTAGACATAAAAGAGAAATCATAACACTACACTACACACACACACACACACACACACACACACACACACACACACACACTTGCCCACTTTCCTCTGCCAAAAGAAACCCATCTATTGTGACTGATTTATATTTGAAGTCCAGGTAGTTTGTTTTGTTCATGTATTTGAAACAGGATCTCAGGTAGCCAGGCTGATCCCTTGCCACATAGTTGAAGATGGCCTTGACCTACTGATCTTCCTGACTCTGCTTCCCAAGTGCAAGGTTTACAAGGTGCCCCTACTCCAGATTCAGATCTCAAAGCACCATTGTGTTCTGAGAAAAGGGTAGCTTTGGGATGTACACATCGTCCAGCCCCTCACCTCCACCTCTTAGACAAAGTCTCACTATGTACTCTGGATGGCCCGGAACTCCCTGTGTAGATCTTGAACCCACGTCTGCTTCTGCCTCTCAAGTCCTAGGAACACAGGAATATTCCACCGAACCAAACTCCAAATTCTTTGATCTCAAATTCTAGATGTAGCCTAAACATGTAAAGTAATCTCAGGGTTATTTTTCAAAGCTTGGAGTTGTAAAAGTCGGTAAAAAAAAACATGAGAGAAATAATTTCTGGACATGGGGATACACACACACACGCAGAGAATCAGCTTTGGAGATTTTGCTAATTAGATAAAGCTCCTGTTACAAAGAGAAGGTTTGCAGCAGGTAACCCTCCACAGTGAGTGTCTCGAAGTGCACACATCTTCAATTCCTGCATCTAAGAGATCAGCCTGGCAGAGAAGGTTTGAGTCTTAGAGAAACCCAAGCCCAGCTCAGGAGGCAGTGCTCGGCAGAGACGCACTTGATGCCCAGCAGGGCTCCACTGCCTATGCAGCTCTTATTTGACATGTGTCAGATCTTTAGAGACTTACGTTCAAAAGGAGAAGAATCACAGTGTGAAAGAGGAGACAGGGCAAAGCAAATAGATGGCCAGGTATTAGAGCCCAAAAATAGTCCTTTAAAAATGGTATTCTTGAATGTTTCACGAATGTATGCAATGACTCCATGTGGTCATATTTACCTGCTCCCATTTCATCCAAGATGCTGGGATGCTTGTGGAAAATCACAGAGCCTTGGGTTCGATTCCCAGTATTTGTGGGCCAGGGAGTGGTGGGGCTCTGTAGAAGTCACCAGGAACTCTGTTTATTTGATTGGAGACAAGATCTCGCCTGACCTTGAACTGGCAATCCTGTCTCTTCTACTTTGAAATTATAGGCATGCACTATGAAACCCTACAGCCTGCAGCACTTCAAGTCAGGGCTTTAAGAACTTGGATCATTGGAGCTGAGGAGAGGCTCAGCAGAGAGGAGCTCTTGCTGCTTTTGCAGAGGACCTGGGTTTAAATTCCAGCACCCACAGCTCAGAACTGTCTCTGGTCCCAGGGTATCCAACACTATTTTTTTTAAAGATTTATTTATTCTATATAAGTACACTGTAGCTCTCTTCAGACACCCCAGAAGAGGGGCAACAGATTGTGGTTGCAGGGATTCGAACTCAGGACTTCTTGAAGAGCAGTCAGTGCTCTTAACCACTGAGCCATCTCTCCAGCCCTTCCTCTTCTGACTTCTATGAGTACTGCATACATCTGGTGCATAGACGCATGTGCAGGAAAAACACATACAATAATAATAATAATAATAATAATAATAATAATAATAGTAATAAATATTTTAAAGAACTTAGGTTTTTAGCTGCTGGTGTTCTTAGCCACTCAGATGTTGGGTGGCTTCTGAACTAAGCCAGTCCCTGCATAATATCAAAAATCCTAACACTTTTTCTGACCACCACCAAGCTGCTAGCATTATAATGAGAGATCTGAGATGCGCCATTCTGGAGGCACTAATGGTCTGGGATACCTTGTCCTCGACCCAGCCTCCTCAGGGCACAGTGCGCCCTGGCTAGGGTTTGTCCGCAAGGGTGTTTTTTTCTTTCATATTAGATCTCATCTATTAGGTCTCTATCTTGAAAAACGAAAAGCTATTGCGTTAGAAATACGATTTATTTTCTTGTCTAGGAGAGCAAAGGTCTGAATAATGGGTTGTAAAGGACTGGAAGGGCTGACAAGACAGCTCGACAGGTAAAGATACTTGCTACAGAGGATGACAGCCTGAGTTTGAGCCCCAGAGCTCACATGGTGAGTGGAGAGACAGATTCCCACAAGTTGCCACTGTCCACACAAATACATCCCCTTTCTCTCTCTCCCTAGCTCTCTCTGACTCTCTGTCTCTGTCTCTCTCTCTCCTCTGTCTCTCTCTCCCCCACCCCGTGTGTGTGTGTGTGTGTGTGTGTGTGTGTGTGTGTGTGTGTGTGTTCACGTCTCTATTTTTAAGGCCCAGTATGGAATCAGAGGCAGGCAGATATCTATGTGTTCAGACTAGCCTGGTCTCAAACAAAACAAACAAACAAACAAAAAACCAACCAACAACAACGAAAAATGTTTTTAAAAGGGATTTGAAAATACACCATAGGACCCAGTAACTTAAACATCTGTTTGGTAAACAACCATTTGACATTTTTAGTGAGTTTTATTTTAATGCTGTAGTAGAAATGCAGTATATTTATGGTATATGATGATAGGTACACTACATACTAACGTACACATAAGAACCACATAGGATCCATACTACTAAAATACCATTTCCCCCCTCACAGTTATACCATTTGACCAGGTTAATTCAGCTCTAACCCCAGTGGTGTTGGGCCACTACCAGAGAGGTTTGAGGTTAGTTAAATGCCCATCAGCTCTAACCCAGAAGGAGCAGCACTAGACCTGGCGGGAGCAGAACATTGTCTCTGTAACTTCTGCTCACATGACCTTTCAGAATTTCAGTCTTCTCATTCATAAAATGAGAATAATGCCAGGCGTGGTGCCACCTGCCTGGAACACCAGCCCTCGGGGAGCTGAGGCAAGAGGCTCAGGAATTCCAGGTTAGCGACAAGGCATGAGCCTATTTCAAAAAATCAAAAACAAAAACAAAAACAACTCCTCCCTCACAGAGTTGTTGAGACGGTGGAAAAACATGAAGTTATCCTTGACTGTTGCTTTGTTGTGTGTGATTTGCGTTCACTCTCTCAAGCATTCACTAGAAATTGCAGCACTCCTCTGACTTGTAAAATCTTTCTCCTGGCTTGCTGGTGGGCACAGCAGGCTGGCCGGCCTGTGAGCTTTCAGAAATTCTGTTTTCACCTCCCATCTCCTGGTGGGACCACCAACTAGGGCTTCGGATATGTGCCACCATAGTTGAAGACACTGGGTGTATGTGACCTGACAGCAGTAGCCATTAGTAGGCCCTGCAACTTTCTTTAAAAAAAAAAAAAATCAGTTATGTTAGCCAGTTGGTGGTGGTGCAGGCCTTTAGTCCCATCACTCGGGACGCAGAGGCAGGGGATTTCTTAGTTTGAAGCCAGCCTGGTCTACAGAGTGAGTTCCAGAACAGTCAAGGCTACACAGAGAAATGGTGTCACCACCACCACCACCACCACCACCACCACCACCACCACCACCACCTCCACCAAACTAGTTGTGTGTGTGTGTAATATGTACACGTCTGCAAGCATATGTACGTGTTCATATGTGAGGGTGGGGGTGAGCCACCACGTACATGTCAGAGGGAAAGCTTAAGACAGAGCCTCCTGGCTGTTTGCTGGTGGGCACAGCAGGCTGGCCAGCCCGTGAGCTTTCAGAAATTCTGTTTTCACCTCTCATCTCCTGGTGGGACCACCAACTAGGGCTGCGGATATGTGCCACCATGAGCAACTGTATGTGGACTCTACAGATTCAAAGATCAGATCTTCACACACTCATGCTTTTCCCACGTAGCCACCTCCCCATCCCTAGGTCCTGCATCTTTCTGTCAGGGAACATCTATCTGGACACAACAGTACAAGAGGCATGGAGGGAAAGAGGCAAGACAGAAGATGCAGTTTTGTGCCCAGGAACCTACTACTCTATTCGTTACAATCAAAGGCAATTAAAAAGCCACAGATGCTGTTCATAAGTGAGCATGGGGAAGTGCATTATAAACTAGGCAGGTTCATAGAGAAAGTGAACGTCCATCTAGAATATGGAATCAAGAAACAATTAGCTCAGGGCCGGAAAACTCCTGAGCAAGATCAGTTTCGAGAGCGGAAAAGGAAGATTGCAGTGGTTGAAAAGGCCACTCAAAGGTGTGGGACAAGCACAATGAAGAGTCAAGTGACATGACCCAGTCACAGGGCTCTCGAAAACCCTTAGGAAAGCTGGCACCTCACCTATTGTATAGACGACAAACTGTTTACAAAAGCTACAATGTGGTTCAGACCTTGCACGTGAGGGAGTGGGAGTCGGAACTTAGACCTGTGTGTCTCTACAATGGCACGCTTGCTCGGTGAGTGACTCCTTGGGCAAGCATGCTAGGTTGCTGACCTTTATTCAAGTCAGTTATTTTTTTTTCTGTGTAATCCAGGGAACTGTTTTTTCCTTTCAAGAGTTGTTACCATAGGCTTTTAAGCCCTCATACTCTAATTCCATAACTGGTTGAGGTCATTTTGACTCCTATTTTGATTTGGGGAGGGGGGTGTTGGGAAGAGGTTAGCAACTCCTGATACATTTGTCCTATCTGGAAGAAGTGTGCTTCTCTTTCATCCCTCAGATCAGTTCAGAACACATTTAGAGGCCCAATTAGCCACTCAAATCTAACAATGCTTTGAAAGCTGGCTATTGATAGAAATGAGAATGTCAAGGTACCTTTGTCCAAACAGTAAGCTCATTACAGGGCACTTCAGAGAGATTCGGGCATTCAAGTCTTTGCTTTGATGACTTTGAACCAGCAGGGAAAGGCAGAGTTGGTCACAGTGTTTACCCCTCAAGTCAGAGGCAAAGATGGTGGGAAAGCCGCCCTACAAACAGACATTTGTAGTTACACAGTCACACAGATATGCTCCTTGGGCCACAGGCCTTCAAACCCTACCTCCTTAGGAAGCTGAGGCAGGAAAACAGTCAAGGTCATCTCGGACAACACGGTGATGCCCCATCTCAAAAGAAGAAGGGGAGAGGCTGATAAAGGCTCGTGGTAGAGGGCTAGTCCACCCCTCTAGAATGGGCAAGCCCGAGGTTCAATTTCTAATATCACAAATATAAAATAAACGGAGGAGGAAGGGGAAAGATGGGCTAACGGAAGGCACGTGACGTAAAAGCAGGGGTGGGAAGGTGCAGAGGAATAGGTGAACTACTTGGGACAAAAGGGACCAGAAAGAGAGGGGAAGGTGAGGCAGTGGGAAAAGGATGACTACGAAAGAATTTTAAAATGTTATGAATCTTTGAAAATGTCATAATAAAATCTATTACTTTGTATTCTAATTTTTAAAAAGATTTATACTTCGGGGTGTGTGTGTGTGTGTGTGTGTGTGTGTGTGTGTGTGTGTGTGTGTGCAGAAGCCTATGGAAGCCAGAAGGAGCAGAAGGAGGCATCGTATCCCCCTGGCATGGGAGTTAAAGGTGGTTGTCGTCTGCCTGATGTGGGTGCTGAGACCCAAACTCATGTCCTTTGCAAAGGCAGCAAGGCCTCTTTCCACTGAGTCATCTCTCTGGCTCTTGAAGAACTGATTTAAATTGTATTTCTGAACAAGATGATGATGTGTTTGCTACTGGGCTTTATTTGTGCCCTAGTGGCTCTATTTGGAATTATTTGTTTAGGAGAAAATCTTGGCAAATACTAGTTCAGGGAATGTCCAACCATGGGCACCATCCCACCCTGGAGTAATGCTCTTCCATGCCTGTCAGCTTTTTAATGCTTGATTTGTATTTTCCATTCCCACTTCCACCCAGGCCCTCCTAGCAGATATCACCCAAAGGATACTAAAGACTCCGAGCAGTGGTCTTCAATCTTCCTGACACTGCAGCCCTTTAATACACCCCCAACCATAAACATATTTTCATTGCTGCTTCATAACTGTAACTTTGCTACTGTTATGAATCATAATGTAAATATCTGTGTTTTCTGAAGGTCTTAGGTGACCCCTGTGAAAGGTTTGCCCAACCCACAAAAGGCTCGAGAGGCACAGGTTGAGAACTGCTGACCTGGAGTAACAAAAGCAAGAAGAAACATACTGACTTCTTTGTACTTACTGATCTCTCAGCTTTTACAAACCAAAACTCACTCCACCGCAGTAATAGCTGATAAAAGATATTTAGCCCCCATCACACTAGAGTGCCCCCAATACAGATTATATTGCTTAAAAACACACATTTCTAAGACATTCTTAGATCCTGATGAAATAAAGATGGGAATGTATAGGAATCTTTTTCATTTATTAACTCAACAAAAAGACATTTACTTAATGAATATTTCTCCTTGGTGGCTGGGATATGAGAAGATAAAAATTAGTGTGTGTACATGAGCACGTCTGTGTGTGTATGCACGTGAGTGTGTGTGTTTTTCTGTGAGCACCAATGTGTACCTGTGTGCTTGTGTTCTACCGTGGGGTCCCAGAGAACAAACCCAGGCCTCCAAACTTGGTGGTAAGTGCAAATCACCCATGGAGCAGGGACAAAAAAAAATTAAAAAAAAAAAAAAAAACACCTAGATTCTGGCTCTCACGAAACTTTGTTCTAGTGGGAAGAATTGGGATGAAAATTAAAAACAAACATGAATCAAGTAAAATATACATTGTGTTAGAAAGAACTTAGGGAGGGCAATGAACAGAGCACATGGACAAGGCAAGGGCGGCTCAGTCCTCTTATAGGGTGGTTTGCAGGGGAGGGAGGTCAGTGGGTAGACTGGCAAGCACAGACCTCACTGGGAAGGGGCACTCTGCAGAGACCCGAAAGAATCACAGGTTTGACACAGGCATAAAACTGGGGAAGGAGCAGTCTAAGTAGACAGAATGGCCTAGCGTGGGGCCCTGAGAAGCCCGCAAGCCCCTGACGAGCAAAGGGAGCTGTGTGATTGAGAAAGATAAGCTAGGTCAGCCCAGGGAGTGAGCTCGACTTTCTACTTTCTGAGCAAGAGTGGTTTCCTTTCTGGATCCTGCTGCTGCTTGCCCTCCTTTTAAAATGTGTTGTTTTTAGATCGAACTTATTTTATGCACATGGGTGTCTTGCCTGTATGTACATATGGATGTGTACCTGGTGCTTGTGGAGTTCAGGAGAGGATATAGATCCCCTGGAGCTAGAGATAGGAGTGGCTACGTAGCCATCATGTGGGTAGTGGGAACTGAACCCTGGTCCTCTTCAAGAGCTGCAAGTGCTCTGAACCACCCTACCCACCAGCCACTCTTTCAGCCCCTCCTCTCCTTATTAATCAGTTAATCAATTCATTAAGTTATTTATTTAGATTTTTCAAGACAGGGTTTCTCTGAGACCCTGGCTGGTCTCAAACTCAGAGATCCGCCTGCCTCTTCCTCCCGAGGGCTGGGATTAAAGGTGTATGCCATCATTGCCCAGCTGTGTTTTCCCTTTTTTTTCTTCTTTTCTTCCTTTGTCTTTGTTTTTCCTCTTCCTTTTAAAAAAGCAATTTTATTGTTAAAGATTCCACCTTACTCATTTTTTCCCAGCAGCATGCCTGGGGCCTTGAGCATGCTAGACAGGTGCTGTACCCTTGAGCTACACCTCCAGCCCATGAAAGTGGCTTCCGATTTTTTATGAAGCTCAAAGTGAAGATAATCTACCCTTTGAAGGTACTGACATGTAAATGTAGATGAACACAACGTAGTTCAGAGTAAGTACAGAATAATAGTTATATATAAGATTTTGAAATGAGAGGAAAGGAGGAGAGAGAGAGAGGGAAGGAGGGAGAGAGGCAGACAGACACTATTTCATACATTTGAGTAACCTGGGTAAATAAAGCCCATCCTTTAAATGTCTGCTTCGGGCCTCTGGAGGGTTGTCTATGCGGCCACACAGAGGTCACACACACCAGTTGGTAGGGATGCTCATTGTATACATGGTGTGAGTTAATGTGTGCTCCTTAATTCTTGTTTTCTATCTGTTCCCAACACTTTGCCAACAAACTGGTGCCAGCCCCTTCAAGTCTTCTGTAGTAATCTGATCTGTTCTTTTCCACCGATCTTTTCCATGTGCAATTCAAGTCATGTCCTACTCTCTGGTCAATGACATGGCCATTGTCTAGCGCTCTCTCAACCACTTGAATGTGAATGTGCTTCCATTGTATTTAGATCATCAAGGTGCTCGTGCATGTGCCTGCTTCAGTCCCAGCTGTTGACCACCATTAACTTATTTTGGGGACTCACACCCAGAAGCGTATGCATGTCTTGGATGCTTACTTCCAGGAACTGCTTGCTCTCCAGATCACTTTCTCCCACCGAGTAGTGTCTGTTTTCCAATGGCTTTGGAGAGTTTTCCTCAGGAACCCTGCCACCCATCACTCAGCACCCTTAGGAAAAAATAGTTTCAAGGCTTCTTCACTGTTGTACTGCCCCGCCCTATACGAACAGATTAATACAGTTTCACTTGGCACAGGTCTGCTATTTCCATTCTTCAAATCCTAAAAATGCATGTACACTTTGACCGTTCAATAGTCCACAGTGCTGGAACTGGGGCCTCACTGTAACTCACGTCACTGACTGGTGACACCTCCAGAAGCAGTGTGGCTGCAACCTGAGGCCTGTACATCTGGGGTGTACGACAGCCAAGTGCAAACCCAAGGAGGCCCAGAGTCTGCAGAGGCAGCTTTCTCTGTCTCTTGATGAACAGATCATGACCCAGACACTTCTTATCTTTTGACTCAAAACTCACACTTCTTTTTATTTTAATTTATTCCTTTGGCTTGATATTATAATTACTTAAATTATCTTGCTACATTTATTTCACAGCTATCAAAGTTAACAATACCATGGAGCTAGCCACCACCATGAGACCACTCAACCTGCCGTCAGCATCACCTCAGCAGACCTTCAGTTTATTAGCAACTGTGTCCTCCCAACCAGTGTCTTCCCATCCCTTCCAAGAGTCATGCAAGACCCACTGGCACTGCTCAGTGCCCTGGGGGCCTCAGGTGACAGCAATAATATCACAAGTCTCTCCTGACCATGTCTTGAATGCAGAATTTCTTTCCCACTCATGATACCAAGCAGCACTTGTTCTTGACCTCTCTTATCATCCCGTTCCCCATTCAAGGCCTGGGGAGGGAGGAAAGGACAGACGGAACAGCAGTGGAGAGGACGGTCTCTCCCCTACTCTCCTGTCACCGATTTCTGACCAGGCTGTCGATCCTATCAGGGGTCCATAAAGCTGGGAGGACTCTGGCCCGAGAGAGGGAGGTAGGGGTTAGGCAAACAGGCCAGGGAGGCAGTTGGTTGAAATTTAACCACAATATTCTTGGTCTCTATTGTTTTGAGTGAGGCCCAATATTTCCACAGCAGGATTATAGGATCTGATTAACCATGTTAGACAACAATGCTGAGCTGGGATGGGCTTCCCCTTCCAGCTGCCCATATGAAAAAGTAAATATAACACCCAGATTTCAGAAGGGATCCCAAAAGCCCCCAAGTCCCACTCCCCAGTTCCAGCTCTGCCATTGTTTGGGGCCCCAAAGCTCAAGGAGGTAGAGTACTGCATGCTCCTTTAACTACTGGCCCTTGGCCCAGCAGGACAAGTAATCCTGGCACAATCTTCCCAGGTGAGTCAATGGCTGTGTGCTCCCCACACCCTGGAGTTCTTTCAGTGCCTCTTCCGGGTTCCCCTGGTAGGTCGGTCAGATTCTCAGAAGTCCATGAAAGTTGGGTGCCCAGAGGCCAGCATGCACTCACAGGGTTCCAGGGGTGTGGGAAGCAACCAAACGTCTGTTGGGATCCAGAAAGAAAAGCAGAGACTGTACGACTTACTAGCCAGACAACGAAGCATTTGGTAGAATACTTTGGTGCCATCTAATGACATCCCATGTGCCAGGGCAGAGAGGTGGAAACCACAGAACTGGTAAGTTCACAATGGACTGCCATAAAGTACCATGAGGGAAGTGTTCCCTAAAAGGGTTCTGAGATTAAAGAGAAGATGGGGACTGGAGCTTCTCCAACAGGGATTCCCAGGGTCCCCATCCCTCACACACAAGATGCTTCAACCCAATCCTCTCATTCCCTCAAGGGAGGGTCTTCTGAGACCCAGGGAAGTGGACCAAGGAAGGTGCCAAGCCCAACAAACAACCTTGATCTTTGATATCATAATAGTATCCTTGGGATCAGCAACTAGGGGCCACCCCATAAAAGCAACTTCCTCCTTTGCCTGAGGTTTCTCCTGTGTCTAAAAGCCTAGTAACTTTTATCTTTTAACTTTTCCAGGTACCGGGGATGAGTAGCTATGGTTGATGGCTTCCTTACACTATGCTATTTATTCCTTTCAAACAGGCTCCTCCTACCCCAAACACTATTACAAAAGACAAATTACTCAGAGAAGAACCTAGAAAAATACATTTTGATTGCTTAAAAGACTGTTAACGTAGTTGTGCCTTTAGTACCATAACATCATCATGGTGACATTTCCAGCTAGTTAGACACTCTCATACGAAGAAGAGCAAACCAAAGCACATGAGAAAAGCGTCTGTTAGCACAGGGGACATTAATGGGGTTAGCAGAGGTTAGCTCATGTCAGGTTGAAGTCATTAGAGGAGTTAGGGTTCCCTTAAATTCTGTGCAGCAAATCTTTGTAGTTTTGAGTAGGAGAAAATAAAAGGCAGAGTGAGTGAGAGAAGGAATTGCCCCTGCCAACACCAGGGATGTTGGAGAATCAACAGCCAGGTAGGAGAGGTGCAATTCTTCATCCCTCCCATCCTCACCACCTCTGCAGCGTAAACGGTTCAGATGCTCCTGACGCTTCCCACCTGTAGTAGCAATAAAGGATTAGGAGCTAAGGGAGGCTTAAATGAACGAGGAGTGTCCTCCCCAGTGCCCTGGTCTAGCCAGGCTGCACCCTGCCAGTCCAGAGTACAGAAGCCCAGACCCCTCTCTCTGTCACCTTGGGCTCTAGGAATTCCAGGGAAGATGGAGATGACGTGATTTCTTCCTTCGAAGTTATGTTACTATCCCTTGGAAACACTCCTGGATCAGGAGGCTAGGTCTTGGTGTCAAGAGAAAGGAATAGCTCTGGTGGGGTTTTTCCAGAACCCAATTTGGTCTCTGCTTGGAAGGGCTGCTGGGAAACCCCATAAGACACCAGGTAAGGGAGTTCTATCCAGCTAGAGTACAGAGGATTTTCCCTGCCCTAGCTGACTGGTCCCTAGCTGACAGCATGAGGGAATCAGCAGCAAGGCCAAGTAGGCCTCGCGACCTAGGTGGCGCTGTTTTTCTACTTTTTAGGTCCAGTTGCAGGAACTTCCTCGAGGTCCCAATCCCTGCTCCTGGCTTGCTGGCTTGCTCGTGTAAACCACCTTATATTATTTTTTTTTCTAAAAATACTCCAAAGCAATTGAAAGAGTCCCTTCTCCCACCAGCCAGCCCTGGCCCCAGCCCCGGCCCCGGGGAGCGGGCGGGTAGGCGGGGAGGTGGGCCACTGCTTTATTAAACACAGGGAAAACTAATATTTACGGAATAAAATTTATGGAGCAGCCACGAGAATTCGACCCTTTTATGTGCATGGGGAATGGGGGTTGGGCCAGGCTGGGGGCCTCAGGGAGGGGCCCAAGCCAGGGGGCAGGGCTGGAATAGAGCCTGGCTCGGCCAATTTGTCAAAGCGGGGATTTCCCTGGAGTTGCCCTGGGATGAATGATTCTCAAACATCACCCTAGCTAGGGGTAAGGACTTCAGTGATGCCCGAGCCAGGGCTTCTGGCAGTAATGTTTCCTTAACGACGCATTTGGGCAATACCCCCAAGGCGGCAGCAGCCTTTGGGAGCACAGAAGCAGTGGACTGGAAGGTGACAGGGCATACTCTTTTGACAGAGTCCCACAATCTCACGGGAAGATGAACAAAGTTGTTTGGAGAACTTCCCTTGTAATTTTAGGGGAGTCATAATTAAGAGTGCCTGCTTGAGGCTGCCATTTGGGCAGAAGGATTAGCCAGGGTAGGACACAGAGCCTCAGTGTGGTAAAAGTGTCTACCACAGGGCACACCCTGAGGTGATGCAGCCCTGCCCGAAGGTAAAGCAAAATGAGCGGCAGGCAGCAGGAGAACGTGTGGCCAGCAGAAAGTCCCAGCATCCCCAGGGGCTCCTGTCTTGGAGAGGCTGCATGGAGGAGAGCCATTCTACTTGAAGGCAGGGTCTGGGATAGAGGCGTGGACTGTGGAAGACTGCAAGAAGATGAAAAATCTTCCTGGAAATACTTTCGGTCAAGTACCTAATAAACTGTGACGAACTGGGCTGCCACTCACTAGCTACATGATTTTTAACAAGTCAGTAATTTCACGACTAAGTTTCCTGGTACCATCTTTAGATGATGCTGTGAGACGATCGTCTGGACAGACTACTTGGTACACAAATGCTCGAGGAAGGCTAGCCAGTTACTACTGTGGCTCTTTCCTTTATTTTTTATTTATTTATTTTTTTGAGACAGGGTTTCTCTGTGTAGCCCTGGCTGGGCTGGATTTAGTTCTGTAGATGAGGTTGGCCTCAAACTCAAGAGTTCTATCTGCCTCTGCCTCCTGAGTGTGGGATCAAAGGTGTGCGCACCACCCCCAGCTTATTACTGCTGCTCTAGCTGCTGTAACGATTAGTACTTTAGCATAGCTTGTGTGGTCCTGTCTCCATGGACTGACACAGGGCAGAGACATCAGTCTCAGGGAGAGAGGGAGGAGACACAGATGGGGAGCACTCCAAAGCAAGCACACCGAAGAGGCATCTGCCTCTGCCTCTGCCTTTCCTCTACCGTACTGTTCCCAGCAAGCCTTCGAGTTCACTTTCTACTGCTGTCAAGGCTGGGTTTCAGGTGGTCTTACTATGCAGGAAGACATGGTTGAGAAGGACAGGGGGCTGTGCAGACAAGCCTAGGTGCCCAGGAGTGGTTTCTGGATTCTGCTCGTCTCACACAACCATCCTCCATTTTCAGACACTATCTTACTCTGCAGCCCAGCCTGGCCTCAAACTCATAGAACTCTTCTTGGGGCATCCTAGCCTTAATGATTTTTAACTAGACACTGTTAGATGCCAGTTCTTCTGGGGGTCAGTTCCTGTTCCCTGGCATCACAGCTATACTTACTTCACTATTTAAAGTGGGGTGAAGAAAGAGAAAGTCAAATTTAGGGGTGTCTGTAGGGTTGGCAGAGTGTTTGCCTCGCATGCAGGAAGCTCTGGACTCATCTCCAACACTGCATCAACCATATGTGGTAGCACACATGCTTGTAATCCTAGCACTTAAATGTAGGCAGAAGGACCAGAAGTTCAAGATCATCCTCTTGTACATAGTTTAAGCCAGTGCACACCTTTAGTCCCAGCATCTGGGAGGCAGATCTCTGAGTTCACAGGCCAGCTTGGTCTACATAGTGAGTTCCAGGCCAGCTGGGGCTACACAGAGTGTCTTGGACCACCGACTTGAGTCAGAGTGGTGGTAGTATGTATGGGTGTGTATAGAAAGACATACAGGGACACAGCCATAGACACACAGAGACACAGCCATGGAAACACAGGTACACAGGCACACACACACACACACACAGCACACACTCATTCATACACACACACACACACACACACACACACACACACACACGTTCGTCAAATTTCTTTTTCCCCCATCCATGGGACCTGACTTTAGCCCTACTACTTGAAGCCATTTGTAATTTGTCCTGACATTATGGTTTAGCCTATTCTCTATGCTTTGGAAGGAGACAGAAAAACACACCCAAGCTTGACAGAAATATAATTTGTCTTGTGCTACCATGGAGAGAGTTCTCAAGATCAAGGTTTCTAACTGTGACTGATCTCAGGCCTCATGACAGAAGCTGACAAAGGGTCTGCAGGATAGAGCTGGTACCAAGAAGACTAGGGGAGACCCAGTTCTGTTCTCGGGCACTTCTGGGGTCCAGAGACCACAGACAGGTAACCCCACGGTTGAGGGATGTGAGCATCTTTTACTCTGTGTTGAGGGAGCGGCTTTCTAAGGGTCATGTGGGACTGGTGAGAGGCCCCTGTGAAAGACAGCTTGGTGTTTTGGGCATGCGCCTCTTTGCAAACTCGCTTCATGTATCTAAGTTTGCCACAGATGCTAGTTCTAGAGAAAGAATGCTATCAAACAAGGAGCTGGCATCAGCCAAACAAGGAGCTGGCGTCACTCATATCCGGACTGCCAGTGAGTTGGAGTCAGGCTTCCACTGATGAAGTTCCCACTCAGGTGGCCCGTCAGTACAAACTCAGGCCTCTGACGGATGCTTTGCCATGCAAGCTCCTCTCCGGGTGATGCTAGGAAGCGGTTTTGCTCTCTTCTCGGTGGCTGAGACATAGTGAGCTAACTGAAGAGTCCCCTGGGCTTCTTCCTCTTGGCCTTTACCAGCTGAGCTCTATGCACAGGGCCTGAAGCAGCCTAGAGGGAAAGGAAACTCAGTTACTCTGTTTTGAAACAGACCTCTTGGCTCCTGGCTGGTTGAAGCCTTCTTAACGTATCTGACAGATGTTTTGATGCTAGGCAGTGCTGTAAGAGTCTAAGTGGGCAAGTCCCTCACAGGCCAATGTCCCTCACAGGCCATCAATGGAAGTAGAGTAAGGTGAAAGGGAGTGAAGGTTCATCATGCAGTCCGAGTGGCAGGAGGTGGCAAGGGAGGATATGGGCAAGCGAGATGCTCTGCAGTTTAGAATCAGCTCACAGGCTCTCATACTATCAAGGCGGGGTCACCCAGGCAGCAACTTCAGGACCATGGCCATGAGGTTACAGGTGCCAGGTTATCTCCAGTGCTCGGATGGACACCCAGGAACCGCTCGTGTGTGACTCACCACAGGCTCACATGCAGCCTCTGAGAGGGTTGGAGTGGGAGAGATCTGCTGTTCTGGCCGGTTCTGAAGCTGGCTATCAGTTCCTTGAGGGGAGGTGCTGCTTGATGTCGGAGGCTCTCCTGAAATCAGAAAGATCAACAGAAGGCAGAGAGATGCCCACTCTTAGAAGAGAAGCAGCCACCAAGCATTTGGTGGACGAAGGGCAGAGTTTGCTATTAATATATTAACAGATTGAAGGAGCCAGCTTTTAGCTGACGTTGAGCAAACCCTGTTCCTATAAAATTCCCAAGCCCACTTTCAGCACGTAGGATGAGTTTCCTTGACTCGCAAGAGGTGGTCAAGTCTCTAAACGCCTCGTTCTCTTGCTAAATCATGAGCACCTGGGCCAGTGTTAGTAATGAGGATATTCTGTGGTAAGATAAGTGTCCTGTATCTGCACTGGCCACATGACTACTGAGCATTTGATAGGTGGGTAAAGTACACAGGAAATTAATTTTTAAATTGATTTAATTTTTATTAATTGGAATGTAAATAGATTATATGGTTAGAACTGCTAATCAGATACGCAGAGCACCCCAAGCAGACACAGCTGAGACTGGGGATACTCACCAGAGCCTTTATGCTTCTGCCTGGCTTGGACCTGCTGCTTTGTGACTGCCACATACAGGCTCTGCAGATTCATGGCAAACGGCCTTCCATCACCAACAGCACATGCCTCTGGCAATTTCTAGAGGAAAGGTGATACTGTAATTGATCTGCCTGGAGGTGTAGAGGAAAGAGAGCTGATATCCCACTGACAGAACTGCCATCGACCCCAAATAAACCCGAGAAACCCGTATGAGAAGTACAATCTAACGCAGGGCTGAAGCCTGCGGCCACAGCCAGCCCAGAGGCTCCCTGTGTGCTTCCCTCTGCAAGGCCGCTCTGACGCCTCTCTCTGTTTCTGCTTCCTGTGAATGCTCCACATGTCTCTGGCCTCGTTCTTCCTATGAGATGAGCCCTCCCGGGGCTGTTTAGGACACTGTCTGCCTGTGTTGGCAGTACAATTCATTCACAGAGCACTTGCCTAGCATTCGGACCCCAGGAGCACCGCCATACGCAAAGAACTTATCCGCCCTAAGCGTCCCTGGCTTGTATGGTTTGCCATCTTAACTATGTTTACTCCTCAGCTTCCTTCCACAGAAGAACGAGAAAAAGAATGGAAGCCAGGATGGGGGAGGAACAAATAGGAACAGCAGAGTAGAAAGAAGAACAAAGTGATGATGACATGATGCTAGTCAGAGTCAACAGAGCTTGGGGACCCTTCCGCCCGCTTTCAGACTGGACTAACCCAGCTGTGCTTTGCTGTGCTCTGCATGCTCATCCGTGGGGGGATTCTTCTCCCAAGGGGGTGGGAAGGTTTTCGAGGGGTGAGAAACGTTCCTCTTTCACAGAACAATAACATAAAGACACATACAACACAGAGATGTTATTTTTGCGTTTACTTATTTATGCAAGCATGTATGCAAACGCATGCAGCAGTCAGCAGGCAAACTGTGGGAGGTGGTCCTCCCCTCCCATCCCACGGGTTCTGGGGGTGGAACTCAAGTCCTGAGACTTCGTAGCACCTTCATCTACTGAGCCACTGTCCAGGCTCCATAAGACTTTCGCTATATCTATGGAATTATAATTTCCTGAGAGGGAGTGATTAGAAAAAAGTTGAATGACTCCTTAAGATGATGGTGGAATGAAAGTTGAGGAACCACTCAAAGTATATCAGTTTTGCCGTGTGCCGTGAGTGCACACTCACAGCAACACGCTTGGCTGAATTCTCTTTCCAACTGAACTGAGATGAAAGAATGGCTGAAGACTGAACAAAATACAATAAAAAAAATGTGACGAGAGTATGGTGTCCCAAATCTAGCTGCACTTCAGGATCCTGGAATGAGTCCAGAAAGTACTTCACCTGACCCTAAGCATGTCAACCATGAGACCTCCCAGCCAAATCAGCAGGTCCATGTGAGTAGTTGGCTAGAAGCTTACATGAGAACCAAACCTAAAGTCCTTCACTCATACACAGCTCAAGTCAAGGGCACCTCTCCTGTGCTTTAAGGGTTCTTCTTTACAGTGCTGGGCATCAGACCCAAGGCTTCACACATGCTAGGTGGATGCTCTACCACTAAGCTATATGCTCAGCCTCACGGTCATCTCTGAAAGCCACTGTGGGGGAAGAACGGGATAGAGAACTCGTGAGAAAGAGTGCATTGGGTGCTGGAGCACTAGGATTACAGTTGGTCTCCCTTGAGTAGGGCAGAGGTTGAAGAATCTGTTGATCCAACAGGGGATAATAAACATTCATCTTCCTCCAACCTCACCTCATAAACACTACCTCGGGCTTGGACTTTCTTTCATTTTATTGCAATATAACCCTGTTTTAATAAGGCTTGGACTTTCACTGGAAACTACAGACAATGAATCAGGGAGCCTGGAGTCTAAACTTTGCCTCCAGCAGTAATCCCCGTGAGTTATCATACCAGCCATTTTCAACTACACTCCCTGAGGAGGGAACTGAAACCAAGGGTAAACAGCAGGCCATGGCACCTGTACCCTACCTCTCCTTACTAGAGTCAGCTCTCTACTTCATAGGCCACTTCTTCCAAAGGATAGCCCTCTACTTGATGGGGAGCAAGCCCTGGCAGCAGGGAGACCAAAGGATTCTCTCTTTCAGAGTCTGGGATGTTTCCTCAAGAAGTGTACACCCTCTCCAGTCATCCACATACGACTTGGTAGGTACAGCACAGCCTGCATAAACAGGCTGGGCAGGGTCCAGGCAGTCCAGGGCCACTGACTTCTACCCTTTACATGGAATAAAACAGACTCATTTGCTAAACTTGATATTTTATTCCGGCACATGTTCTTAACTCTGAAATGAAGTATTAGAAGTAAAAAGGGACTCAAGCCATGACTACTCTGAACCTAGTCTAGAGACCTAACCTTGGTCTTACCTCTATTCTCCCTTTCTCAGAGAGACTGGCCCCATTGCCAATGGCTATCCCATTCACAGGTCTAGTCCCAGAAAAATATTAGCAATATCATTTACTAAATGTCTATCATGTGCACTGCTCTAAGTACTTTAAATATTAATCTACTTTCCCCCTCTTTTTCATTACCACTTTCCTGTCACCTAGAATAGCTCCTCTCCCATTAGGGACTCAACAGTTTGTGACTGAATGAACACGGCAGGCACTAGCAGTATGCATTTGGCTGAGGTAGTCAGTCTCAACTAGTAAGCAGAAAAACAGTTAATTCTAAGCAGTCAGCCTTTAGGAAATAAATATAAAACCACACTTATTGCTTCTCTGTACAGCATAATTAGTCAAAATGAAAATCTAGCCCTTACCAGGCTCGCAATCTACAATCTCTTACATCATAGCTTATCTGTTATCACTAAGGTGACAAGAAAACAGACAGATAAAAAGGAAGCAACTGAATGTGGGTGGGCAGGAGAAGCAGCAATTGGTATAGACTGGAGCCCTCCAGCATCACGGAATCCCTGCACATGCCCCCAGAATAGCCAGGGAAAAGAGGTATATGGTCACCAGAGCTAGGAAAGGAGCAGCATTAGCTCCCAGGGCAGGACAATGGCAGGGGCTAGGTGGGGCAGGCCACAGAGATCAAAGCAAGAATGCTGGAGTCAGAACTAAGCAAAGTAAATAGTGTCTCCTGCTGTAAGTATGCCTAGCCAGGAGCACCATGTACCAGCATAGAGCGGGTCACTGACCAGAACGGCAGGGCAAGAAGAGTCAGGTGAGCCTACAGCATGACTAGTCCATCTGATTAGCTCAGAGACAATTCAAGCCCCTCTCTGGGGGACGGGGGGGGGGGCTAGGATTATAGATAGCAGGCACTATAGGAGGAGGTGCAAGGGGTGGCCACCTCAGTCCTGCCCTCCTCAGAACAGATCTGAGTGAAACATTGACCAGACATTAGTGAAGGCTAACCTCTGAGAACTCACATTTGCATGTGTGTGACAGTGTTAAGTGATCTGC